>NC_051179.1:191609205-191920703 GCF_013339695.2 Rhipicephalus sanguineus
GTTCATGGTATTCCAAACTGCCTTCTGGTCATTCATAATAGCTGCAAACCTACGTTCATAGTATTGCATCCGTGCCCGCTTTATGTCAGAGCCTAATTTATTTCTGAATTGCTTAAACTGCCGCAAGTAGTCGATTTGCTTTGTTTTAATAAATGTGCTAAATAGGTTATCCCTTTCTTTTATTCTCTTTAGAAGTGACGCGTCTATCCATGGCTTTCTAGCTTTTTTGGTCGTTTTGAGCAGTACAAGAGGGAAGGCCTGGTCATAGAGCTGTGTTATTTTCAACATAAATGCTTCGTAAGCATGTACAGGTTCGGTTATTTGTAACATTTCACTCCAATCTGCCGCAATAACTAACCCTTGAAAAGTTTGAATTTTCTCAGTAGTAATCTTTCTGTAATAAGTAGGGTTGATTTTCTTCCGCTTTGTTTTATGTGACCTAATGGATGCGAAAATTGGAAAATGGTCACTAACACCAGGTATAACAACTCCGGCACATATTTCACTTTTACAGTTTGTAAAACACAAGTCAAGAAGGGTTTCAGACATTTCTGTCACCCGAGTAGGCACATGAATTTGGTTCTCATAGCCGAAACACAGCATAGTGTCAAGAAGATTTTGTTTGGTGGCAGAGGTAGACAACATATCTATGTTGAAATCGCCCGTTACAATCCACGAAGTGAATGATGACTGAGGAGCTCAGTAAGGTAAAAAGTTGGGCGAGGTGGTGTTGGTTCATTGTAAATAGACTTTGTGAAAAACACTTTGTGTACTGTTTTATCGCGCGCTTGTGTTTATCATAGATTGGGGAGCTGGCTCGGAGATAATCGGGTAAACCGTGAATGCTCCGTAGAATTCCTCTACTGTCATATAAAAACGTCACACGTTGTAATAACAACGTGTGACGTTTGTGGTCACACGTTGTTATTACAATGTAGCGATTGTGGTCAGGTTATTATTGAACCAGAAGCGGTCGCATACCTTGCACCTGTGACCGAACGTGTAATCGAGGAAATGGAGCTTGAAGCTCGCGTCGGCGCTACCAACTTCGGGTAGCGGCCGCTTTCGGCGCTTGGCCGCTGCATCCCGCGCTTGTGCCACTTCGAGGTTCTCCTGCCGCTGCTTCGGCTTCGCGGGCTTGTATCTCAGGGTCCGCACGACGTTGACGCCTCTCTGCGGCCTCGCGAGCTCTCACCGCAGGGTCTTGGCGGAGAGCCCGCGCAGCTGCAGCCTTGCGAGCCCTTCGCTCCGCCGCCTTGTCTTCTTCGTTCATGTTTTTAGTATCGAAGCGCACTGCCAAAGTGGAGTGAGCGCAGCATATGCTAGAGTTGGTTATGCTATATGTGGTTTTGCCAGCTTTAATATCATCATCAAGGCGCTCGAAGAATAAGTGGAAGAAGACTTCTCTTTCGCGCGAGCTGCGCCTGTAGCGGTCGCCTCTGGAACTAAGGTTACGCTTACGGCGCGGGACTTTGCCCCAGCTTAAGAACCTGGCGAGCCAGCTCCTAAAAGCGCAACAATTATTAATAGCTTTGGAGGTGCCGCCTGTATCGTGTTTCTATACTTATTCGCTATGTTTGATACCGAACCGCTTTTCTATTTTACTGAGATATACTTGTTTTACTTGTTTTGGCTTCCCTAAATTATTTTACTGTTATCCGAATCGCAAGGTATACATAATCGGAGCTTAAATGGCAATAGTGTGAATAGCGGCGGTGTCCTGCGGTGCTTTGTGCAACTGTACAATACGTCTTAATCGTTTCTGGGCTGCATATGTTTTTGATGACGTACACGTTCCGCTGATCGGTTATCGGGAAAGCCGCAATACGTTTACGAGCAAGGTAGAACTCGACAGGCGTATTTGCACCATCGTGCGAAGGCTTCATATTGAAGTTCCTGCGATTAGATGGCAACCCGCTAGCTGGTCGGCAAGCAGAGCAGCGACTCCCATCAATTATGAAAGCGACAGGCAAACACCGCTATCATCGAAGTGTATGAATAGCTGTCATGTTAAGCAGCTAAAGCAACGCCAATAAGTTGTTTCGGAAGGAAACTAATATATCTTGAGCAAGAAGTACAAAACTTTTGAGATGCTAACGGACATTTCATTTAAATGAAGCAAAAATTGGTGGCAGTAATAAATTTTCATGCAAACATTTTTGTGCATAGGCATTTAGTGCTACATTATATAGATATATAATAACAAATTTGCGAATGTATCGAACTATCTTAAGATACAATTGGAATGTATCGTATCGGATAGAATCAGTGTTGTAGTATCTTGTATCTGTATCTCAAATATTTCTTGCCTGAGTATCTTGTATCGTATGCTATACAATTTAAAAATATCTTTGCCCCGCCCTGGACCGTACGATATTCACATCAGCGCACTGTAAGTGCCCTTCGTTTCGATTATACTGTGCTCTAACATGCGGTCTGACGTTACGTCAGATCATAAGTTAACCTTTAAACGCCAGAGTAGTCGACATGCCTGGTAAGCCCATGATGTGCACACCATCACTTCACTTTAAAAAATATTCGGCAGATCTCTCGTACCGTGGGAATCGATGTCATGCGAAGCATGCGGCGGGAAGGTGAATATCCCGGTCCAAGACAATGTGTAGAGGCTTCTTTTGTAGCCGCCTCATGTCGTCGACAGACTGTCGATAAAGCCGGCGATATCTCGGAACCTTTTGCGTTGGTGAAGTATAGGCCGTCGAAGCTGGTAGCCCGGGAAAGTGCTACGTAGACCAACTTCAGTGGTTGGCGCTTATCATATCCGTAGAATACCTGGGCATATGTGGCCCTTTGTGATATATATAGTCGTGGCGTTTGCTTGCGCAAGGGGAAACTGTGTCCTTTTACACCAGATATTTTAGGGGCGAACCTCCTTATAGCATCACCTGGTCGGTCGTCGCTCCACGCGGCGTGTCCCCGCCGTCGCGTCTCCTGTATCATTCAATAGATGGCGCTGTCCCATAGAGATGTATGCAAAGTGCAGTTGGGTGACGATATACTAGATGGCGCTGTCCCATAGAGATGTGTGCAATATGTGTCCAAAAAAAAAGAAAAAAAGAAGAAAAGAAAGAAAAGAAAAAAAAGAAAAAAAAAAGCAGCGGCACCCTGCACGCTCGATGGCGTGCAGTATTCAAAGCGGCGTATCGCTTTGATTACTGCTGGGCGAAACCACTGAATATTTCACGGTGTAACCATGATTGCTTCAGGAGCTTCGCCCAAGCTCTTCATCACTCACCCGTGGATATGCGGTAATTTTTTCTGGCGTATATCATTGTTGTGGTGGTTAGCAATACCAGGGGCACCTATTTAAATTCTGGTAAGGGTGTGTGGTAGTGAATAAAAGGCGTCAACGAAACGAAGACAAGAAGAGACAAAGACGTACGCCTACTAACAACTGGTTTTATTCGAAGAAAACAGGGGCATATAATGCTCAAATCTTGTCAGCTCTGATCACATGGTAACCATAAAATCGATAAACGTTGTACGTGATGACGTATGTTTAACAAAAAATGGAATTGTGATTTATGAAACGTAGCGTAAGCGGCCAAAGTAAAATGCACAAAGATGTGTGATTAACAGAAAATAGAGTTATGTTCTATGAACTGTGGTGTAAACTTCCAAAGTAAAAAGGACACGTCTCAAAAGATGTGTGATGCAAACGCAACAAACTTCAACGCGCCCAACATAGGAACACCCATTAAGAAGCACAAATTACTTTTCCTTATTCCCGACCATGAGCAGTTTTCTCCCAACTGAGGCGGGGGTTGTATCAACTAAGAGCTTCTAAAAACGATACCTCGCATTCATACAGTGTTTTAGATGGTTCACTAACACATTCCAGGCCCTTTTTCTTAATGAAAAATGCTTCTTTCAGCTCGCGTGCTACGCTGTCTTTACTTTTGTCCAGCACCAAGGTGTACTTTATACGAGGAGCACATCCGCAGGCTTTCCAATGCATGGCCAAATTGGACCCTGTCCCTTTATCAAGTGACCGCTCGCGCTCTCTCAACCGTTAGTTCAGGCAACGCCCCGTTTGTCCTATGTAGAACTCTTTGCATGTGAGCGGGATTTCATATACGACACTTTCTTTGCACGTCACAAGCGGTCTTACATGCTGGGTTCCGCAAGTAATCTTGCTTTCTTCACAATTATTACTCGCAGGGCATAGGGAGGCGAGCTTGACAGGGGCCGAGAACACAACCGGCACATTGTACTTACTGGCGACTTTTTTCCGGTTGTGGGCTACGCGGTGAGAGAAGGGTACCACTAAAGGCCTTATTTTCTGGATTCATCTGGTGTACTTTTTCCTGTCTTTTTGCCTTTAATTTTCTGGAGCAGAGACTCCACTATTGCTCTTAGCACTGTCTGGGGATAGCCTGCCTTTTTTAGTCGTATGATCGGGTGTCAAAAACTGCTTGCCATGCAAGGCTCGAAGGATTTCTTGATAGCCGATTCCAAAGCCGCTGTGGCAATACCTCTTTTAACTGTCTTCGAGTGCGTCGACTGATAGGACAAAAGTTCTTTTTGCGCCCGTCGGTTGTATTACATCCATTGTAACCCATATTTTTTTCCAAAGAAAGCTGAATGTCTAAAAATTGCAGTTTATTATCTTTTAGGAGTTCGAAAGTGTACTCCAATCCGTGGCATTTTACTTTGGCCGTTTGCACCACGTTTCATAAATCACAATTCCATTTTTTTTTAAACATACGTCATCACGTACAACGTTTAGGAATTTTATGCTTACCATGTGACCAGAGCTGACAAGATATATATGTCACCGTTTTCTTCGAATAAAACCAGTTGTTAGTAGGCGTACGTCCTCGTCTTTTCTTGTCTTCGTTTCGTTGGCACCTTTTATTCACTGCTCAAATGCACCAACTAGCCCAACAAAAAGTTTTAGTGTGTGGTAGTGGTGTGCTTCTTCCTGGCTGTGACGACAATGCCTACCGTGGACGTTGCAAATTCAAATCACAGTCGTACAAGGTTGCCGCGTTCGTCACGCTCGATGGAGCACAAGGTGCCCATGCGTCCATTAACGAGGCCGTCGCTTACGTCGACGTTGGCCCTGATTATGTACGGCTTCACGATGCTCGGGCAAACTGAGCCCGGCAGTCCACCCATGTCGCTTGCGTTCATCTTGGCCACCTTCGTCAGGGCATCCCTGTGTCCTGCTCGTTTTTATAGCCAGTCATGTTATCGCATGCGGGATGACATAACAGGTTGTCCGAATCGTCGAGGCAACGTGCGTTATAGCGGTCGACGTCCGCATTATAGCCGTATGCCGTCAGGGCACCTTGCGGCGGCTTCTTTGCGTGTTACAAAGCGGCTCTCAATGAATCTGACGTCGTACTCGGTGAGCATGAAGCCATCGCCTAGCCTCATAAGAAGTGAAAAGAACACTGCGTCATTCTGGCGGCCACATGGACGAGTGGATGGCAGTCCAGCGCCTTCCAGAGGACTTCTGTCCTCAGTTTCCTCGCTTGCCTTGCGTTTAAATGTGTATGTTTGCCGTGAGTGCGTTGAGACTGTGAATCACCTGTGGCACATACCCCCATAAAATTAACTGTGGTACGCGGGTATGTCCCACACGCGACTAACAGAAAGGGTTTCATGACGTATGCGACAGGTCTTTTGCGTTATTCACGTCATCACCAGTAAATCGTCTTCGTCATACACTGATCCCCTGCTACTCCAATTTTTGTATATTACAAATTATGGAGACAACCAGGAGAGCACCCAGACGTAGGCGGACAGACAGACAGACAGACAGACAGACAGACAGACAGACAGACAGACAGACGGATTGACGGACGGACGAATGGACAGACAGACAGACAGACAGACAGACAGACAGACAGACAGACAGACAGACAGACGGACGGATGGACGGAGGGGGGACGGACAGACAGACAGACGCCCGGACAGACAGACGGACGGACGGACGGACGGAAACACAGGCAGAGAGACAGACAGACGGACGGACGAACGGACAGACAAAAAGACGGAAATACAGGCTGACGGAGAGACACACAGGCACAGAGACAGATAGACAGACAGACAGACAGAAAGACAGACAGGCGGACGGACGGATGGACGGACACACAGACAGACAGACAGACAGAGAGACGGATGGACTTAAAGACAGACAGACGGACGCATGGACGGACGGACGGACAGACAGACAGACAGATGGACGGACGGACGGAAAGACAGACAGACGGATGGATGGACGGACGAACGGACAGAGAGCCAGACAGACGGACAGACAGACAGACGGATGGAAAGACAAGCGCACGGACGGATGGACGAACGGACCCAAAGACAGACGGACAGACAGACGGATGGACGGACGGACGGAAAGACAGATGGACGGATGGTCGGAAGGACACAAAGATAGACAGACAGAGAGACAGACAGACAGACAGGCAGAAATAGACAGACGGGCGGATGGACGGACGGACAGAAAGAACGACGGACAGACAGATGGACGGACGGACGGACAGACAGACAGCCAGACAGACAGAAAGACAGACATACAGATGGACAGACGGACGGACGCACACACAGACAGACAGACAGACAGACAGACGGACGGACACACGGAAGGAAGGACGGACGGATGAACACACAACCAGAACGACGGGTGGACGGACAGACAGACACACAAACAGACGGACGGACGGACGGACACAGACAGACACAGATAGACACACAGACAGACGGACAGCAAGACAGACAGATGGACGGACGGACGGAGGGAACGACGGACAGACAGAAAGACCCACAGACAAACTGATGGACGGACGGACATCCGTCCGTGCAGGAAGCAGACAGACAGATGGACGAGCGGATGGACAGACAGACGGACAGGCAGACAGACAGACGGACAGGCAGACTGACGGATGGACAAACAGACAGACAGACGGACGGACGGAAGAAGGGACGGAGAGACAGACAGACAGACGGACGGAAGGACGGACGGACAGGCCGACAGACAGAGACAAACGAACGGACGGACACACAGAGAGACGGACAGATAGACCGACACACAGATAGACCGAAAGACGGACGGACGGACGGAGGGACAGACGAACAGACAGACAGATTGACGGACGGAAGAAAGGACGGACAGACAGACAGACAGACAGACAGACAGGCAGAAAGACAGACAGGCATACACAAAGACAGACAGATAGACAGACGGATGGACGGACAGACAGACAGAATGACGGACAGACAGATGGACGGACGGATGAACGGACAGACAGAGAGAAAGACAGACAGATGGACGGACGCGCACACAGTAAAACAGACGGACGGTTGGGCGGAGGGACGGAAGAACGACAGGCAGACAGACAGACGGGTGGACGGAGGGACGGACGGAGAGACAGACAGGACGACGGACAGACTGATGGACGCGCGGACAGAGAGACAGACAGACGGACAAACAGATGGACGCACATACACAGAGACAGACAGACAGACGGATGGACGGAGGGACCGACGGACGGACGGACGGAAGGACAGACAGATAGACAGGCAGAGACACAGACAGAAATACAGACAGGCAGACAGATGAACGGATTGACGGACAGATGTACGGACTGACGGACGGACGGACGGAGAGACAGACAGGCACAGAGACAGGCAGACAGAGACAGACAGATAGACGGACGGACAGACAGACAGAGGGACGGACGGACACACAGACAGACAAAGATGGACGGACGGACCAACAGGCAGACAGACAGACAGACGGACGGACGCACGGAACGAAGGACGGACGGATGGACACACAGACAAACAGACGGACGGACAGACAGACGGACAGACAGACACAGATAGACACACACACAGACGGACGGCAAGACAGACAGATGGACGTAGGGACGGAGGGAACGACCGGCATACGGAAAGACCTAAAGACAGACTGATGGACGGACTGACGGACGGACAGACAGACAGACAGACAGACAGACAGACAGACAGACAGACAGACAGACAGACAGAAAGACAGACAGACAGACAGACAGACAGACAGATGGATGGACGGAAAACAGACAGACCGACGGAGGGACGTACACAGACAGACAGACGGACGGACGCACAGAAGGAAGGACGGACGGATGGACACACAGAGAAACAGACGGGCGGACAGACAGACGGACAGACAGACAGACAGACACAGATAGACACACAGACAGACGGACGGCAAGACAGACAGATGGATGGAGGGACGGAGGGAACGACGGACAGACGTAAAGACCTAAAGACGGACTGATGGACGAACTGACGGACGGAAAACAGACAGACGGACGGATGGAAGGACGCACATAAAGACAGACAGACAGACTGACGGACGGACAGACAGACAGACAGAGAGACAGACAGTCAGACGGATGGACGGACACACAGACAGACAGACGGACGGATGGGCGGAGGGACGCTCGCACGGACGGACAGACAGACAGACAGACAGACAGACAGACGTACGAATGGACCGAGGGACCGACGCACGGATGGAAAAACAAAGAGACGGACGGACACACAAACAGACAGACAGACAGAGAGACGGAAGGACGGACGGACGGACTGACAGGCAGACAGTCGGACGGACGGACAGACAGACAGAAAAAGCGCCAGGCCTGCGCGGAAAGCGCAGCACAGTCACAGCGAAAGCTCGAAGAGCGGCATTTCTAGCGGCCGTTATAAACTCTCTTGTGGCTACTAATACAAATACACTAGCAACGTACCCACTACGCCACAAACGATCATTTTTGTGAAGTTGGAAGCACCCACCACGACATTACTCGTCATTCTGCGGAGAAGCGAGGTACCATCTTTAAGGCATTATGTGCAGTTTCTTGATGCGACGGCTGATGACGATGAAGAATTATGGCAGAGCCCTTTGTAATGGGTATGACGCATTCAACAACTCACTCGTTGCGCAATTTGCAATGTGTGACGATTGGTTACAGAATTCGCATTGTGTGACACTTGGTTGTCATTTTACTCTTCTACCACACTACATTACATATGTTAATGTGGTTGCTTCCCGACATGAAGACTGTATAAGGTCTTTTTGCAAGGCTGTTTCAAGCACCGGCATGGCTCAGAGGTTGAATGCTGGGCTCCCACGCAGAGGGCCCGGGTTCGAACCTCGTTCCATCCTGAAATTTTTTGCTTATTTCGTTTTTTTTATTTCGAGCGATAGTGGTTACGGACACCGGCGGCGGCGGCGGACAACTACGGCGCCAAAAGCGGCCGGTGAAATGATCTCAAACAGCTTTCGCTGTAAAACAGACAAACAGCAGACGGACAGGCAGGCACACAAACAGACAGACGGACGGGCAGACAGCCACACAGACAGACAGACGGATGGGTGGACAGACACACAAACAGACAGACGGAGAGACAGAAGGACGGACGGACGGACCGACACACAGACAGAGCGACGGACGGACGGACAGAGAGTAGAGCACTGCACGGGCCCGCTTTATGAAGCCCAAGCCCAGCCCGGACCCGTGGTTCCAAACGCGGGCCCGGCCCGGGCCCGGTCGTACATGACCGAACCCTGCCCGAGCCCGGCCCGTGGTTCCAAGCCCGGGCCCGGGCGTACTTGACCGTACCCAGCCCGAGCCGGGCCCGGGCCCGTCGTTCCAAGCCCGGGCCCGGGCGTTCATTACTAAATTAATCCAGGGCGCGCTTGTTCATGACCAGACCTGACTCGGGCCCGCTAGAGTATATTAGTTGTTGATGATGAATAATAATAATGCCGTGCGCTTTGTAGCGGGCGATCGGACGGAAAATCCGGTGTGTACACGCATCGAAATGTTGCTTTGCCTGCGGTGGTAGCTCAGCGGTTAATCTGTTTCGCTGTTAAGTCCTAGGACGCGGGTGCGATTCCCGCGGCCACGGCGGCAACAATTTGATGGTGGCGAAATGCAAGAACAGCCGTCTATATACTTATCTTTAGGTGCACGTTAGAGAACTCATGGTGGTCGAAATTAATCCGGTGCCACAACGGCGTGCCTCGTAATCATATCGTGGTTTTGGCACGGAATACCAAGGAATATAAATGAAATCTACCGTAAGTGTCAACCTAGAATAAAAGACCGAAATTTTTATTCCTCCCATGGGAACAACCGCGATCTGGCCCATTGTTGGTGCTGTTAATATATATATATATATATATATATATATATATATATATATATATATATATATATATATATATATATATATATCTATATATATATATATATATATATATATATATATATATATATATATATATATATATATATATATATATATATATACATATATATATATATATACACGTGATCTGGCGTGTTTATAGGAAGCCCACCACGATGTACTTGTTACTTTGACAAAGTCTGGTCCAGCAGACGAAACGTTAGTGAAAATATACAGTGCCAATCTATATATATATTGGTGAAAAAAAAAAGCACTTCAACTATTTTTCTATTTTTATTGCTAAGCTTTACTAAGAGCCAGCTCTTTGCACGTGTCACTTCAGCTTGGCACAGTGTACCTTAGACCATGCAATGCGTAACGTTCGCGTGTGCTCGAAGGCCCGACTTACCGAGTCCGGCCCGCCCGCAGCCTCAAGCCCGGGCCCGTGCAGTGCTCTAACAGACAGAGACAGACGGATGGATGGACAGACAGACAGATGGAGGGACGGACGGACAGACAGGCAGACCGGTGGATGGACGGACGCACACACAGACAGACGGACGGACACACGGAAGGAAGGACGGACGGATGCGCACACAGACAGAGAGACGGACGGATGGACAGGCAGACAGACGCACGGAAGGAAGGACGGACGGATGGACACAGACGGACGGACGGACGGACGGACAGACAGACACAGAGACCAGACAGACGGACGGACACACAGACGGACAGACAGACACACATACAAACAGACAAACGGACGGACAGACAGACAGACAGACAGACGGACGCACGGAACGATGGAAGGACAGACAGACAGACGGACGGATGGAAGGACGGACACACAGACAGGCAGACAGACACATGGACGGACGGACCGACCGACAGGCAGAGAGGCAAACGCACGGACGGTGGGTGGGAAGGACTGACGGACGGGCACACAGAGAGACAAACGGACGGACAGACAGACAGGCCAACAGGCAGACGGATGGACGGACAGAAAGAAAGACAGACAGATAGACGGACGGACAGACAGACAACAGACAGACGTACGGACACACAGACAGACGGGTGGAAGGATGGATGGACGGATGGAAGAAAGCACGGCCAGACAGACAGACCAACAGACAGACGGACGAACGGACGGACGGACTGACAGGCACACAGACAAAAAGACAGACAGTCGGACGGAAGAAGGGACACACAGACAGACAGACAGACAGACAGACAGACAGACGGACGGACGGAAGAAAGGACGCACAGACAGACAGACGGACGGAAGGACGGACGGACAGACCGACAGACAGAGACAAACGGACGGACGGACAGATAGATTGACACACAGACAGACTGAAAGACGGACGGGGAGACAGACAGACAGACAGACAGACAGACGGATGGATGGACGGACGGAAGAAAGGACAGACAGACAGACAAACGGACGGAAGGACGGTCGGACAGACCGACAGACAGAGACAAACGGACGGACGGAGGGAAGAACGGACGGACGGACACACAGATAGACAGACCGACACACAGACAGATTGACAGACGGACGGACGGACGGAGAGACAGACAGACAGGTGGACGGACGGACCGTCGGACGGACGGAAGGACACACAAACAGACAGATGGACGGACGGAAGGACGGACACACAGACAGACAGACGGACAGACAGACAGAGGCGGACGGACGGGCGGACAGAGAGACGGACGGACGGACGGATGGACGGAGAGAGAGAATAAACTTCTATTATTGAATTTACAGAAAGCCATCGGTGGGTGGGGCCCTCAGTCCAGGGCTCCATTGCCTTGCGCTACCCTTCGATCCCGCTGGACTAGCTGCTACTGTCCCTGCCGCCGTAAGCGGAGCAGTGCAGACTCCCAAGAGGAGGGGTGGGATTGGGGATGAGAGGAACGGCCGTAGGCCAGGTCATTCCCACGTGGAGTGGTACACTGTTGGTAGGGATCCACAGAAGGCGCAGTAAGAGGGGAGCCGCGCGCTGCTACCCTCGGCACCAGGTGCCGCCTGTTCAAACGGCTGCACTGCAAGTGCATGGGGTAAGACACGACCACCCAGGGGCGTGGGCAGAAATTTTTTTCGGGGGGGGGCACCTCCTTGATCTGTAGTGGGGACGAGCAGGCAGATGTGGTCGAGTGTCATTTTCTGCTCTGTATGCTATGGCAAAAAAAAAAATTTCGGGGGGGGGGGGGGGGGCACGGGCCCGGTGTGCCCTAACGTGGCTACGCCCCTGCGACCACCCGCTGAATGAAAAAATCAACTGAATTAGAACGGCAACTACGAATTTTGAAATGCGGAATGCAGTCTCCATGCCCCTCGTTACATATTGTCTCAAACTCTGAAGCTAAGTAACAAATGTTTCACAATTTTGCCTGAAAACTTACAGGCGCTACCGCAGCAGACTTGAGGCAAGCTTCAGTTATTAACATGCACGGACATTTCAACACGCGGGTGCTTGAGCTAAAGCCCCTTGAACTTGGGAAAGTACCGCTATTCATTGTACTCGCCGCCGCGCGCGCATCCTCCTCTCTCCTTCCTCGTCCCTTTCACGGGCCTTCCGTTCTCCGCCGCCTTTTCTGCGCGACGACTGGTCTCCTTCGCGGTTGCGCTTAGAGACGCGTGGATCTTGATTTTTGCTGGTATTTTTCTTTTTCGCTCGCGCCATTTTTCGCCGCGCCTACGCGTAGCAAACGTTGCGCGCGCTTTGTTTTTTGCGCTCTGTGCTTTCGCTATGCCGTGCTGTTGCGCCTGTAACTACAAAAACCAGCGTACAAATGGTTATGGACTTTTTATGATACCACAAGGTAAGCGTGATGGCGTGCGCAATAAGCAGTGGCTGCATAATATCGGCCGAAATAAATTTGTTTCGAAAAAGAACAAAGTTCTTGCGAGGTAGGGCGCCTTACTTATCGCTCGTTTTAAAGCATTGCCGAATGCTGCGTTTTAAACATTCCTCTCGCTACTCATAAATGTTCTTCTTTTTCGCAGATATTTTCGCGTTGCATAAAAATAGGGTTGTTCTCAATATGCTGCATATTCTGCTGAGATTCCATTACTTTGCATGTCGGGAACAGTTATTCAGTCTGAAATGCACAGCTAGAGACACTGCTTTCCGCTGCGAGCAATTACGTGCGATGATACAGCTTCTCGATCGCGCTTGTCGTGATTGTTAGGATCCGCTTAACGTGAACGTTTGGTGAAAGAAAGAAAGATGAATGGACGAATGACCCTTACTAGCAGCCGTTTCCATACGAGGTTCTTCTTTCATTTTTTTTGTCGAGAGTGGGGTGGGCATCCATACACAAAAATATTGACACGAATGCGATCCGGAGCAACAAACATAAAGAAAAACAAAGTGCGTGACACAAAAAAGTGGCTCGGCTCAAAAGAAAACGTGCTACCTCTCCTGCAGTGTCACTTTTGAGAAAAGAGGGCCGCTGTTTGTAAAGAAGAAGCTGATAGTGCGAGATATGTTCCTTCTATCTGTTGTCGCAGTGAAACTTCTGTGTCATGTGTAAAATAGTGTATATTTCTGCAGTGATATACTATTAGCACATTTCTATTTTCATGACATTGTCTTTTTCGAAGCATTACTACTTCATAATATAGTTATGCACTGGCAATTATTCTGGTGCTGAATATGATACGATGCTCTTTTTGGTTACGTATCAATCAACGAGTTGCGCCTGCGTGAAAATAAAACATCCTGCTGATATTGCACACTGATTCTGGCTCTTTTAATTTTTTAGCCTAATAAAAATCACAATTGTAACTCTGTTACTGAAACGGCATTTTAGTGTGAACTATCATAATACGTTACTAGAGGCGTTTACCTATCCTCAAGGTACGGAATGTCTCCTCTGATCGGTAAACCGAATGCTAGTTTCTTTGACACGAACGCCAAAATACTATTCTGAAAAATCTTTTTCCGGTGTCACTACGATCAAGTGGTTTGGAGACCACCGCGCAAGTCTACCTTCTGGTTAAGATAACACATCGATTGACAATGT
Organism: Rhipicephalus sanguineus; assembly: GCF_013339695.2. Classification (NCBI taxonomy): domain Eukaryota; kingdom Metazoa; phylum Arthropoda; class Arachnida; order Ixodida; family Ixodidae; genus Rhipicephalus; species Rhipicephalus sanguineus. The sequence goes on from NC_051179.1 coordinate 191,623,459, forward strand.
ATTATCCACGAAGTCATTTCAAGATGCGACGCTGTAAGTACCTGTGTTGCGCATGCGCGCACAGGAAAGAGAAAAAATTCAGACACAGGGGCACATGGCGCAAGCTAAACTATATCAGATGAAAATGTAAAGTATGTTATCATATCGCAGAAAAAACATCTGCTTGGTGGAACGCTCCAGAAAACTCCTTTTAAATTAGCATGCCCCATTTACACGGCTTTCGGAAGAAGCTAATATTTTAATAAACGTTCATTTCAGTGTCGTCGATCTTCTTATCACCATTTTTCAAAGTTTTTCACAGCACCGGGGCACGAAAGCGGCCCGACATCACGCGCCTTCATTGATTTCTACGGCGCGCCAGCGGGAGCACCGGCGAAAAATGGTGCCGTGCGCAGCGAGCGCCGGCGGCGGGCGAGGGGAATCAAGGAGGAAACGCGCGCGTGGAGGAGAGTGCCGTCACTTTCCTAGATCAAGGGGCTTTAGTTTAAGGTATGTCACCACATTTTCGGAAACTTTTTTTAAGTGCGAACGCACTTTATAAGCGACCCTGAATCCGCCGTCCCATAGCAACGGCGCGAGGAAAGGAGAGGAGCGTCTGTAGCAACGGCGCAGCGACGTCACACCCCACGTGACTGTTCGCGCTCCGCCTCCTCACCGCGGTTTGGGCGGGCGCGCGCCGGCTCCGCACCGCTCTTCTAGGTGGCATTGGGTGCCGTGCTTCGCCGCTCCTTCTCTCGCCGTTCGCTCTCTCTCCTCCCTGCGCCCCACTCTCCCGTCCGCTGGCTGGGCGCCTCTCGAAATGTGTGCTCGAGACGCCGCTGTGAAACGCCAACGGCGACCACAAGGCTGAGATTATGGCCGTCAGGTACAATGACAACACAAACAGGTGCTGATGAATGTGTAAATAAATGGTTACGGTACAAATCCTCGTCTCGTCATTAATTTACGCCATTAAAATTACTGCGCCGTGTACTCTCGGCGCAAGAAATGCATTCGCATTTCCTCACGATTCCCTTCGGGGAGGTGGGGGCATTTTTTAATTTTGACCTTTACGATTTTATTTTAAAATGGGCTTTTAAAGGATCGTTTTAAATGATGTTCATATGCAGAAGAGAGTGAAAAAAATTCAAAATGGGATTGGTTATTGACAAAACTGTGGTGTCGGGTTTCAGTTCCGGTTTGACATATAGAAATGCCGCCCTTAGGGAGCGCTGTACTTGTGTATTTAAGGAGACGCTATGTTGTAAAGAAAGAGTTCCGCTTGGGTTTCGGCTGCTGCTCCTTCCTTCTTCCCGGCCGGCGCTCCGGGCGCCGGGCCCTTTATTCTTCGTTCGGCGTCGGTGTCCCGTACAGCCGCGTCGATACATCTGGCGCCGAGTGGCGCGATCCACGCGCATCCTGCAACAAGGTGGGCCCCTGGACTTCATACTTGTGCTGTCGTTCTAGCACCCTTGCCACTTCCCCACCAATGCTGTATTTTAACACAAAAGTGTTTTATGCCGGGGTTCACCGAGACTTCGATGACGTATTTCCGCCACGGAAATGACGTCGAAAAAAGGTACACGATCAGATGGCAAAGAAAAAAGGGTCCGTCACCGAACCCACGACCGCTCGGTCCACAACAACAGATGCCGGGCACGCTATCCACTGCGCTACGGTCACAGGTTCTAGAGGCTGTACAAACGCGCCTTTTATATCTACCACTCTCCCGGTCGGCGGGGGGGTGTTGCCCTCTGGGAGCGGTAAGATAAAGTAATTCGTCATTACTATGGCCTCCGCGATTAGCACCTGCAACGCGTTACACGTCCGTCCCATTGGGAGCGTTTTCAAAAGGAGTTCAATTTTGTCAATGCCTTAACACACCGCGAGGTGGCGACATTGGCCCAAGCGTGGTAAAAGCGTCGGCCTCGCTCATAGCATCACGCTAATCCAAACCAAAAATAGCTCTGCGACGCGCGCCTGCCACACCTGGCTGTAACACCGCGTTCCCCGCTCACGCGCTCGCCCCGAGAAAAGTCGCGGCCGGACTACCGGGGCTGCACGACGCGCTTTGCGTTTCCCTCTAGTCCGGCCGTGGTGTTCAATCACATCTTAACGTGCCGCGGGATGGTGACTACGTTTTGCGTCCAATATGCGACGCTCTTCTGGCTATCACACCTCGTTCTCTGATTACGCTTTCACCGTTGACTACTACAGCTACCACAAGGGTTTGTTTAATCATTTAACATGTACGTTAGTCGTCGGGATGGAGATGTACCACCAGTCATCAAAGTGGGTGCATACACGTTAAACGGTGCCATTAGCTGCCAGACATCAATATAGATTGTGCCAACTCTCTTATATCAATGTACAGTAAACATTCAGTTACTTCTGTAAGGGCACGCTTTACTTTCGTGTTATTCCGATTCCTATGACGGAGGGATTAACCACATTTTTTTCAACTAATGCTACCTCCCGACTCTGCACGAGGCCTAACAACTTCTGCTTCGCGTCCGTTCTGACTCTGGTGTCTTCCGGCTTTCCGCTCTCGGCATGCAAGCGGCTATTCCTCCTCCTCCGTTTCTTCAGTGCCCCAGCGAACCACCAGTCTCATGGCGACAGTGGCGTCCTGTTTTACAGGTCTACATCGACGCCGCTGCGCGGGACGCCACTCCGGAGCACAAGAAGGCGCTCCTCTTGAACGCTTTGACGATCGAGGGACTGAACCGCTACCTCCGTGCCGTCGAGGATGAGCGGCAGCCGGAAACCGACCGGTCAATTCCGGAGACCGCACGAGATGCATACAACGCCACCCTCGAACAACTGGACGCAATCTTAGACGGCCAGGTCGATCCAGCGTGCCTCCGCGCAACTTTCAAAACGTTGCGGCAATGCCCGGACGAGTCCACCGTGCAGTTCATTCAAGAAGTAAGACGGCTCGCCAGGCTATACGAATTTCGCGCGTCCGCCGATATCCTGGCGTTCGACCAGATTGTGGCCGGAATTACGTCCCCCCAATTGAAAAGACAATTCTTCAAGATGGGGAAGAACTTCACCATACAGAAAGCCCTTGACCTGGCAAGGGAGGAAGTGCGCGTCGACCGCGCGTTACAGCAACTGTCCGGAGTGCCAGTAGACGCAATTTCATCGAGGCCATTCCATCATGGCGGCTCAGCGCGTCGGCCTCGCGAGGAAGCCGGCCGACATGGCGACCGTCTTCCTCGTCCTGCGCATGGCGGTTTCCCTTCCCTGTCTTCCCCTCAAGATGGCGCCGGCTGCTCTCCGTCGGCGTGTACCTCCTCTCCCGCCGGTGCTGCTGCTACTCCTCTCCGGCGTCTTCGCCTGCTCGCGCGGGAGCCTGCTTTCGTTGCGGTTCATCGCAGCACTGGGCTGACTCCGCCGCTTGCCCTGCGAGGAGCCGTACTTGTTCTATGTGCAGGAAATGCGGACACTTCGCGAAATCTGCCGGTCATCGACGGATTTGCCAGCGAACGCTCCGGCTACATCTACTGTGACAAATACTGTAACTGTCCTACAGGTGGACCATACGATTCATTCAGTTGACCTCCTACGGCTCACCATTCGCATCAACGGCTGCATCCTGAGCATCCTCATCGACACGGGAGCTGCTGTGTCACTGCTGAGCGTCGAAGACTACAAACGGTGCTTCTCGCACATCAAGCTTCTGCCATCCAACGTTATCTTGAACAATTATTCGGAACAAGCTATTGCACTTTATGGATATTTCAATGCTTCCGTTTCCTACCACGGCCACGACGCCTCCGTTCCTTTCTACGTTACGGACAAAGGCACTTCAGTGTTGGGATTAGACGCCATCCGAGCTCTCAAGGTAGTCATCGTGGGTGAGACTCTCTCCTGTTCCCTCGTCGCGCCGTCGGCACTTCACTCCAAGGCAGCGTTGGAGCCTCATAGACCCTTCACTCCGGACCCCAGTCAAGCAGAGGATACATTACTTTTCAACATGGTCGTCGACAGGGCGTGCCAGCAGTGGCAACCGGTTTCCACCGACACCCGTGCCGGCTTCCTCAGCAAGTGACTGATGTCCTGACTCAACAACGAGAGGCTCATAGAGTCATCGCAAGACCGAGATCATCGAACTGCAGTGCTCCTGCTTCCCAGGTGAACATGTGTCGCGATGAATATTTTCGCACTGATCCCGAACGCGAATTGCCGCTGCCTAATGCCCATTGCTTTTTTATTCCTACTCAAGTGTTCTATGGTCCACGGTACATGCATGCAGACGTTGCAAGTGCTCAATGTTGTCATATTTGTTGTGACGGTTCTTGCAATGGCAATGCTTTCTTTTCTTCTAATGACAGTGTACATTGAGCCACAGGGCTCCTTAGCGGCACCATTTCAATGTCCGCCTGTGGTGCCCAGCCACAATGCTTATTTTTCTTCTAATATGCCTTCAGTTGAGCCACAGAGCTCCTTAGTGGCGCCGGTTCAAAGTCCGGCTGTGGTGCCCAGCCTTAATAATTCTAATGAGTGCGTGATAGAGCCAACGGACTCCTTACAGACACCTTCTCAACGTTCGGCTGTGGTGTCCAGCCCCCACGATGTTTCTCCGTGCCCCGAGCACATTTCAGAGTCACGGGACTCTCTACAGGCACCATATGAATGCTCGACAGCCGTGCCCAGTCCCCATGCAGGTCAAACTTTTAACAATAATGGACATGTTTCAGAGCCGTCGGGCTCCCATGAGTCGCGTCATAGTTCTCCGTCCCCAGCCGATGCTGAGGGGCGCTTGAGCGAGTCTTCGGATTCACATTATTCTTCCCCGCTCCCAAATGTTGCTGAGCAGCACTTCAGCGAGCCAGAAGGCTCAAGTTCTTTACATGCACCACTTTCTGCTTCGCAAGAGAGTGCTTCGGCACAACGTGTGCCTCGTCGATCTAAACGGTCGAGAAAAAAACCTTCTAGGATTACGGACATTGTTTCGTGATTTTTTCTCTTCTTCATCATTCAATGTTTTGTATATAGTGTCAAGAGTGCAATGTACTGTGTGCATTTCTTTTTCTTATTTTCTTAAGGTCATTTGGGTACCCAATGCGTACTGTGTTTGTATAACTTGACCAATAAGGGGGGGGGGAGATGTTATGGTATGCTCATTCAGAATTGTATAAGGATGTACAACCCGCATGCATTCAGAATTGTATAAGGATGAAGAACCCCGCATGCGAGCAGTCATGACTTGAGAATGGAGTGCCGGAGCTAAAACTTTTTGGCACAAAGGTAGCCGACTTAACACACGGTGCAATGAACTAGGATGTTTGCCATTTGGTGATTGGGAATCAAGTTACAGTAAAAATACGAACGAAAACAATAAAATTGCTGAAAATTTTCTGCAATGCTTCAAATAAAGCATTCTTACATAAAAACTTACCAGTCGTTTTTATTTATCCTAGTTCATTGCACAGGTCAGTAGTAAAGGAACGAGCATACAAAGTTTCATTGGAAATGATTTACTCCTTATGAAGTTAGAACTGTTTGCGCAACAAAAAAGTCCAAGAAATCAAGTTTTGAGAAAAGCAAGTTGAAAGCTTTGCAATGCTGTGCGTTAAAAACTCACATAATCGCCTAATGAAACTCATCCCTTTGCATTTTGCGTGATAACACAAAAGAGTCACTGTGCAGCCCAGAGTCGGACCGCAGCGCGGCACGAAAATATCTATCGATGCTGCCCTTCAGAAAAAAAAAGAAAGGTACAGCGCACGAGGTTTCACCTGCCCATTTACATGCATATATTTAAGGAGTTTCTTGATATGATAAAGTTCTAAAAGAAAAAACATGGCTGATTCCTTCGTCATAGGAATCGGTGTAACACGAAAGTGAAACGTGTTTTCACAGAAGTAGGGCTTATTGTGTAGTGATATACGAGAGCTTGTGCAATGTCTATTCGTGTGTGGCAGCTACAGTACCGTTTGACGTGGATGCCCCCCTGTTGACGCCTACTGCCATGTCTCCATCGCGTCGACTAACACCCATGATCATGATTAAACCGTTGTGGTAGCTGAAGTTGTGAACATATATTTGGACACAGCGATTCGTGAATCCCGCATAAAGATGACATCAACATGTTCATAATCACCACTGGTACCCTATATGCATTTGTTCAAAACGCCGTAAATTAAGGAGAGAAACGGCACGGTGTGCGCTTTCTAGTAATGGGAGAACGACGCCTGTCCTCGTGCATACGCTACCACACTGCGCTTCAGCAACACGGGAGGCAGAGTTCCATAGCTTGGGCCACAAACGCGTGCGTCCCGCTGGCCTCTGTATAACTCCACAAAGGCACGACATTCGCCCGTCGAAATCGTGTCCTTTCTGCAACGCCTATTGCAGCAGTTTTGTTAGTCGGTGCTCTCGCACTCGAAGTAGTCAGCGGCGGAGAAATGCCGTTGCACTATTCCGATCAGCCGGCGCATGCTAGCACGAAGCAAAAGGCTGCGTCTATACCCTGGGACAACTTTCTGTGGCAGTTCAGCCAAGGCTACAGAGCCGAACCACGCCGTTTCGTGAGTGTCGCTGCGCAGCTCAAAGTAGTTAAAAAAAAAGCATTTTTGTGCGTAACCTATACTCCGTTTCACAAGCTGTTGGCAGCGTTGTGGAAGGTACGGGCGCTCTCAGCCAATCATGACAGAGCGCACTTCATAAGTGTGTTCCTACGCGGATGTCGCGTCCTTTAATCCGACCCGTGGCCCCATCTGTATGGAAGTAGGTGTACTATAATTATCTTTTAATTTTTGTGCCAGATGGCGCTTGGTACCTTTTTGATCTGCTTTGATCTCCCATTTATTGTCAATAAAATTTATGCCTCCTCCTCCTCCTGATCTGTGTTGCTTATTTACGGACGGGACGACCAACGTTGCAATTAAACTGGCCCGACCTTCTCTATTTATCGTCACCCGGTTCGTATGAGTTCTTGGGGCGTTAGAGTTTTTTTTTAATTGTTTATGCACCGTGTATAAGAATATTTACTTCAGTCACTGAATCACTTAACGAACGAATGATTGAATCAATCAATCTAAAGCTTTATTTTCACTTCTCAGTGTGACTTGCTCGATTCTTTGTCATAATAGCAGACAGTTCTGTGTTTTCATTTTGGCTACTCTCACTACGATAGTACTCAATGATCCTGACCTCTACGCACACATGTAATGATAGACGTGAGCTTGTTACAAGAGCTCACATGTCATGGTCCTCATCACAACTTAAATCTGAACTGCTCATTGTTTCGTCCTCCAGGGTGATCACGACAGCTGCATTAGTGTCAACAACATCATCGATGAAGTGGTCCAGTTTTCTCATTACATCTTCCTGAGCGATAACATGCTCCAGATATCTCTTCCACTTCTCAGCGGTTACTTGCTCAATTCCTCGCCATAGTAGAGTGTGAACGTCTTGAAGCTTAAACGTTTTGTTTGCCGCTGCTACGAAGCCCTTCACGTCACTCCAAACAAGCTCTATGGGGTTAAGCTTGCCGCGGTAGGGAGGTAGGCGCACAACGAGGTGACCACCAGCCTCAGAGATGCAGTCCACACGGTATCGGTCCCCGCTTGCGTGTACTTTGTCGACAAGCTTCATGAGCGCCGCCTTCACCATGTCGCTGCTCCACGGAACACCTTTTTCGGAAAGCCAGGCCTGTATGTCCTTTTTTAGACTACTCATACGCGGCACTTTTTCCTGCTTCACAGAATGATAAGGTGCGTTATCCATGACTATAACACTGCCAGGTGGTAGTAGTGGAAGCAGCTTCTGGGAGAACCACTTTTCGTATTCGTCCCCGTTCATTTCCTCGTGGTAGTCGCCTGAGCTTTTTTAGCTTGGAAGACTTCCGCTGCGCCTTCAACGAAACCATGTTCGCTACCGCAGTGCGTGACCAGTCCAGTCTACCTCATTTGCCGCTGCGGTTTCGAAGACCAGTCAACAAACCAGATCGACGGGCTTCGTACGTAGACTGGACAGTGCCGTCTATCCACACCCGACTACGCGTATGACCAGCGCTGACCCACGTTTCGTCGGGGGAAAAAGTGCCTTACCCTGGCATTGCAGCTCCGCTATTTGGCGCAGGTACCGGCGGCGACTCTGGACAATGTGCGTCGCTTCTATGAGAAGGGCGTTCCGAAAGCGTTTCTTGTATCTGAAGCCAAGCTTTTTCAGCATCCTCTGCATCGTCGTCGTGGACACGGTCGGTAGCGTCTCGTCTTCTTTGAAACGCTGCACCACTTCAGCGATAGTTGGAATTTCGCTTTTCTCAAAAAAGCCGTTCACTACTCTTAGGAAGACGCTGAGGTCAAAATTGTCCAGCTTTTTTTCCGATCACGGCCTTTCCCACAAGAACGCTTCTTCAGTGGTAGGACATCGCCGGCGTCTTCCATCTCTCTTTTCCACCGATACAGCGTTCGCTCGCTCACCTGAGTCAGTTTCGCGGTCCTCTTGATAAGTGCATCCACACTTGCACTGTCCCCGCACTCGACGTGAAGCCCTTCAAAAACCTTTAAAGCTATCTGCTTCGCCAGCTTGGGAAAACCGCGCACATTCGAAGGATGGCTCGCTGGTCGCACAGCTTGAGAGGCATCTTGGACAGACACAACCAACTCGGGTGACGCCATGATTCCGAAAGGCGGCGCATCACCACCTCTCAACAAGCCTCCGCAGAGATGCGTCCATGCGGGCTTTCTCTTTTAATTCCACTAATGATAAAAACACTCTGCACGCTTTGAAAAAAATGAATCCTAACAATATTTTCAATTTGCGTGGGTGTAGCGTGCGAAATAGAACTGCATGTCACGTATCTTGGGAGCGCTTGCAATATGTGATGGAGTTAGGAGAGAAAGAGTGGCTGGAGACCGTGGCGTCCCTGCAAACAAATTTTTATCACACAACACTGCAAACAAAATTCTCACACCAAAAAATTTACATCAAAACGCAACATTAGAAAAGGCGACGCTATAGTGCGCAATCACTAACAACAAATCGCAAAGCCTACAAGCTATGCTTAACTCCTCCGGACTCCAAAGTCTGGCCACTATGGCGCCTCAGTCTGTCACTTAATATCACAGCAAGCATGAGCATCCTTTTGGGGAGTGTTGTGTCGGTGCAGTGTATTTGATTCCTTTGAGCTGTGGCAATGTATACATCGGCCAAAGAGGCCGATGCAATAATGTTCGGTTACAGGAACATGCGCTGTCCATCAAAAATGGTACGGGCTCGCATCTGCCATTTCATTGTAAATCTCGTGCATGTGTGCCCCTGTTCTCATCCAGGAAAATCTTAAAGCGAAGTTGTGACGCAGTCGCAAAAGAACTGGCTGAAGCCTATTTCATTAAATTGTACGGGAGTGGGTGTGTCAGCGTTCCCTCTATCGTCCTGCACAGCAGTGAGTTTGTTTTTTTTGCAAGATCGCTTTTGATTTCGGCCGTCTGCGCATGTGTGTAATGGCATATATATTGAGTGTCTTTTCGAGAACAAACCAGTTGGTAGTGTGTGCTTGTATACGTCTCTTCTTCCTGTTTCGTCCTTGTCCCTTTTTGCGCCACCGTCTTATACTTTAACCACCTTCCTCTTGGAAGGTGGTTAAAGTATAAGACCGAACAATGACCGCTTCTTCTTCCGGGGTTCCTCACCTCAGCTCAGGTCGCCTGGCACGCGCCCTTCCCCGGCCAATGGGGTGAGTGGACGTGGCAATGGTGCACACCATCGGGGAATTTCCGTGCCGCGTACGCCATCGCTACATTCCGCCTTTCGGCCCGTGCCTCGTGCCCCCTTTACTCATGACAGGCATTGCTAAAATATTTCAGGAACTATTTGCTGTGCCCCTACAGCCCTAATTGGATGAAAGAGTTCTACCTTTGGGTGTACTGCCAACAGCTTCTGCAACAGAGTATAATTTATTATAAAGGTGCAGTTAAAACTTGTAGTTGCTAATTGATAATGCCAGAAAATCATTAGTGATATTATGTGAAATAGCGTTAAAGTTTACATTTCTTGGGGTTTTTTTAGTTGCCGCGTTCCCCACTGGCGTCGCATCGGCTCTCTTCCTTCACCTCCATGCGATCCTTCAGAAAAAAAATGGCCTCCGTGTCACCTGTGCCTTCTTCCTCCAGTTGCTCGCTAATTGGCTCGCCGCACAGGATATTCAAGAAGCTTGATTACCAAAAGCTGTCGAAACAAACCAAGCAAGTGGTCTGCAACGTGTACGCCCAAGTGAGACTGACGCAACCGGGACTCTCCGTCGCTTCCGTGTTTCGTTCGGTTAGCCAGCTTACCGGCGTGAGCGAGAGCACTGTCGCACGGCTCAAGGCGGATGTTTTAAAGGGTAGCCTGAAGTCTCCGAAGCGTAAAAGGCTTCGTTTCACCGCTGAATCACCAGCAAACGTTACTGGAAAGACAAGAGTGCAGCGGTACGATAGTTTTACCCTGTCTGCTCTTCGCCGCAAAGTACATCAGTACTACATTCGCAACGACGCGCCAACGGCAGAAAAGATCCTCAGCGAGGAAATCGGCGACACCGACATGGGGCTACCGAAGGAGCTGAGTGTCAGAACGATGCACAGGCTTCCGAATGACATTGCATTTGTATTTCGGAAGCGAAAACGTAACTGTGCACTTCTGGAAAGGGACGACATCATCGTGTGGCGGCGGAAATATCTGCGGACCATTCGAGAAATGTGAAAGGAGAAACGGTACGTACAGTTACTGCTTCGATTTGTTGGACAGAGATATAAATGTCAACAATGTCAATGAAAACACAAATGCCGCATGTAAAAATTCAGTGTTGAAAGAGTAGGAAGACGCAATAACGATGGAAGTTCTCGTACCGCTAAATATGTAATTTTTATTTCATCCGTCCTCATGCATGTTGCCGTTCATCTTGATTTGTATTTTTTTATAGCTTGCGTCTGCATCTGTGCCTCTTATTTGTATTGTGCCTGTTATTCTGGTTAGGCAAGCGAAGGCACAAGTACAGTGGCGGTCAAAATATTACGGACCACGGGAGCGCGTGGCCGACAGCCCCCAGGAGCCTTCTCACGGCTGCTTGCATGCACTGTGCAGGCGCATCCTTGTTTACCTACCAGCCTTCTCGTTCGCTCGCTTCAAGTCCGCGCGCATGAGAACGCCAGAGAAAGCGCAAGGTGCCGCTTCTGCAGTCGCCGCGGTAGCCCCGAGTGATTTGCACAAAGAAATCTTTGCTACTTGGCGAAAACTTCGTCCTGGTCTGTGCAAATTTTTCTTTAGGTTTCGAGATTTTTCGTCATTTTTTAACCCATGTGGGTTATTCTTGTAGGCTCGCACTACAAACCGGTCGATGCAAAGTTTGTTCTTGCATAACGCATATGAATGGGAGCAGGATAGTTGCACCGAGCATCACACAAAAAAGCAGGATGCATGAGTTCCGCGAATTAAAGCTGCTGGGTATTCTTATCACTCATGGCGATTTGAGACAAACTGACGCACAGCGTATTTTCCACGCTGCTGAGCGTCTGGGAACAAAGCGTGGAGTGCGGCGCGCACCGAGCACTGCCAGCGTTATCATTACTCGGTGCTTCCGCGGCGACGTCAGAAGTGGCATCTTGCGATTTCTCTGGCTTTCCGGCTCGTGCACACTTGAAGCAAGCGAACGAGCAGGCCGGCAGGTAAACAAGGATGTGCGTGCGCAGTGGGCGCTCTAGAGCTTCGCAAGCAGCCGTGATAAGGCGCCTCGGCGCTGTCGGCCACGCGCTCCGTGGTCCGCAATATTTTGACCGCCACTGTACGTATCGACGTGTTCTAATGAAGTATGAATAGCTCTGAATGAAGGTATTTTGTTATTCATGTGAGTAGCTACCTTCCGCGAACATTTTTTTTTATTTTTGTATTTTCCAGTACCACCTAAAAATGCAAATATCTGCCTGCCCGGTAGAATGATATTAGACGCACATCATAAATTTCTTCTGCCTCAATTGACCCCTCTCGTTAAAAACAGAAACCTGGCACAGTTTTCCCTTGCTTCCGCAGGGCTATATACTACCTTGACGAGACTTGGGTGAATGCTGGGCACACCAAGGAAAAGGTGTGGGAGGACGCCACTGTGTCGTCACGTGAGGACGCCTTCCGCAAGGGTCTCACAAGTGGGCTTCGCGCACCGAGCGGCAAAGGTGTTAGGCTCATTGTCCTCCATGCTGGAAGCGAAAACGGTTTCGCGGATGGGGCATCTCTCGTTTTCCGGGCGAAAAAGAGTGTTACCAGTGACTACCACAGTGAAATGGATGGCCCACGCTTTGAGAGATGGTTCAAAGAACAACTTTTACCAAACATTGAGCCATGGAGCGTAATTGTCATGGACAATGCTCTATACCATAGTGTTCAGCTCGAAAAGTTGCCCTCGATGTCGTCGCGCAAGGCCGAGATTCAGTCTTGGTTGACTGAAAAAAACATCCCGTGGTCTAATGACCAGTTGAAACCCGAGCTTATTCAGCTGGTTAACCAAAACAAGCACCGTTTTTCTGGATACCGGATAGATGCCCTCGCCAAGGTTGCTGGTCATGACATTGTTCGGATTCCTCCTTACCATTGTGAATTGAACCCTATTGAAATGGTATGGAGCCAGGTCAAGGGGTTTATTGCAGCCAACAACAGGTCGTTCACTGTTGCTGGAGTCGAAAAACTTCTGGACGAAGCCATTGCCCTTGTGACTCCAGAAAATTGGGCGCGCGACTGCGCTCATGTGGTGCGTCTTGAAGAGGCCTGGGAGCAGGATGGTGCAATCGAACGCACGCTCGACAGCATCATAATTACTCTGGGATCTGACTGCAGCAGCTGCAGTGACAGTAGTGTCAATGAATTGAGTGATATAGAGGAACTCTGCTGTACCCGGTGCGCGCTGGCTCATGTGACGATATGATGATGTGAGATGCTATGTATTCCTTTTTGATGCTCAATGGCTTGGAAGTATGCTCTGTCATTCTAAAAAAAAAACAGGGCGTACAAACGAGCACGCAGGAAGGAAGTCAAGACACCACAAACACCGACTAAAAAGTGACGATGTGCATTATCCGCCTACGTGATTCTGGTTGCATGCAGCACCTAGCAATCATTTAGTATATTTGTTGTCCGCCTGTGAATTAGTCTTTTGATTGTCACTTGTGGGTGGCAGTTGTACTTCACACATAAAACGGCAGCTGAGGAGGGCAAGCAGTGCTGAGTGATGCATCACATATCTTGTTTCACCCGAAACAAATGGTGGCAAAATTTTGATTACAACCCAAGAGACTGTAAACAGCCTTTCTAAATAGCTGCTACGAGTGGATGAACTGACAAGACTGGATGAAATATAGCTCAAGAACTGCGAGATGGAAGTGACTTCCAGAAATGCATTGCCTCATCATTTGTAACTGTTTCACTGATCTGGAAAAAATACCACCCTCCGTTACACTACGCACGTGGATAATAATTAGTACCCACTTGCTTATGTTTTGTTTCTCTCTTCGATTGCACATGTTAACTGCTGAAGTAAATGGGCATGTTGAGCACAAATACATTTTCAAGTGCGTTTTTACAGGGCCAAATGACGAGGTCTTAAGGGAATACGCGCAGTCATGTGCGCGTCTTCATGAAGTTTTTACTGTACATTATAGTCAGGTACTTCAGTGCTCATGGAGTCATAAATGTTTCGTTGAATATACACGGCTGTCTGGCTTTGATAGGTTAAGTTGGCTTGAAAGAAGAGGACACAGTATTAAAGGTTTATTCCTGTGACTGGTGTGCGTGTGTGTGTGCATTACTACTTGAGTGACTTTTAGATTTTAGACAGCTGATTATGCAAAAAATATATAACAAAACACCTTGTTTTAGATGCTGCAATTTTTCACTTTGCACAGTTTATTCCTCCTCGCCGTGTCCAGATTTAAAACTGTCTGCAACAGGCCGTGGTAACCCTGTGTGTTCAAGGGGGTTTTCTTGCTGGTTCAGGAATATTGTGTGTGAATACTGGCCACAGCCACGAAAATCCAAATTGTAAATTACCAGGCTGAGTATGGCTCAGAATGTTGGCGTTGGACAAAGTTAGCTAATGAAATGTGCTTTACGATGTCAGGAACCAATTATTGCTGGGGAAATGGTAGGTGACCATTTATTTATCACCAGGCTGAGTATGGCTCAGAAGGTTGGCGTTGGACAAAGTTAGCTAATGAAGTGTGCTTTACGATGTCAGGAACTAATTATTGCTGGGGAAATGGTAGGTGACCATTCATTTTTGAACTTTAGAACCAGGGCTAATTGTGTACATGTTCAGAAGGCATGACATTTTACAGACGTGCAGGCGTTTACACGCCTTCCTGTTCTAAGTAAGTAACCTAACAAGTGCAACATACAATTGCTATCCTGAGGTGTACATAACCGGCGCCATGCAGTATCGTGAGAAATGACCGCATGCCCGTATTGTTTTAATGAAGGAGACGGAAACGGGCAGCGGTTGGGATTGAGCACAGGATTCGTGGGTTCTGCAGCGGCGCGAGGTCGCCGCTATACGTTTGCTGTGCCGCGGAGCGTGTGGGCAGTGGGCCACCGACGCCTTTTGATGCCGGCGTAACTCAACGCGATCCAAACTGAATTTCACTTCACGCCGCAGGATGTGCGAGCTGCTCCTCGGAATACCGCGCCCGCGCTATGTAAGCACGCTACACGCGTCAGTTTTCAGCTTAGATGAGTTTACATGTCAGTGCGTGCCCTAAAAACTACGTCGCTGAAAATATTCACGTCATTTCTGGACGACACAAAATGGCACAGACAAATTAAGCGTAGGGAACGAAACGCCAATATGCCTGCACGATCGGTATTCGCGGTTGCACGCAATCTACCAAGGAGCACATGCGAAGAAATGAACTGCAGCAAATACGCGCCTGTCACGCCGAAACTGAAACCGAAATAAGATCATCGGAGACTACTTTGGCGCAGTAACACAGAGCAGTTAGCTCCGCCCCCGTAGCTTTCCCTTCATTGCCACAGAAAGTTGACCCCGAGTATAGGGTGCCTCGGCGAACATAACTGCGTCTAGGGTGCCTCGGCGACGCCAGCGCGGCCAGTGTCCCTCGCTGGTTTCGAGACGCTTTATCAATGACCTGCGATATCGCGCGCAATCTCGGAATAGAGTGTACTAGAACAGGGGAGTACTCGGAACGGCTGCAGCTCCAATGTACAGAAAGTGAAGCCCAAACAGGATCAATCCGCCTGTGGCGCTGCGATCGGTAGTCTGCAATGTGCCGTGATTTACGAGTTGCGCGCGGCTTCGCCAAAGCTGTGCAGGGGTACAATGCCCACTTCCCACTCCAAAGGCCCGGGTTCGAATCGCAGCTGTAGATGGTGGGTTTTTATTCTTAGTGTCACCTTTTATAGCTGTATTGGTTTTCCTTTGTTTCTTAAAACTAGCTTCTGTTGCTACGTGTTGCTACAAAAAGTACCGTAAAATGTGAAATGTCGTTTCGAGTCCCGTATTCGCGATAATCTCGGAGGCAATAATTTAGGTTTTGTTCAATCCCGGGCGATGGCGCTGCTAATAACTGCGCTCACCGTGTATTTCGCGGGCTTTCTTTGCAGCTTAGAAAAAGTGGTATACATGAGACTTGCTTTACCGCAAATAATGCACTGGACGTTTCTGAAGACACTCTCGAACTTCGCAAGTCGCATTTCTTGCCTAAAGCGAATATTTAGTAATTTAGTGAAATAATCCTAATTAACAAAAGAATTACAGAAGAAAAAATTGATGAAAGAGTCCGTAAACAGGGGGTGGGTGCTCGAGCCGACGTTTCGACAAGTGGACTTGTCTTCTTCAAAGCTGGAACTCATTTCCTTAGATATCGTGTGTATATGCTTCGTGCCCTCTTCACCAGAAGGGAGAAGGGGTGCTTGAGGGGAGGGGGGAGAGGCCACCGTGACAACTGTGTGAGTCATAAGGAACCCGGGAAAAAATAAAGGAACAAAAAGCGGCGGGGGGGGGGGGAGAAGGGTAGACGGGAGGGTGTACATTTCGCTGAATGATTCTCAGTGGAAGCACGGGGCAGTTTAACAATAGAAGGTTCGGAATCCTAGAAGGAGGACACAACTCACATTGGTTTTCGTTGTGTATGTACCATACCGAATAGATTCAAGAGCCCCCTTAGAAACTTTAATACCTGCTGACTGGAGTGTATTGAACTTGCGAATAACGTAGGACTATGTATATTTTCTGTCTCTTGGGGTCCGGAATATGTAGAGTTTGAGATCTTCGAAGTTGTGACCTGCTACATTAAAATGCTGTGCCACTACTTTGGGTGACTTCGAAGATCTCAAACTTTACATACTTCAGTGAAACTCCCGGTCCCCAAGAGACAGAAAACATACAGAGTCATACCTTATTCACAAGTTCAATACACTCCAGCCAGCAGGTATTAACGTTTCTAAGGGGGCACTTGAATCTATTAGGTGTGGTACATACACAACGAAAACCAATGAGAGTTAGGTCCTTCTTCTAGGAATTTCGAACCTGCTATTGTTAAACTGCCACGTGCTTCCACTGACAATCATTCAGCGAAACGTATACCCTCCCGTCTCCCCCCCCCCCGCTTTTTGTTCCTTTTTTTCCCGCGTTCCTTATGACTCACCCAGTCGCCACGGCGGCTTCTCCCCCCCCCCCTCTCCCACCCCTTCTTCCTTCTGGTGGTGACCTTAAAGGGGTGGTGCCACCAAATTTGTGGCTTGCGCGTTCTTTGCTGTAAGCGTTTCCTATAGCTCCAGGAAGCATGATGCACGCACCAAAATTCATGTGTTCTCACTAAATAATTTAATATCGCTTTTTTATTTGGACAACTTTCGGTTGCGGTTTCTGGGCGCCGAGGTTGGGCAGTGACGTAGAAGTGTAGGAGGCGTGGTCACGTGACCACACATGGCTGTGACGCACATGACCAGGAAGCGATCGAAACTCGGCGAGTGATGTAGCAACCGATGCTTTGCCAGTACTATAGTGAACTAGAATGTATTCTAGTTCACTACAGCCGGTACGTACGTTGCGGAAGTGGCGGAGGTCCGGAGGTCACTCACGTTACTACAGCAGATTTGGTGTGACGTCACTACAACTTTCGTTGCCCATCCTACAGATCTACGTCAGTGTTGGCGCGCTAGCGATGGGTTTCGATCGGGAGAATGAGCATTTAGGTACGCTTTGGAAGTGAATTAAAATATATTCTAAACGTATGCTGTGTCCGACCCTTCGTGTGGAATGTCCTTGCATACAGAGGAAACCCACAACAGGCTTGTTATAGCCTCGAAATTTGATGGCACCACCCCTTTAAGGGCTGAATCGCGCAAACGAGACAAGGACTAAAAGAAGAGACGACAACACACAGAGCGCAAACTACCAACAAAAGTTTATTTCCTGAGCACAGAGTTTTTATGCACCACTCTGACGCCACCAGGTGAGTACAACAATCAACTTCTTAGAAACGCGAGCTCTTTGCCAGATAAGTTAACAGACGGCGTGCTGACACGTTCGGGACCTAATCTGACAATGTTCTCAGCTTCGACAATTTCTCTCGTCAATTTATCCTTCTGCGATGCGACAACTGTACATGCGCTGAACACATGTTGACACACACATGTCTTGCAGTGAATGGCAAGCCATCCGTCAGGTCCATTTTTTACATTTTTGTTATGTTCTCTAAGTGTGTCATTATTACACCTTGCGGTTTGACCTATATATGTCTTACCACAAGAAATTGGAATCCGATACACAACATTACTCTTGCAAGGAACATAGGTGACTTTGTGTTTCTTAGCACATGCATTACATTTCATATTGCTGTTGTTACGGTGGCATAGGCTCAGGAGTTTGCGCGGGGCTGAAAAGACTACTTTTGCTGTGGAACGTTCCGCCACTCTTTTCAAATTGTGTGAAATCTTGTGGAAGTACGGTATGACGGCAACTTTTCTCGCGTCAGTTTTGGGGGCTCCTCAATTGAGGGCGTCTGGCGATGCTTTTTGAGCAAAGCTTTAGCTACAGAGGATTGCACACTTGAAGGATAACCTGCTTCAGATAGCCGGTAGGACAGGTGCTCAAAACTAACCGCAACTTCATGCTCGCATGACTTTGATAGAGCATTATGAAAGCAATGTTTAAGAATTGATATTTTTACTAATTTCGTGTGTGCCGAGTTGTAGGCAGGACCGGTTTATTACATCGAGGTGGATAGCGCCAACAGAAATGATCTGTGTGGAAGGTGAACATGATGTCAAGGAACTTAGTCACATTTTTATCAGGCATTTCATGCGTGAGAGTTAGGGGCTTAAAGCTATCTTCAAAACGAGAAAGAATGTCTAACGCGTATGACTAGTTACCTACGGGGTCGTTGTCAAACAGGATGAGATAGTCGTCTACAAATCTGTGAACCATGATGATGTTGAGATTACGTAGACTTTCCACCACCGCTTTGTCAATTTTAGCTAAAAAGATATCACTGAGAACGGGAGCAATGCATGATCCGATACAAATGCCTTCTTTTTGGATGAATGGCTTGCCTTCCCACAAAATGAAAGTGGTATTCAGGTAAGAGGATAAAAGTTCTAAAAAACTGTGTACTGGTACGCCACACAAACCCTGAAAACGCGTGCTGCCATACAGGTCAATGCACTCTTCCACAGCAATTATTAGTTGCTCATGAGGAATAGAGTAATACAAGTCTTCAACATCTATCGAAAAGCCATACACAGCCCTATTAGCCAAGGGTACAATAGACTGCAAGACTTCCTCTGAATTTCTAACAATGAAGGGACCATCAATTACCAGTTCTTTCAGATGGCCCTGTTAGAACATAGAAATGCTTTTCTGCCACGTATCCCGCTCGGAGATAATCACACGAAAAGGAGTGTGAGGCTTATGTGTCTTTGCACTGCAAACACATTAAGAAAGTCCTGTTTACTGTTATTAATGCCAGTAACAACACGAGCAAGATTTAAGTTCTTGCACAGCTGGCTGGCTTTAGACCTAACCTTGGAAACAGGGACATCGTCCTGAGGCGCGAAAACAGAGCTTACAGCTTCGTGGCCTTTCTTCCAGAACAAATTCAAGGACAGGACGGTGAATTGTCCCTCTTTATCGGCAGGTACCAGAGTAAGAGAGGGGTCGCTGAGGAATGTTTCCACCCGCCTTATAGGGATCTGGGCCCTGGACGGTTTGCTACGGGCGATGGCGTCAACTACTTCGGAAATGCAGCGCTGTTGCCCCTCTTCTGGGACGTGGCACGGAACATGCCGAACGAGAGCAAGTGGCTGGGGAGCAGACGTCTTTGGCTCCACGGCGAATTTGGGACCGAGACTGAGGGTGTGGAGGGCACGGGTATGTGCTCAGGCACATGCACTCGAAGGTTTCTTCGCTGCAGGTTTCCTTTTCACAACGGCGGAGCGTAGCACAGTCAACTGTTGTGCCCAAAGGAACTCTGTTAACTTATCTGGCAAAGAGCTCGCGTTTCTAAGAAGTTTATTGTTGTACTCACCTGGTGGCGTCAGAGTGGTGCATAAAAACTGTGTGCTCAGGAAATAAACTTTTGTTGGTAGTTTAGGCTCTGTGTGTTGTCGTCTCTTCTTTTAGTCCCTGTCTCGTTTGCGCAATTCAATCCTTAAGATCATGAACCAACAAGCCCAACTGACAGCCATTCTGGTGGAGAGGGCACGAAGCACATACCCACGATAGCTAAGGAAATCACTTACAGCCTTGAAGAAGACAAGTCCACTTGTCGAAACGTCGACTCGAGCACCCACCCTCTGCTTACAGATTTTTTCATCGCAGCTTCCATCTCCCACTTCCTGCCGTTTTTTAGAAGAAAAAAATTGTATGTCGTGCGCAAGGTGACCGTCAGCAATTTTCAACCGAGTTCACTCGCCTGCCTCTGATAACGTATTTTTTTAACCCTCGGCTAAAGATAGCTGGGACACATTGTTTGTGTATGTATGTATATATATATATATATATATATATATATATATATATATATATATATATATGTGTGTGTGTGTGTGTGTGTGTGTGTGTGTGTGTGTGTGTGGGATGCCGTGTCGATAGAAGGACGCATCGCAACATAAAACGTAACGACTGTTTATTAGTGCGGTAGCAGCAGCGGGGCGAGCATGCCGACGCTGCGCTCAGTCAGGTTGCGAAGGAAACCTTCCAGCTTGGCAGCTTGGTTTTATAGCCACCTTCGGTGACGTAAGCCTCCGGTGACGCTGCGGTGGCGCTGTCCCTTGTCGGAGGCGTGGTGAAGCCTGCAGCGATGTCACGCTGGGCAAGATAGTGACGGGGCGGATGCTGCGCCGGTTTGTGCGCAGTGTGTTGCCACATCACCCCCCGCGGAGTGGAGAGCCCTCAGGGTCTGTAGAAATCTGGAGGGCGTACCAGACGTCCAGAGCGTGTCCTGACCGGAGCGGGTTGTGACGTCGGCGGCTGTGGAAAGATGCCTGTGGATGAAGTGGCGCGTCCCAGTTCGTTCGAAGCGATGTATGCGGGCTTGAGCCGGTCAATCGAGACGCGGAAGGCGTTCCCGTTCAGGCGCACAGTGAAGTTTTTGTTGTCGCGATGGACGACCAGGTAGGGTCCGCTGTAGGGTGGTTGGAAAGGCCTGCGGACGGTGTCGTCGCGGAGGAAAGCGTGCGTGCACGATGCTAGCTCGTTGAAGACGAAAGGTGTAGGCTGGCAGTGGTGGGCTGCAGGTGACGGGCGTAAGGCGGCGATGGTGCGTCGGAGCCGTGCGACGAAGTCGGTGGGATCTGACGTCGTAGTGCTGGATGGCAGTGCAGCGAGAAATTCACCTGGGAGACGGAGTGGTTCCCCGTAGACTAGCTCTGCTGGTGTAGCGTGGATGTCCGGCTTGAAGGTCCGGCAAGGCTAACCATCATCGCTTATCTGTTGTTCTTTCAAGCATTCGTAGTTTCTTGCCAAAAAAAGACATCGCTGAGCTTTTTCTTTCCGATAATCACAGTGACATAGCAATATTCACTGAATCATGGCTTACATCTGACGTCGAAAACTATGAACTTTTGCATGATGCCTCTAGCTTCTTTATTTATAGGTGCAATAGGAGCACACGTAGGGGCGGTGGTGTGCTGATATTTACCCGGTCCTGTTTCACCTCGTGTCAGATTGCCATTAAGAGCGCTCAGGAAATTGTATGCATAAAGTTATCGCTTAGAACTGCTTCCACGGTCATCCGCATTGCGTGCTACCGTTCCCTAAACTGTCACTTCTCTTTCACCGACGACCTTCATTCGGTACTTACTGATCTCACCGCAAGGTTTCAAAACGCCGAATACCTACTTTGCGGCGATTTCAACTTTCCCGCTATTGACTGGACGAAATTGACAGCCTCGTCAAGACCTTCTAACGATTTCCTCCAGCTTATCCTCTTGTTTAACTTCATTCAAACTGTTCACCTACCCACACGAGGCAGTAGCGTACTTGACCTAGTTCTGTCTGTCTGTAACCCTGTCTTGTGGACAAGAACAGGGTTAGACCCTGTTCTTGTCCAGGCCGTCACACTCCCGACAGAGCTAAGCGACCACAAAGTTATCACATTCCTCCTATCTATACCTATAGCAAAAAATCGACCTATCCAAAAATGCATCAGAGACTATAACAAGGCCGACTTTACAGCCATTAACTGCGAACTTGAATTATTTTAGGAACACTTATTCCAGTCGGCGCTTTCTAGATCCGTTAACGATAACTGGATTTTGTTCAAACAGCGAATTCCCAATCTAATCGATAATTACGTACCCTTGGTCCGAATTCGTGGCGATGCGAACAAGCCGCGGTTTTCTAAACCATGAAAAAGACTATCCCGTAAGAAATGTAGGCTGTTTCGCTCTCCTCGCAATTCGCCTTCAGCAGCAAAATGGAACAAATATTTAACCTGCTTACGCGAATACACCGATCTTTTGTTTAAATCAAAAAGAAAGTTCCACCACGAAGACCTACAGAACATCCTCCACTATAATCCTAAAAGCTTTTGGAAAATTCTGAAACCTAAAAACCAATCGCACAACATCACGCTTGTCTTCCCTGACGGCACTGACGTACCACTTTCTGAGCAAGCTAACGTGATGAATTTGTACTTCTCCTCTGTCTTCACCGTCGAGGCCGTCCAGAGCGTGCCAGTACTACCTCGTCAATGTTTCAGCAGTATGGCACCGATTGTCATCTCAGCTCAGGGTATTTCAAAACTTATCGACAACCTAAATACTTCAAGCGCTCCAGGACCCGACAACATACCGTCCAAATTTCTTAAAAGTACAAAACCAGTCTCGAGCACCCTTTTGCAAGTTATTAAATGCGAATCATTTCTTAGCGAACCTTTGGCACTTTGAGCGTTTCTATCTATCTATCTATCTATCTATCTATCTATCTATCTATCTATCTATCTATCTATCTATCTATCTATCTATCTATCTATCTATGTAGCCGCCTACGTCTGGGTGCTCTCATGATCGCCTCCTTAACTTGGTGTAGATCAAAATTGGCATGGGAGGGTAAGAGGATCTGACGAATATGACTGTCCGGTCATGACATGAATAACGTGAAAATCCTGTCGCGTACGTCGTCAAACCCTTTCCTCCAGACACGTGCGGCACATACCCGTTTACCACGGGCCGCAGTGTACGGGTATGCGCCACAGGTGATTGACAGTTTATATGTACCCAGGAACGGCGAGAACAGACATTGGTAACCTAAATGCGAGAGCATTAAGAAAAACCGCCATCGGCAGCGTTGACCCGACGAATGGAAAGGATAAAGGTTAGGATCCCAGAAGGAACCGAACCCAAGCAGTCTGCGTGGCAATCAGGTATTCTACCACAGAGCCACGCCAGGTCTATAAACTAGTTTGGAAAAACAGGCTATGCAGTCGTAATATCGGTGCAACGTCAACTGTGGTTGTGGTGCTTGCTATCTAATTTTACAAGAAAGCAGTAAACACTACATGATATTCCTACGATGTGTACCCCTACGATACAGGCGTCATATCAGAATAACGTCTGTGGTTCCAGTGTTGGCTCCGCTTTTGTTTCAGTATAATCAACATTAATTTTGTGTTCCTATGATTCAGCAAGCTATACTGAAGCATTGCTCGACCCCGGAAGAATACATTAACGAAAGTGACGTATGATATTCATATCACCGCACCGTAAAGTGTACTTAGTCCGCCAGGACGACGCAGTGCCCTCTTCATTTCTTACGAGGCTGGGCAGTGGCCTCATGCTGACCGAGGATGATGCCAGATTGATTGACAACCGCTTTGTATGCTAGGCTACGTAGGCCACATACGCACAGAGAGAGATAAGATTCTTTAATGAAATGCCCGGAGAGGTTAGCCTGGTTTGTCGCCTGGCTTGCTACTCCAGGTGTCGGGTGATTATGGTATATACAATGATCACATATACACCATATACACACAAATAGTACATACAGTCACAAACACACATATATACATAAGAAGAGTCCTTCACAGGCTTTCATACGCACAGGTAGTCTACGAATACAAGTGTCATCCACTGATGTTGATCTACGTAGCACTATCCAGGCCTTCCAGCCTCGACAGCCTATACCTCACCAACGGGAAGGATGACTTCAGGTTGCGACATGTCGCCGGCTCTATCGACAGACAATTTGTCGATGAAATGATCGAGGCATCCCCAAATTCCAACAGCTGTGCTATACCTGATGATTCACTACACATGGACCCCTCGTCACTGCAATCCCGACCGGATCCGATAACAAGTCATGACCAGCTACTGTTGCGCACTGATCACGGTGATCAAGAACTTGTTCAAGAACTGTCAAGAACTTCTTTCACACATGCACACGGGCTCGTGAAACATGCGTGCATTCTCCATCATAAGGGACAAGTATAAGCACTACATATGAGCTTATCGCTTCTGGTGTTCGTAATACCCACGGTGCCGTTGGCAACGTTACCCAACTGTAAACGACTGGTTATAAAAAACATATGCGGCTCTTTAGGATGTATGTGCGCGTATAAAATTTATACAAATCTTTGGCGTCCTTTTGCAACGTTTCGCTCAGTAAAAAAAATTACGCCACAGTCACCTTCCCGCCGCATGCATCGCATAACATCGACTCCCATGGTACGTGGGATCTGCCGAATTTTTTGCGCAAGCTGACCTCGCAAAAGAAGTGCGACTGCCTTCTCAAAACCTTCACGAAGTTCGCATTCGCTGCCCAGCTGATCAGGCAGAACGTGACGTATTTCGCCAGCCTGGTGTTCACGCATTCCTGTGACGCCCTGGGAATTCGTCACAAGTGCACATCTCTGTATCATCGACCAGGGGCGTATCCAGAATTTTTTTGCCTTTTTTATATTATTCTGTTTTCTATCGTTATCCTACGGCTTTTTTAATTTCTTAGCTCTTTCACTTTTAAATGCGAAGCGTTTCTTAGCGAACTTCTGCGAATTTGAGCGCATCTATTGATCTATCTAGCCGCCTACGACTTTGCGGTCTCCTGGCCGTTTCGTTAATGGTATGTATACCAAAATTGGTATGGCATAACATGGCTGTATGACGAACATAAATGATGGGTCATAACATAAAAATCATGACATGCATGTCATGAGTGGCATGATTTACATGCCACGGTGTTGGTGCTCTTGCGGCCATTTCGTTAATTTGATATGTACTAAAATTGGCATGACGTGACAAGAGTACATGATAAACATAAATGACAGGTCCTATCACGAAAATCATGACACGCATGTCATGTACAGCGTGATTTACATGACATGGTCTCCCGGCGCTCGCGGCCGTTTAATTAGACGGATATATACTAAAATTGATACGACGAGACATTTATTTCTATATGACGAACATAAATGACATGTGGCAACATGAAAATCATGACTTATGTCATTTACTCCATGACATACATGCCCCGCTCATGGTGTGCTTGCGGCAGTTTTGCTATCTTGACATGTACCAAATTTGGTATTGCACGACGGGACTGTATGAAGAACATAAATCACACGTGGTAACATGAAAACCATGATATGCATGTCATGTACAGCATGATTTACATGTCATGCTCATGGTCCGCTCGCGGCCGTTTCGCTAGCTTGATCTACACAAAAATTGGTATTGCGTGACATGCCTGTATGTCGAACATATTTCACAGGCGGTAGCATGACAATCATGACATGAATGCCATATACAGCATGATTTACAACCCACGCTCATGGTGCCCCAGCGGCCAGTTCGCTATCTTGGTATACCCCAAAATTGGTATTTCGTGACGTGACTATCATCAACATAAATGGCAGATGGTAACATGAGAATTATGATATGAATGTCATGTAGAGCATGATTTGCATGCCACGCTCATGGTACGCTAGCGGCCGGATCGGTAGCTTGGTATACCCCAAAACTGGTATTTCGTGACGTGACTATATCACGAACATAAATCGCAGGAAGTTCCATGAAAATAATGATATGCACGTCATGTAGGCCCTGATTTTCATGACATGCTCATGGTGCTCTCGCGGCTGTTTAGCTGGCTTGATATACACCAAAACAGGCATTGCATGACGTGTCTGTACTACGAGCATAAACGACAGGTGGTAACATGCAAATCATGACATGATGTCATGCAGGGCATGATTTACATGCCATGCTCATTGTGCGCTTGCGGCCGGTTCGCCAGTCTGGTATGCCCCAAAACTGGTATTTTGGGACGTGACTGTATGACGAACATAACTGACAGTTGGTAACGTGAAAATTACGATATGTGTCTCGTGGAGGGCTTGATTTACGTGCCACGCTCATGGTCTGCTCGCGGCTGTTTCGCTAGCTTGACATACACTAATATTAGTATTACGCAACGCCGCTGTAGGATGAACACTAATGGCAAGTGATGACATGACAGTCATGACATGCACTTCATGTACAGCATGATTTACATGCCATGCTCATGGCGCGCTCGCGCCGTTTCCCTGGATTGATACACACCAAAACTGGTATTGCGTGATGTAAGTGTACGACGAACATAAATGACAGGTCAATCATTGTGTACCAGAATATACCCTTCATTATATAGAAGATTGCACATACATGCATGCGTGACAAACATGGGATATATAGTGAACTAGATGGCATGACGTGAATGACTTCATTTTCCTCAGAGAGAAACAAGGCGATGTATGCAGCTCTCTGCTTGCTGCTTCGCATAACATCGATTGCCACGGCGCGTGGGATCTGCCGGTTTTTTTTTTCACTCAGTGCCTCTTGGAAGGTCAAATTCCCGATGACTGGAAGATGGCGAAAGTTACACCAGTCTTCAAAAAAGGTAACCGCTCTGATCCGTCCAATTACCGCCTCATATCGCTGACATGCGTGTCTCACAAAATATTAGAACACGTCATTTTCACGCATATTGCCCATCATCTCTTAAATAACTCTTTCTTTTATCACAAGCTGCACGGTTTCCGCCCCGGCGTATTATGTGAAACGCAGTTGGCTGAATTCACTACTGACCTGCACTTAAACCTTGATTCCTCCTATCAGACTGACGCCATCTTCATCGACTTTTCTAAAGCCTTCGACCGCGTAGCCCACCGTCGTCTCATAACTAAGCTTTGCACGCTAAATCTCGACCCACTTGCACTATCATGGTTAATATGTTTTTGACAGCCAGCTCACAGTTCACTTCCATTGGTGGAGAGTCGTCCACAATAACAGATGTGCTTTCCGGGGTTCCTCAAGGATCTGTCCTTGGCCCTCTTTTGTTCCTCATATTCATCAACGACTTGCCATCCGGAATCACATCGTCCATCCGTCTTTTCGCCGACGACTGTGTTGTGTAACGCAGAATCGTCAATAGTACGGATCAAACATTACTGTAGCAATACCTTAACATCATCGAGGCATGGTGCTCGCGCTGGCTCATGGAACCAAATGTTTCAATGTGGAAACACATGATTATCTCTCGCAAAAAATCCAACCTTGTCTTTCAGTATTCAATAAACTTCGCTGAGATATCTCAAGCAGATTCCTACCGCTACCCGGGTGTCCTCATTAACAGCACCTTGCCCTGGCCAGACCACATTGTCAAACTCGCAGAATACTCGTCCAGGACACTTGGATTCATAAAAATATCTCTGCGGCCCTTCCCTCCCGCCGCCAGGAAACGCGTTCGAAACGTTCGTCAGATCTAAACTAGAATTTCTTTCCGCTATTTCGAGCCCTCATCAAGATTACCTCATCAGCTCCCTCGAGGCGCTGCAAAATCGTGCAGCCCGGTTCATATCATCTCAGTACAGTAAACATGCAAGCGTCACTCATATCAAATCGTCTCTTGAGCTAACCTCTCTAGCTGTTCGCAGAAAAACCGCACAGATCAGCCTGTTTCACAAACCATATCACAACTTTTCTCACCTGCATGGCACTCTGTTCATTCCTCCAACTCGCACTTCCCGTAGACTGTTGAACTCTATAAGTCTACAACGTCTTCATGGCTCAACTCAAGCGTTTAACAAATCCTTCTTGCCATCAGCCACTGAACATTGGAACAGTCTTCCTGAGTATGTTGTTCAAGGGCGCGACCCAGTTAAATTCAGAGTGTTGCTGTCTTCTCTTTTCAGCTGACCCTCGCACATACCTGTTCTACAACAAAGCTTCTGCTTTGCAATAAAGCTTTTTTTTAAATTTATTTTTCTTTTTCCGGTATTCAATTGTGTTCGCGCCTTGCAACCAACCGCGTGTAATAGTTAATAGTTCTTACACTTTCATGATTTGCTTTATTTTTGTGTTGAACACTGTGCAATGTATATTTGC
Source organism: Rhipicephalus sanguineus (assembly GCF_013339695.2). NCBI lineage: Eukaryota > Metazoa > Arthropoda > Arachnida > Ixodida > Ixodidae > Rhipicephalus > Rhipicephalus sanguineus. The sequence goes on from NC_051179.1 coordinate 191,651,296, forward strand.
TTCACTGTTATTCTTGAAGCACTGCATTTGTGTCATGACATGTCCTTATAATATTTATTTGTCCCCCCCCCTTATGTAATGCCTTGTTTAAGGCCTTTAAGGGTTTAATAAATGATGATGATGATGAGAACCTGCGCGCTGAGTGAATTTCATCAAATCGGGAATGGCGAGTGGGACCTACTGTTCGTTCCTATCTGGACGCACCCGCCTCCAGCAATCCGCCTCCCCGTGCTATTCTGCGTAAATAGAAGTGTGAGTGCTGCGAAACTGTATTTATATCTTAACCATATTAGGGGGATTGTAATTGTGACGCCTAAATATTCATATTCATCAACCTCAATAAAAGTACACTTTTTTAGATAAGAAAACACTTTTAGGGGCGAAGCTCCTTAAGGCGGCACCCGTTCGTCCCTCGTAGTCGTAGTCGTAGTCCGTAACCAGTCTTACGCTTTGACCTCCAAGGTGGTGCCGGTGGGAGATTTTTCCTGTGCGTTGTTGAACAATAAAAAATTCGCAGCGGTAGCTAAAAGCCGACTTCTTCTGTCTCTCATTCCCATTAGCAGCCATTCTTTACCTCCAAGGTAGTGCCTGGTGAGATTTCTCCTGTGCGTGATTAAACAATAAAAATTTTGTTCAAAACGCCGTTGATTGATGAAATAAACCAACGAAAGACGCCAGATGTTTTGTAAAAGCAAAACGGAAGAACGCCAGATGTTTCTAAAGCAAAAGGAAAAGACGCCAGCTGCTTAACGAAAGACGCCAGATGTTTTCTAAAGCAATGGTTTTCTAAACAATGAAAATTCACAGCGTACATGTAAAATTAAAGTGAGCTGCAAGTCGTCATAACTCATCGAACCTTTAGTATAAACGCGCCCTATCTCACGTCGGTGATGATGTACTGGGCAGAATTCACGGAAGATTCACGGTTTACCGATGAACCTTCGCAGCTTCGCCCACTCATCATCATTCACTCCGTGGATATGCTGTGATTTTTCGTATTAGCAATGTCCATGAAGACGGATTAATGAATATTTAATTCTGTTGACCTCTCTTCACGACACCTATAAATGACGCATACATTGGGTTGCAGACATTGCGAGTCATTGGGATTGATAATAGTTTTAAAATAAACGTCATTTGCAAAAAGGTTGTGACGTAGCTATCCAAGTAATAAAAGAGGTCTTAAAAGCTTCCCCGAGCGCCTTGTGATGAAGCGGGCAGAACGCAAGACATTCAGTTTTTTTTTTACTTTAGCATACGGCCTTCGATTGGAAAGGTGAGAACGAATCCAGTTAAATAGCATAACGAGCAGGTATGCGGTATTTAATTTAGAAATAGCTTTGCTGTGCGCGAGAAGGCCAGGAACCTGATTACTACTTAAGAAAAACGCATCAATTTATTTTCCCGTATTATATGTCGAGGCGAACTCGTCAACTGTGTCGACTTAAAGCGTTCTCGGATAATTTTTGCTAAAGCCAAGCTACAATGGCGACAGAAAGCTGCTTTCTAAGAAACGAGGAGATGTACTGCGTATTGTAACGTGTCACGTGCGTCTCTGTCGCAATAGAAGACCGAAAACTGGTAAGCTCCTTGGAAGAGAAGCTTCGTAGATTCCGGTTGTGACGTTAGTGTCAGGTTTGGGCCCAGGACCACTCAGCAAGGAACTGAATCGAACCACGAGCGCACACACACACACACGAGAATCTATTTACAGGAAAACGTAACGCTTAACGAATAACACTTAAAGTAGTAGAAACGTGCAGTCCTAGCTGTATTCAATGTCTCTCTAAATTATAAGTGTCTCGCCGTGTTTCGATGTGGCTTGCTGGACGCCAGCGCCGATCGCTCGTGGACTGTGCGCCGTCTGGCTCGTTGCCGTCCTCATCATGCGTCGCAGCACGCCATGACACGGCCTTCTGCCGCAGCAGCAGCAGTAGAGTATCGGCAGCTGCTTGGTAGCTCCGCAGCAGCTCTCGGCCACCACGTTCGTCTCAGCAGCGCACCGGGGTCGCGCCAGCCACCCGGAACGGCAGCAGGAACATCGGTCCACAGCAGCGAAACTCGCGGCCACCCTGGACGGCAGCCAGAACCATGGAACTCGCCTGGTCCCTGGGCCAGTCGCCCAGCCGGAGTGCAGGTCTCGTTCACCGGTTGTCCAGCTGTCAGGAACGGCAGCCGGAACAGCAGCGGATCGCCTGGTCCCTGGGCCAGTCGCCCAGCTGGAGCCCAGGAATGGTAGAACGCCTAGACATTGTCTAGTTCCCCGGACCAGACGTCCAGCCGAGAACTGACTGTCCTTCCATGCGCTGCCTCGAACCACCGCACGCACCACGCGGCACGCTTCGTTTTCTTCATCGGCCCGCACGGCGATCACTGAGTTGTTTTTTTTTTCCGCGCCTCTGTATCATGACACCGGTCAACTACTAAATCCAGCCAGCAACACTAGTAGAAGGCAACCAATCAGAAGAAATGCTCGGATTAAAAGCATATGCAAGTTTATTTATTTATATACTTCAAGGGCCCCCTTCCAGGGGGCTTTACATGAGCTGTGGGCAAACAAGATAGATTTAATAAAACTGATTCTATGGCTTTTCTGTAATTAATCTTGCTCAAATGATGGATGACACTTGTGGGGAGACCGGTCCAGTGGCGGGATGCCTGAGCGAAAAAGGAGCGATGGTAGGCCGTGGTGCAAGCAGGAGGGTGGCATTCGGCCTTGTGGTGACTTGTGTGGGCTGAGTACAATGAGCTGGTTGGATGAGAGAGTTATAATGAAGCGCATGATGCATTTTGTCATACAAGGATAGCGCAGTAATCTTACGGCGCAGGTCTAGGTTAGGTAGTACTGCTTTACTTCTAAGGGTACTGACACGGATATACTACGAGTAATGGAGTAGATTAATATAACCGCTTCGCTTTGCACTTGTTCTATTGACCTAGGTTAATCTGGGGTGGGTGCCCATTTGCGGCTGCGTACTCAAATTTTGGTCGAGTTGGCATTGTGCAGGCTTGCTGTCTACTGCTGATAGAGTGACCCTGATTATTAGGCGATCAGCAGAGGCTAAGCAACACATGTGTGCAACTGGTTAGCAGTCCAGATACACAAAAGCAGCTTATAGTGAGAGTTCAAAGAAACAACTGCGAGAAAACAGATAGAACCGGAGTAGGCGCAACCGTATGTCATTGCGAATGTAAAATTGACGTTTCCGAGCATGCGTTCTTTGGTTACGCGACGTATCCGAAACCTTGCCACTTATAAACTGGCAGTATATCGGATGGCGGTACTCACCTGTAGCCTTAGTACTTCAGAGCGAAGGGGTTTCCACCAATAACGAAAAAGAGTGGTTCAAGAAGCTCTTCAAGCTTTGAGTAGGCCTGAAAATACGAGAGGCAAGGAATGCTCATGTCATGCGTCGTCAAGAAGCCGGCGTCTATTTACTTGACAGTGAGTTGAGCTAATTGGTGAAAATACAGCACGAAATGAGGCGTCCCAAGCGGGACACAAAAGAAAAGAACCATGCAGTCAAAGCAAACAAACGGCAATAAAGCGAACGCCCGCGTGTCTGTTGTCTGGTTCTTTACGCTCGTGTCCGTGTCCGAATGCCTTAACTACTTTCACGATATTATATACAGTTATTAGGACACGCTGCATTTGTGGTCGTTTAACTTGTGCGCTAGCCAACATACCAGTACCAACACCCGCAAAGCTTAGTAGTAGAAATTGCAAATTATAGCGTTCCATTGTTCGGTCTCCACGGCAATGATAAGCGCATAAGTGCAGAACCATGACGTCAATGCTGAGTGGCAGGCTATCTCCCTTGGCGTGGCTTTTTTGATACCACTCACAAGATAGCGCGAAGCCGTCCGCGTGCGGCGAAAGTAACGTTGTTTCGCTCAGAAGACGCCATACACAGATCTGCTGGAGCATGAATATTGCGTGGCTGAGGTATTCCCGATCGCTTCAATCATCTGCTTTGGCTCGATTTCTGTAAGCTAAAGCTGCATAAGTTTCTGAGTTGAAATAGCTCTGGCCATTTAAAAACAATCTGCAGAATATGAAGCAGTAACTATGGATCAAACCCAATAAATAGTAGCACGAAAACGAGAGTTGGTGAGTTTGAGCCAGTGTAAATCACATTCAGAACAATGAAACATTTATTTATTGCAGTAATATTTGTGCTTTTAGCTAATAACAGTACGACGCAATACAGGACAGCCATACCCTCAAAATTCAGCGTAAAGATGAAGAGTTGTGATTTGGGTCGGTTGGTACATATTCTTGAAGATTCATACGACCAGGGGTTAGCGGTATTCCAATGCTTTTATCAGACTGGTGCGACTCCGATCCGGCGGGTCACGTCAATGGTAGCTGGCCCCCGCCGGAGTGCCCGTTAGCCCATCTTTTGCAGAGAGGAAGGCGCGTTCGTACTAGAGAGAACAGAGGTTTGTTTACATAGAGGCACGATGATAGATATCAAGAGAGAGCGAGATTTTTACAAGTCTCCGGCTTATAAAGCCCCAAGTCAGACGACCCTGAGGCACGCAAAACCGGTGTCCTTAGCTCCTACCAATCCGGTGACTTGTCATCCCGGCGTCCGGCCTCCAAAAAGGAGGCAATGAGTCACACAATACACACGCCACGCCCCAATGACCCCAAGGCGAGGATGGGAGTCCGAAAGGGTAGAAGGGCGGGAAGTGTCGCTGACCTCGAGGACTCCCACATTCTTTCATGTCTGCGTTCGCGAAAGGAATGCAGCGGTTTGGTGGGAAACTCGAGGTAGGCGCTGTCCCATGCAGACTGCACCCGGTAGAAGGAGTTGTCCGAGGCCTCCCCGTTCTTCCAGTCAGAACCCGTCTGCGGCTGCAGAATCCATGCCTACCTGCCCACGCGGGCATAAGTTCCCGAAACGTGCCGCGCACCGTGCCTTCCTCCTAGCGCCGCCCTAAGGAAAGCCTGATGAGTGAGAAGCGTGACTGACATCAGCGCGCATCATGGCGCCGGCCACCACGCACCCCAAAGCCGATCGTAACACGATGGCGAGGTGATGATTTAATGAATATTTACAGCTGTGCGGTGGCAGCCAAACAAGATGGCTGAGGCGCCCCACGCGTAAGCGCTTCATGCCCACTCGTCGTCTTTATCGTCGGCGAGCACCGCACTAGCTCGTGCACATGATGCACCGTAACATCACTGTCCCGCGGCGGAAGGGCCGTCACGACGCTTGGTATGGCGGCGAGGAACTAGCAGAGCAGTACGGTTTCATCGTGGAAGCATGAATAACGTCTGTCTGGAAAGAGGACGTCGCAGAGGCAGTGTCCAGGGCTGTGATCTCATAACTTACGTTGCCGGCTTGTCGTAATACCTTATAGAGGCCGTTGTAACGGAGGAGAAGCTCCTTTGATAAGCAGACCTGGCGCCATGGTGTACAGAGGAGGACCAGGGATCCCGGCGGCAAGAGAACGTCTCGGTGGCGACTTTCAGAACGGTCATTTTGACGCTCTTGCGACAAGTACAGTGGGTTTTGGGCAAGCTGACGAGCTGTACGAGCTAGAGCAAAGACATCGCTGGCGTATTCAGTAGACAAAGGTGGAGCCGGAAGAAGGAACGTGTCATATGGTAACGGTGGTTGTCGGCCGAATAGCAAATAAAACGGTGAACAACCAGCGGTGTCATGTCGTGAACAGTTGTACGCAAACGTGACAAATGGGAGTGCTCTGTCCCAGGCACGGTGATCTGGTGAGACGCACATTGAGAGCATCTGAGTCAGCGTTCGGTTCAGATGCTCGGTCAATCCACTCGTCTTTGGATGATAAGCGGTGGTAAGCTTGTACTCAGTGGAACAGGCACGGAGGATGTCATCCATGACACGTGACTGGAAGTACCTCCCTCGACCGCTAAGCAGCTGCCGAGGGGCGCCATGATGGATAATGACGTCTTACGAGAGAAAGTCTGCGACGCCAGTGGAGCAACGTGTTGGCAGTGCTCGAGTGATGGCAAAGCGTGTGGCGTAATCTGTGGCGACTGCAACCCATTTGTTTCCCGAGGTGGACCTAGGAAAAGGGCCCAGCAGGTAAGGCCAACACGGAAAATGTCGACGGGGTGTAGGTGGCCGAAGGCAGCGCGTTGTGTTCGAAAAAATAGCAGATGAACGCGTGCGTCACACAAAAGGCCCTTCCCTTTTCTTTCTTTTTTTTAAGACTGTCGGTCAAGGAGGTCTCCCGTTGAACCGAACGACAGACGAACCATAAACGAAAAGCTATCGAGATCATTCAGTGATTACATGAAAAAGTGGTTCAGGACATGCAAACAACAATACGGGACGCGTATAAATGACTAAATAATGACTAAAATAAACAGCGCTGTGATTAACATGGTACGCAACTGAATATTGTCACGTGGTGGTGACGGTGAAGAAAGCAACTGCAGCCGGTAAAGATTGAACTCTTTACTGGGCGAACTTGTGCGCAGACAAAGAATGACACTCAAAGTGCAACCATATAGGCGCACAGTCGTCGGTCGTCGAATGATCTGCTCGTCTGTGAAATGCGTCAGCTTTCATACATCTCTTATCAAACCTTCCAGCGTTATCGCTGGTGCTCACGTTAGCTCTAGAATAAACTGTATTGTTTGCGTTGTGCGCGCGACCTTATCGGAAGAATATAAGATAATCTAGAATGTTCCTAGTCATTCCGGCGTAACATAGGCAAGGCATTGGTTTCACTGTAACTGGCGGGTTACATAAAAATAGAAAAAGAAGCGCTCGTGGCATTGCCCCCCTCTGAAGAATCATGCATTGTCCCTAGTGAGGTGAACTTAATCATGGGAAGGTGAGTAGCGTAAGTAAGGTGAACTTAATATTAATCATGAACCAACTCACCCAAGCAGCAGTTTTAGCAAGGTGAACTGGTCAGTCGGTAGGTCGGTTGGTCGGTTGAACATTTTGAATCAGGAAGCAGCTCGGTAAAAGCGAAGACGAAGGAAGGAACAAACAGCACACCAAGCGAAGCGCTGACTATCAACTGAAATCTATTCTGGTGAAAAACGTGTAGAAATACATACGTACGAGCACTTTGTCACAAATTGAATCAAACAAACTAAGAAACAGCACAGAAAACAAAAAAAATGTTAATGGGACGGTCATCATCACATGATGCAGCGTGTGCATGGCCTATGCGGATCAATCATGATAAGTTATGCAAGAGACATGAAATTGCTTTGTCAGATAATAAAATTCATGACGTACTGACACATCTTTCTTTGAGCACAGCAATATTATTCACTTCGATGATTTCTCTCGTCATTTGATTACGGCTCTTTCATTTTTCAAATTCAAGGCGACAGCCGCATCGCTTGCAATGTACGCCTAGATGACCACTAAAGGCCCTGGTTACGTTAGAGCTGTGCTCACGAAGCCTGGCATTTAAACATCAGCCAGTCTGGCCGATGTAGCATTTTCCGCATGACAAGGTGACGTGGTAGTCAACATTCCCGACACAACACACGAATGGCGACTTGTGTTGTTTCCTACAGGCGAGCCCTTCCTTCGGAGGGTTGTTGACGCGGTTACATGATTCGGACAGCTCATTTGGCGCATTTGAAGCAACTCTGCTACTAAAGCGCTGGCCAATACGCTTCAACTTATGTTACACTTTATGTAAGTACTGTAACACAGTGGATCTGCGAACTTGCCCTTGCCTAACGTTAGTGTTACTTCCACGTTCAGTTGTCTTACAAAAGTTCATCTGTTTCAACGTCTTTTGTCCTGCAGAAGCCAGCACGTAAAATGGGTAACCAGCTCCTATCGATCTAGTCACCAGGGCTTGAAAGCTGTCACACTTACAGTGCACGCGCAATTTTCTGAACGCGTTAGACATGCCGAACTTAGCAATTCCTCTTTTTGTGAACTTTGAATGGGCGCTGTGAAACGACAACGGAAGCGCTGTGAAACAGGCATAGCTGTTGCTAACTTTCTTGACCTGTTGTCATTTTATTTGAAATAACTATATTCACCTTGGGAAGTGTGTACCTATCTACAAAAGCAAGGAATTAGTACAGGGTCTTGTATACCGCCAATACATTGCGACCTTTTCTTCGCTATTGTAGACTGCAAAGTTTCTATCGGTATCGCCAATTCGTGTGCTTCAAAAGCGCTCCGTTTTGTTGACGCTTATCTTTTGTACCTAGATTGTCACCCAGGCTCCTTGGAGAAATCCACTTTTACTGTAATCAATATTTTCAGATCATTTGAAAAACCCCTCGAATTAGCCTGCGAAATGCCAACTGACAATTCCATTAGGTTTCTGTACATACGTGTCGAATGGAGTTCCGAGGGCTTCTGTTGTTGTCTTGAACCGCGTAGCAAGAAACCCATCTTGTCGTTGCTGGATTTCTGGTGTTCTGTGGTTCTTCATTTGTCTGTTGTCCGTTCCCGCGCTTCCACTTCCTTATCAGTCCCGCGAAAAGCTCCTGCTTTAGCCCTCGCATGAGGAAACGAACTTTCTACTCTTCAGGCATGTCAGCGTCGGCGCGGCTGAAACGTCAGGTCATTTTTTAACACGGAAGTGTTTTATGCCGGGGTCCACTAAGACTTCAGTGACGTATTTCCGTCACAGAAATGACGTCGAAAAAATGCCCACGATGAGATGACAAATAAAAACTCAAATAAAAAAGTTCCGTCAAAGGGAGTCGAACCCACAAACTCTTGGCTCCCGACAACAGATGCCGGGCATGCTATTCACTGCGCTGCCGTCACACTCTCTGGAGGTCTTACAAGCGCACCTGTCATATCTCACACTTTCCTCTCCCAGTAATCTTGGTTGGCGGGTTGGTGTTAAGATAGCTGGGTGGGCTAGTTGGTATCGCATTATGATATGAAATTTTGAGCGCAGATAAACTTCTTCCTGCGTCGTTTATTTGCGTTCAAAGTTTTCTATCATAATGAAGTGGTGTTGCCGTCTGGGAGTGGTAAAGTCATGCATCACAACCGTGGCCTTCGCGATTAGCTTCTGCAACGCTTCGTTGCTACGCGTCCGTCCCATTCGGTGCGTTTCCAATAGCAAAAGTCCAATTTTATCAATGCTTTAACACACCGCGAGGTGGCGACATAGCCCAAACCTCGGCCTCGCTCATAGCATCCATCCATATTAAAAATACCTCTGTGACGCGCGCCTGCCTCTATAACACCGCGTTCGCCTCTGACGCTCGCCCCGACAAAAACTCACTCCATATCGACGAAGTGAATTAGGATTGAGGAGCTGGCTCGGACATAATCGGATAAACCGTGAATGCTCCTTACAATTCCTCTACTGTCATATTGATACCAAACAGCCGCCGCAGCGTGGCTGCATTCTCTGGTTGTTGCTGGACTGCCGGCATCCTGTTATTTATCTTGGAAACTACCGAAACGATAGTCTGTCCGCTTGCTCCTTCAACAATTACATTTTTTAACCTAAATTTAAAGATTTGTTTAGTATAATTGGTGATTACCTTAAGCATCCTGCCGCCCGGTTCTTGGCCCATCCCCCTTTGTGGGTGAGCGCCATCAAGACGAGTACATCATCATCATCATCATCTTGTCCACCCTGCGCTGTCTTAACTATTTAATAAATATTTAATAAACAAGCTACCCGTAACATTCTTGGTGGAGGTGGACGATTCCCGTACCTCCATGGAGACGCGCAGCGGTCGCAACACCGGTGACCCCTCACCGACTTTGCCGGAACTTCATCACCGCCGACCCCTTCCGCCCCAGCTACAACCTACGTCATGTCCCCCCCCCCCCCGAGATCCAGGCACTTTCTCCGGAGATGGTACTACCGACGCTGACGCCTGGCTGAACCTGTGCGAGCGCGTCAGTGCTACGCACCGCTGGGATCGCACACTCATGCTCGCTAACGTCCTTTTCTACCTCGACGGCACTCCGCGGACATGGTTTGAAACCCACGAAGACAAAATAACGAGCTGGAATCTCTTCAAAGAGAAGATCCGCGATCTTTTCGGCGATTCCTCTGGCCGTAAGCTCGCTGCAAAGAAGGCTCTCGCCACACGCGCCCAGACATCTACAGAATCCTACGTTTCCTACATTCTTGACGTCTTGGCTCTTTGTAGCAATGCCGACCAGCGCATGTCGGAGGACAAGAAAGTTAGCCACGTCCTAAAAGGTATTGCCGACGACGCCTTCAACCTGCTGGTCTTTAACAACGTCGCGAGCATCGACACGATCCTTAAAGAATGCCGCCGTCTCGAACAGGCTAAAGCCCGCCGCGTACCTCAAAGCATCACGCGCCTTCCGAACACAGCGCCTACTTCGTCTTGTGATGACGTCTTCCGCCAGGCCCCTCCATGAGACAACCTCACCCGCATCATTCGTCGAGAAGTCGAGGCAGCGCAACCGGTAGTCACTCCATTCCCGACGCCTGAGCCTTCCCCGACCACGCTTTCCTTGATCCAGGCCGTCGTCCGTCAAGAATTATCGAACGTCGGCCTACATCCTGTTCCACCTGTATACTCTGCTGAGCCTTTTTATCGTCGGCCGTCCGCTCCTGGACTTGCTTCCAACTATTCTCGACAACGCAACCTGTCCGAATGGCGTACCTTTGACGACAGGCCCGCATGTTTTAACTGCCGACGCGTTGGTCATATCGCTCGCCATTGCCGCAACCACTGGGCTCCACCGGCACACTATCATCATCATCATCATCATCAGCCTGTCTACGCCCAGTGCAGGGCAAAGGCCTCTCCCATGTTCCGCGAATCAACCCGGTCCTGTGCTCTCTGCTGCCACGTTATGCCTACAAACTTCTTAATCTCATCTACCCGCCTAAGTTTCTGTCTCCCCCTCACGCGTTTGCCATCTCTTGTGATCCAGTCAGTTACCCTTAATGACCACCGGTTATCCTGCCGACGTGCTATGTGCCCGGCCCATATTCATTTCTTCTTCTTGATTTCAACTATGATATCATTAACCCCCGTTTGTTCCCTGACCCACCGGCACACTATGGGTCTCCAAACCAGGCCAGTTCTGTCACCCAGTCGTCCTCAGCACTTGCATCTTCTATGCCGACCACATTCTCTGCTCCTGCCGCACCTCTGACCAGACCTCGCTACGACCGCTCATCATCCCCTGCTCGCCGTCAATCTCGCTCGCCCCCACAATCTCGCCGTGCTGCCTCTCCGACCTATTCGCAGCGCCTCCGACCGGAAAACTAGGCAGTGCAGCTTCTGGAGGTGGAGCTGCATTGACGACCTCAGCAAGAAATCCTCGTTTGACGTTAACGACCAACCGGAATCTTTTGGACGTTACTGTGGACGATGTTCCTGTGAGCGCGTTAATAGATACTGGGGCGCATGTGTCCATTATGTGTTGCTCTTCGCCGCCGACTTAAGAAAGTTGTCACACCCGCCCTAAACCGAGCCGTACGAGTCGCCGACGGGGGAACTGCCGCTATTATTGGCATGTGCTCTGCCCAAGTTACTATTGAAGATAGAAGCACTGTCGTTCTTTTTGCCGTTATCGAACATTTCCCTCATGAACTCATTCTCGGTATGGATTTCCTAGCCACTCACTCTGCCCTCATAGACTGTTCAGCCGGCTCTCTTCACCTTGATTTGCCTCTCCTTTCCAATCCAAACGACCCACCTCAAAGTCGTCTCAGCTGCATCGATTTCATACGCCTCCCGCCTAACTCCGTTATACACGTCGACTTATCCTCCACACCACCTGTACCTGACGCCGATTACATGGTTGCACCGATTTCTGCCTTGATGCTTACGCGTGGCGTCGCTGTTCCGCACACAATTCTGACAATTACTGGAAACCGCACTTTCCTTCCTCTTGTCAATTTCGCACTGACTACACAAGTTCTTCCACAGGGTATCTCCCTCGCCCAAATTGCCGCTCTTCAGGACCACCATGTCGAGCCTTTCAGAGTGGATGATTGCTGCAGCTCATCTCAAGGCTCAACTTCATCACCATCCTCGGGCGTCGACAGTGAATGGATGGTTTCATCGGACCTCACAGACCTCTTGAACGCCCCCTCACAGACCTCTTGAAGAAAGACGCCCCGTTTTACTGGGGCCCTGATCAAGCCTCATCTTCTTCTCAACTTACGACTTTGCTTACCACGCTGCCAGCCTAGGCCCACTTCGACCCATCAGCTTCAACCGAGGTCCGCACTGACGCCAGTGTGCATGGCGTAGGAGTGATGTTATTGCAACACCAACGTGGACACGACCGTGTTATAGCCTATGCAAGCCGACTATTATCTCCCGCCGTACGCAACTATTCAATCACGCAGCGCGAGTGCCTCGCTCTTGTGTGGGCAGTCGCCAAGTTTCGTCCATATTTATACGGGCGCATATTCCGTGTCGTCACCGACCATCACGCGCTCTGCTGGCTATACTCGGCGACAACTTATCTTGGCATTGGAGCGAAGGCTACGGAGGCGGGGCATCCGCACATTTGTGTTACTACGCAAGTAGTTCGGCATCTTGCAGCCGATTTCAGTTCCAGTTTCGGTTTCGCTTGCTCGCATCGCTAGAGCATTTAGCACCACGTCTACATGCAGAATGGGAACATCAGTGTGCGTAGATGCATCTACCTACTGTACTGTATATTGTTACAGGGTTGTTACGTTGACGAAGGCAGCAGTGGGTGCATCGAAGATGAAACTCTTTATTTGGCCAACCTTGTGGGCGGGAAACGAGTCAGTCAGAGCGTCGTCCGTCAATAATTCTGACAAGTCGTAAAGCGTGTCGGCTTTTATACATGTTCTATCGAATGTTCCAGTGGTATCGCTGGTGGCCACGTAATCTCTGACTATTCGCGTACCGCGCGCAATCTTAACAGAAAGATCTAAAACAACCATGGCGCTTCTGGAACATCGCATCGCGGTCTGCGCGGAGCATTCCTGTCTTTGCGGGTGAAGCCCGAAAACAACAAAATAAGACACATGGGAATATGATGAACGCCACCAAGCGCACACCGCAACCTGAATACGGGGTTTGCTAGATTGTAACGCGATCACGATTGTAACGCGAGGGGCGACTTTAGTAGCAAAAATTTGGAGAAAAAGCTCACATTGTATTCGAATAAATACGGAATGCAAGTACCATGATGCCGCTGAATTGGGTTTAGATTTAAAGAGAGCTGACGCTTAATTAAAAAGAGACTGACGCAGATTATTTTATCAAGCTTCGCTGGTCACACACATTCACAGAGCGTAGTTTCTCGGCCGTAGGTATTTCATTGCGCATGAAGTAGCTGTGCACTTTGCGCCGCAACGCTGCCAACGCAAACGCGCAGCAGCCGCGTCTTGCCGGTGATGCGCTTCTCAGTTTGGCCCGAGAAATTCAATTTTTTGCGCTTCCGGGAGGCAAGTGGGGCCCGCAGAGTTTCAGCCTTGATACGCTTAACTGTTCGCTCACTCACTCCGGTGAGCTCGGCGACAGTCCGGCACACTGCATTTGCAGACAAGTCACGCTGACGACGCCTCACTCCAGCGATGACATTGCAGATAACTTGCGTGGTCTGGTTCGATAGCCACTTTCTGTCACATTTAGAGTAGAGCTTCTTCGGAGAACGAAACGGCGAGTTGGCGGCCGCACACGGTTCAGGCCAACGGTTCAGGGGGCATCGCGGACGCCATGTTTACTGAGACTCTGAGAGAGCAGGCGTGAGGAAAATGTGGTGCAGGCGTGAGGAAAACGTGGTGCTGTCCAAAAAATAAAGACAGAAACAAACTTGAAGTTTACAATAACATTTTTTCGCGAATGACTTCCAGTACTCGTTCTCTTTTTATAATGAAGAAATCTTTATATATTCGAGCTAGGTAACTTTCCGAATTAGAAAATAAATATAGGTACTACTTCTTGGCGCGCGCGCGCATGCAGGCACTTTGGCTCTGTAGCTTCCACAGTGGTGCAAAGAAAAGTTGTCGCGGAGTATAGGCTCACTCAAGAATCCCTCAGGACGACTCGCTCGCTGGGCTCTACGCCTGCAAGAATACACGTTCTCTGTAATGTATAAAACAGGGCGATTGCATCAGGCTGCGCATTGTTTATTCCCCTACCCTGTGGAGGAAGCAACCGATACTGACACCATCGCAGACGTTTTTTCTGTGTCGCAGCTGCTCAAAATTGGCGAAGAGCAACGCCAGGATTCTTTTTTACGAGCCATGATTGACCAACTTGAGTCAACGCCTCGCGACGCGCCTCTACGAATGTATCTCGTCAAAGACGGGATCCTATACCACCGCAACATCGGTCCACTCGGCCCCGACTTACTATTCGTCATTCCAGCACACCTGCGTTCGACTGTCCTTCACCAACTTCATGACGCTCCCTTGGTGGGCCACTTGGGCGTTTCCCGCACATACGACCGTGTACGTCGTCGTTTTTCTTTGGCCTTGCACAGACTTGCCCGTTCTGTTCGACGCTATGTCGCCGCTTGTGAGCCCTGCCAGCGCCGCAAAAGGCCGTCTGCCTTTCCAGCTGGATGCCTTCAGCCGATCGACTTTCCCGCTGAACCTTTTTTCGAGTTGGTCTCGACCTGCTTGGCCCTTTCCCACTCTCCAGCTCCGGAAATAAATGGATTGCTGTCGACACAGACTACGCGACGCGGTACGCTATCACACGAGTGCTGCCGACGAGTTGCGCTACCGACGTTGCGGACTTTCTGTTGTACGACATAATTTTGTTGCACGAAGCCCCACGCCCGCTTCTCACTGACCATGGCCGCACCTTCCTCTCAGCTGTCGTTGAAGAAATCCTGCGGTCTTGCAATACCAAACACAAGTTTACGACTTCGTACCATCCGCAGACGAACGGCCTCACGGAGCGCCTCAACAGGACCATAACCGACACGCTCGCGAAATACGTTGCGGCTGATCACCAGGACTGGGACATTCATTTGCCATATGTGACATTCGCCTACAATTCCTCGCGTCACGACACTGCCGGCTATTCACCATTCTATCTCCTATACGGACGAGAACCCGCACTACCCTTGGACACTTTGTTGCCCTCCGCCACCGAATATGCCGCCGAAGCCATCGCCCGCGCCCACCACGCGCGCCAACTCGCCCGTAATCGCCTACATATGCAGCTTTTCTGGACACCAGTGGTCTAGTTCGCGTGAACGACACCACGTGGCGTATCGACCTTAAAGAATTCAAAAGTCCCGCCAAGACATATGCAGTGACGCGGCACTAAATAAAAGAGAATCAAAAGAAACGGTACACACGCCCTGAGACTGTCGCTTCACCTCAGTGCGCAGAAAAGAGAGCGCTGTGTGTCGGGTTTATCTCGACGGCGATGACTGGCAATGAATCGGCAGTTTTTCTAGACGTACCGTGCAAATGTCTGGCCGTTATATACGCACCCGCGATGCATCAAGAGAATCGTGTTTCTTTTTTTGTTTGTTTGTTTAGTTTCTTGCGCTGCCGTACCGGTGAGCTTTTGGAGCAGCATGCTGTTTTCCGAGTTTCTTTTTGAGCTAGCGGGAACCATTATGTTTGGGTACGAACAGGATATTGTGGTTGCATAATAACCGAATTTCCTTTGGTGTACCACTTAGGTGTTGCTCGTTTGCTCCTTGCGTTACCTCAAATTAAAACTGGATACGTTTGAGAACGCTAGGAATGACAGAAAAAAAAACGAAGTTAAAGATAGCGTTTTATTGTTTTCATTTAGTTCTAATCGAAATGTGGCTGCCACCACAAGCTTGGCGCCGTCGAAGCGGGTGTGCAAACATGATACCGTCGTTGAAAGATGATCTTGTACACCGGAGAATGCCCACATGGTTAGTTTTTTTTTTTGTTAGGAATGAACGTATAGTAGAACACATACGACAGACGCGTTGTGCAATAATCTTTAGATCTGCCGTCTATCCCGCGCAAAAAGGCACCTATCTAACCTATTGCATTTTTTCTTTTTCTTTCTTTCTTTTTCTACTCATATGTGATTGTCTTAAATCCTGTTGGCGCAGGTACACCAACAGGTTACTCTAATGGCCTGTAAGCTCTCGTGAAGCTCTCCATTCATGTGCTGTAGGCGCAGTCTCTATCAACTTTGCACTTCAGCAAGCGCAAAGTCGATCATGAACCACCTACTGGCCCAATCGTCCACTTTGATCAGCACAGAGAATTTCAGAAAAGCGAATTTTGGCGTTCTTGCGCTGACAACAATGATTGTTAGTGCAACATAACATAGTAACTATTCGTACAATCTCTGAAAACCACTTTATTCTGTATCACTCCTAATGTAGAATACAAAATCCATTTGACTTGCTAACTAACGGCCGGGTCACAAGACACAGTAGTGAAAAGCGAACCCTCACAGCAGAGAAAAGCGTAGACATCGCTTGCTGAAGGCATTGATATCCGATCAACATCTATCTGATCTGAACAACATTTCTGATGTGAACAACATTTTGCAGCCTGAAACTAGGAAGGAACCTTCACAAGAATGTGTCCAGCACCACTACGAATTCGCGTTCCATACCCGACAAACGAGATGAACGATGAAGAACCAACACGCCCAAACGTTCTCCCTTCTGGACCTCACCGAGCGAACTACTCCGAGTACGCAGGGAAGACTCGCTCTATATAATGCAGTGGAGCAGAAAGGAGAGGACGATTGGGACGTTCACTTTCCCGCAGCACTGCAGTTAATACATCGCTGCAGACGTCTATACTAGTGTGAGGCCGTACATAGACCAGTATCAAAAGCTGCCCAAGTTGGAAGCGGTTCTCAGTCTAGATACCCTTGTTAGCGTCACATTTATGTACACGTTAAAGAACCCCAGTTGGTTAAAAATTTCCAAAGCCCTCCACTACGGCGTCCCTGAAAATCATGCCGCGATTTTGGGACGTTAAACAACAAGAATTATTATTGCTCTTAGCGCCACACGTTATGACAGCCGCAGCGCGTGACAGCCGTAACAGTCTGCCAGAAGATTAGAGTTGCGGCGATGAAAAAAGCCACACAAGCGCAAAAAAAAAGACCAGGCGCTCCTATGACTGCTGCCGCCTACTTGCCCCGGCGTACATCACTGACGCGTTGTGGGTGCGAAAGGGAGGCAGCTGACCGGGAAGGAAGCTACCCGTGAAATTCGAGGGTGCCACTCCTGTGTCATCAGAGAGCTGGTTCTTCGTGAGTTCTGTTATTCTCTCTTTCTTCACTCCCGCGCTCACACACACACACACACACACACATATATATGTATATATATATATGTAGAAGGTCTTCTTGGATTCGGTAGAATTATAGATGCTGAAGTGAAGTGGACGAACGAACGAAAAACGATGCTTTATTGCATCGATGCGAAAAACGATGCTTTATGCAATAAAGCATCGTTTTTCGTTCGTTCGTCCACTTCACTTCAGCATCTATGTATGTATATATATATATATATATATATATATATATATATATAATATATATATATATATATATATATATATATATATATATATATATATATATATATATGTGTGTGTGTGTGTGTGTGTGTGTGTGTGTGTGTGTGTGTGTGTGTGTGTGTGTGTGTGTGTGTGTGTGTGTGTGTGTAAAAGGGTTATGGGAAGTATCACACCGGCCCTGGTACTGTAGGAAGGTATTTGAGACACGACGTACGGCGCACAGTTTATTTCGACGTTTCGGCCGTGGGCCCGGCCTTCGTCTGGGAATACAGAGCATAAAAAATCGCGCACTTATATATGCCAAAGATTGGGGGCCCCCAAACACGTGTTCTAGTATAATAAACAGGCAATTTTATATCAGTACGGAGAAATTTTTCACTGATCAAAAATACAGCACAGTGTGATATCAGCATGTGTCAGTCATTGGCAAGTGAGGTGGCTTAACGCGATACATGTGTAAGTACATAGCGGCAACGATAGGAATAGCCATAAGCGTTTTCATACAAAGACAGTAATGACAGTCGGTTCGTGAAAGATACGCGTTCAAGATGACAAAACTGACAAAAAAGAAAAAAAAAGTAGTAACAGTAAAATACCTGAAACAGTGAAAGTAATAATGACGGAAATACAGCGGTGACATTGAGCAGGATTACAAAGGTTCTTGCTTTTTCACGTTCTACATTCTCAGTAGAACGCACTTTTGGAAGACAAATGCCACTCTCATCATACTGGGTTGTGCAAAAGAAGCACGCTTGTTGCTGTTGAACAAGATAAATCACGCGGAAGGAAGACATGTCAGTGTGCCTGCATCCACATTGATACCATCCGTTAGAGTGTTAAACTTGAATATCAGGTATGATTCCCGGAGCTCGCGGTCATCATTTGAGCGAAAACCAGATTCAAGAATGGTTGCTTTCATTTGGTCGAAAGAGTGGCCTGGCATGCGAACATGTCGTGATAACGGCACATGAGGGAAAGTGTTTACATGCGATTTGTGGTTATTAAAGCGTATACTGAATGGAGTTTCCGTCTGACCAATATATTGTTTTGAACAGGCACTACATTCCAACATGCACACGACATTGTAGGTGTCGCAGTCAAACTTGGCACGAATCTTTATACTAAAGTCGGAAGACGTGCTTGCGGCATTGTATGTGGTTTGCAAATCCATATATATATATATATATATATATATATATATATATATATATATATATATATATATATATATATATATATATATAAATCATTGCCAACGGGTTCCGTTGAAGTTTGCGCCTGTGCGTATCTTTCTCGCCATTCGTTGAAAAAAATAGTTGCGCATTTGCGCAAGTAGTAGTAAAGTTCGGGGGACCCTTCCTAACACAATCACCGCGCACCTAGGATGTCATATCTGGCGCGTAGCATCTTGGATCCAAGCTCTGGACAAGGCCGGCGGAAAGGAAATAACTTCGTAGTGCACGTAGAAAAGTGTGAGTGTGCGCCATTCAAACTTCACTACGCACGCACACACTCACACCATATATATATATATATATATATATATATATATATATATATATATATATATATATATATATATATATATATATATGTGTGTGTGTGTGTGTGTGTGTGTGTGTGTGTGTGATGTCAGTGTCAGGTTTAGAGCCAGGACCACTTAGCAAGGAACTGAATCGAAACACGAGAGCACACACACACACGAGAATATATTTACAGGAAGACGTAACGCTTAACAAATAACACTTAAAGTAGTAGAAACATGCAGTCCTAGCTGTATTCAATGTCTCTCTAAATTATAAGTGTCTCGCCGTGTTTCGATGTGGCTTGCTGGACGCCAGCGCCGATCACTCGTGGGCTGTGCGCCGTCTGGCTCGTTGCCGTCCTCAACGTGCGTCGCACCACGCCATGACACGGCCTTCTGCCGCAGCAGCAGCAGTAGAGTATCGGTAGCTGCTTGGTAGCCCCACAGCAGCTCTCCGCCGCCACGTTCGTCTCAGCAGCGCACCGGGGTCGCGCCAGCCACCCGGAACGGTAGCAGGAAGATCGGCCCACAGCAACGAAACTCGCAGCCCCTCTGGACGGCAGCCAGAACCACGGAACTCGCCTGGTCCCTGGGCCAGTCACCCAGTCGGAGTCCAGGTCTCGTTCACCGGTTGTCCAGCTGTCAGGAACGGCAGCCGGAACAGCAGCGAATCGCCTGGTCCCTGGGCCAGTCGCCCAGCCGGAGCCCAGGAACGGTAGAGCGCCTAGACGACGTTGTCTAGTTCCCCGGACCAGACGTCCAGCCGAGAACTGACTGTCCTTGCATGCGCTGCCTCGAACCACCGCACGCACCACGCGGCACGCTTCGTTTTCTTCATCGCCCCCGCACGGTGATCACTGAGTTGTTTTAGGGGCGTAGCTCCTCTTAGTCTAACCTTGTCACGTCTCCGTTGTCCGGCGTAAACGGATCTCCCGTATGATGCAATAGATGGCGCTGTCTCATAGAAGTACATACAAACTGCAGTTCAGGGACGATATTCTAGATGGCGCTGTACACAATCTGTGTCGTCATCACCATTTCTCGTCTCATTTCCTAGATGGAGTTGGTCCAATAGAATTGTGTGCAATATGGCGCTTGTGTGAATCGACACTACATGGCGCTGGAAGTGCCACTGCTCTCCGATTGGCTGCTGCGCGGGCTGCGCGGGGATGCGCGGGGAGCGAGCGCCTCTCTCATTCTCCTGGATCGTCGCCGTACGTGTCGGATCGTTGGCGGAGCATGGACGATGCGCAGCGGCGGGCGCTCGCTTGGCGACAGCCAGGC
This sequence comes from Rhipicephalus sanguineus, assembly GCF_013339695.2. Classification (NCBI taxonomy): domain Eukaryota; kingdom Metazoa; phylum Arthropoda; class Arachnida; order Ixodida; family Ixodidae; genus Rhipicephalus; species Rhipicephalus sanguineus. Next base: position 191,671,526 of record NC_051179.1, read on the forward strand.
GGATCCCGTGACGGTGCGCGCCAAGGACGCCGCTGCGAAACGGGCTCAACGAGAAGCGAATCCCGAGACCATGATTGCTTTAGGAGCTTCGCCCAAGCTCTTCATCATTCACCCGTGGATATGCTGTAATTTTTTTCCGCGCCTCTGTATCATGACTATATATATATATATATATATATATATATATATATAACCATACTTAAACCTTAAAACTTTAACCCTAACAGCACAGTTTTCTGCTGGCAGTGCTGGGTAGTACAACCAAGACGACGGAGCCGCTACCGCTAGGTGTAAGCCGAAGGCGACGCCTCGTTCCACTGCCTTCAACACTACCGGAGATCCCGATGTTCAACAACGGCGACCCACAGTAATCTTCGACTCCTCCGTCACGGACAACCGGCGCCTGGATGCGTCAGATGTAGCCATGGCCTTTCTCAAGAAAACCCGGTGAGAACGTGGAGGAATGGCTCACCCACTACAAGCGTGTGAGCAATTGGAACAGCTGCAATCCCACGGCTCAGCTAGAGTACGTATCTCTCTTGCTCACAGAAACTGCGCTGTTGTGGTTCGAAAACCGCGAAGAATCACTAATGACCTGATATTCCTTCGCTTTTGAAATCATAGAGTGCTTGGAAGATTCGAGCACGAAAAGAAAGTGGGCAGAGTAGACATTGCTTCAACGTGCTCACATGCTAGATAAGACCTGTACTACGTACATAGAGGTGATCCTCTAGTTGTGCAAGTCGGTGAGTCATCAAATCTCCGAAGAGGACGAAGTTGGGCACCTTCTGACGTTATCAAGCATTGCCGCACATTTGAGACCTTGAAGCTACGCCGTATTACGCCAAAGTTCGGCCGGTTAGCTAAAGTGGCAATGGTTGCAAGCGTTGAAAACAGCTACAGTTTCCAGTTTGAAGTTACCGTAACAGTACGGCAAATTGTCCGCAAAGAACTTGAACGACACAACAAATCAGCGAACGCCGAACAGCTCGGTTGCGATTATAGCGCCCACAACCAACCTCATGAACCTGCATTCGCTGTATCTTCGCTGTCGGCCATGTCCGGCGTTGCAGACTGTCGAGTCGATGAGCAGCGACAGCACTGACGTTCCTTTCCCGATGACCCGATGACATGACGCACGCCCAACGCGCTTTTATGGATACGACCACGAATTGGCTCATACCCGTGGCAACATATATATATATATATATATATATATATATATATATATATATATATATATATATATATATGCATATGTATATATATATGGTTCGGAAACCGCGAAGAATGACTAATGACCTGATATTCCTTCGCTTTTGAAATCATAGAGTACTTGGGAGATTCGAGCACGAAAATGTGAAAAATCTTTCGTAATCTGAAGCAGAGCTGGTGGAAAGACTCTAATTTTATGGGGAAGTTTATTTGAATGTTACGCCATCATTGCAGAAACCAGCTTAAGCACGAAAATGAAAAGTTGAAAATTGTACACCAGTTTTCCTTGCGTAAATTCTCCACTTTTACTGTTTATTTGTCAAATAATCATAATGGAATAGTGTTGAGTTATGAAACAAAAAGAGGAAGATGGCGAAAAAATGCTTAAATTCGGTACAATCATTGCAAGGATGCTCCTTCACGCAATGATCGATGCGCACATTGGGCAACGGACACCGGCCATTGACATAAAGTCAGGGTAACGTTTCTATGCCAGAATGGTACTACATGGACAGCACGTTCGAGAATCCTTGCTTGGGTCGAAACACCTTCCGATGCCGTAGAAAAAAAACTATGCCCTAGCCTGACAAATAATGGACTGTAAGACAACAGGTATCCTACCTTGACGTTCTATCTGCGGAAAATCGTTCATGCAAAACGGTGCAGAAGCGTGATTATTTGCTTGCAATAAAACAGGAAAATTTGGTTCTCGAAGAAATCTGTTAGGCGCTCGATCTAAGTTTCAAATGCCTTAGGCATATAGGAAGACTGGAAACGCTCAGTTTTTGAGAAGCTGGAAAATCAAATAAACTGCACCATGTCCTTTAGTATGAACAACTATGCAGACACTGAAAGGCATGGGTTAAACGCAATTGGAAAAGGTCTCTCCCTGCAGCTGCTTCTATAGGACCTTGTCGAAGAAGTAAACAAGAAGCATATATATATATATATATATATATATATATATAGAGAGAGAGAGAGAGAGAGAGAGAGGGAGAATCGGACGCGTTATTCGAAGGTCGCAGTTTCGGTCCCTGCCGGCGGCAAGTCATCTTTTCGTCCACTTTACTTTCTTCACAGTTATGTTCCAAATACTACAGATAACACCCCCTATACTTTCCTTGGCGTTATTGTCTGTTAGTTCTCATTAATATTGTGTCTAACAAAGATAAACGAGCCCTTAGAAAATCATCTTTTCCTTCATATATATATATATATATAGTGCATCAGCGACACGACACGTTAGTCATGAACCTGAGGCGCACAAGCGAGGCGAGCTCAATCTGTCCATATAGTTTGACGAACCATTATTGGGCTTGGCTCGCTAACAGTGCGGATGGCACTCTAGTGAACATCGAATACTTGGCTCATTGAATCGTTAAGCAGAACTGTAATGCGCAAAGCGCTTGTTAGTTTTGAAGTCTTCTTCCTCCCTGTTTTCATTCGCTCTGTTGTACATTGCTGCTGACATGGGTACCTGTTCCGGGAAATTCAGCAGTAAGGACAACACGCATGTGTACATGCCTGAGGTTCCCTCTAAGTGATTACTCTTTCAACTGCGTGAAGTGGCGTCGCGGCAACAAAGCCATTGTGTAATCGGCTAATATCCTCGATAAAGTTACTTATGCTGATCAGGAAAGTAGCGTACACTAAAGAACGTGTTGAAAGGGTGTCGTTTCGCCTCACAAAAATAATCCTGATATCTTTTATGCCTCTCGATTGCATTATCACCGCGCGCCCAGCACTCCCAGGTCACGAATGGCATGCACGTTATCAGTGTGAGACAGCATTATTCATAAGAAAGTGGCGAGCGCCGAGAATTCAATAAAAGAAACGCAAGCCAGCAGCAAAGCAGCCGGTGGAAGATCACTCCGTCGTTGCTATGGCAACGGCTCGCGGCCGCGCTTTGTCGCGTTTCCGCGTCTGCTTGCCTACCGTTGCGCCGTCTGTTCCGGGCACACCGGCCCCACCGCCGTCGCCGGCGGCCTGCCCCACTCAGCAGAAGGGGGGGGGGGGAGGGGAGGGTGCATTTGCTGAAGGCCTTGACAGTTTGAGAAAAACCCCTATGCTCATTATTCTTGTCGGTAAAACACCCCCTCCGTCAAACTTTTGTGAGGGCAGCTAGGAGGTATGTCCCTGCGGCATATCCCCTAAATAAATACGGGCCTGGGCTCTGGACTCCTAGGTGGCCCTGGTCGGTCTACGAAACTTCTTCCGAAGTACCACGGCCCGTACCGTCTGGTCTAGCAAGCCTCGTACTTGATCTAAGCCGTCAATTCGCTTGAGACCTATTGCAATCAAACAATGTCGAGGCATGAGATTGTGCATATGGACCTGCTAAAGCCTTACTATCAGTGTGCATCTGTCCGTAATTAGCCTGGATGGATCTTTTTCGGAGGGGAAGTAAATGTAATGCAAAAGAGCAGGACTACTTGCAGAAGCAGAGAAGCCTGCTCCCGTAGAAATAAGGCGACGATTCGACAACACAAGCTTTCCATTGGTTCTAGAACTGCTGGTTACGTTTCTGCGTCTGTATCTAATAGTAGAGTACTTCTTTAAAACGCTTCATTATATTATCAATGGCTGCCCTCGTGCTTGCCTTGGTTTCGTTGTGTATTGCCTTCTTATGGTTGAGGTTAACTAAAATCGTGCCCGGTGGTTCCTATTCTTCGTTATTAAGTAATGGGTTGCGTGGTAATAAATAATAAAACATGAGAAGTTTACTTGCTCCATTTCGAGAAGCGAAACCGAAACTGCTGCAAATATCTCGGGGTGCAATGCTCCAGCGAGAAAACAAGCAACTAAATCTTCAGCAGTGTTGCACTAGGAATAACCATTGCTGGAATTCTGTCTCAAAACCACAATATGTTTATGAGGCGTGCCGTAGAGAAGGGCTGCGGAGATTCCGACCACTTCGGCTTCGTTAACGTGCATCGAAAAACCAAGTACACGAGCCTTTAGCATTTTCGCCCCATTTGAAAAAATGCTTGAGCCGCCGTCAAACTTGTGCCCTTTGCGTCAGCCGCCGAGCACCGTAACCGCTGTACCACCGCAGCAAACATAAGCATGTCTGAGAGAGACAATAAAGAAGAAGAAAACAACGCATTGGGATTCGAACCCGCACCCCCGCGATTACGCGCGAACAGCCAGCACGGACGATCAACCTATTCAGCTACAACGCGCGGCGGCTGGCACGTCATACGATAGGCATTATAAAGATACTACGGACAGACGCTCCTTGCAAAGCTCCTTGTAAGTGTTCCCACCTTCCAAAGAGCAGAAACGAAATGCAGAATTGAAAACAGCTGCTTTCTGTTTGCAAAAATGCGCTGTATGTCATAATTCGAATTTTGACAGCGTAGGGAACGAGGACGATATCGGAAGACAGCGCTCAACTTAAAACTGGCTATATTTTCAAGCTTACAGCAATATATACGCGCTATTCACCAGCACAGAAGAAAAAAAGAATAGAGCAAATGAAATAAGGTCGAAGTATGGGTCAGTTGGTACATGACGCTGAGGCAAAAACCAGTCAAAAAGACGCCGGACAAGGGGAAGAAGTGACACACACAAGGACTGGACTAGCAACTGTGCTTTATTAGCTGGCAGCACCTCCCAGAAGAACCACTGCGCATGCGCTAATACGTAAAACCATGAAGTCAAAACCCAAAACAAGAAAAAGCAAGAGCAGAAATTGGCCTACATAACGGCCAAGAATCTACCGCCAGAGTGACAGGAACTCGCATTCCTTACGCCGGACAAGGGGAAGAAGTGACACACACAAGGACTGGACTAGCAACTGTGCTTTATTAGCTGACAGCACCTCCCAGAAGAACCACTGCGCATGCGCTAATCACGTAAAACCATGAAGTCAAAACCCAAAACAAGAAAAAGCAAGAGCAGAAATTGGCCTACATAACGGCCAAGAATCTACCGCCAGAGTGACAGGAACTCGCATTCCTTCTGCAGTAATGAAATAGACGTACTGCTTACACAATCATCGCGGTGCGTGTTTAAATGATAAGCCTCAAGGATTTCGCGCTCCTCCTTGCCCCCCCCCCTCTACCTAAAATCTTAGCACTGGAAAACAGCGGCACATAACCACAGATCTGGCAGTGGCGGGGAAGATTAGCCCCGTCTGACGTGTTCAACGAATTGTGGTGCTCGCGCAGTCGTTCATTCAAGCATCGGCCAGTTTGGCCGATGTATACTTTTTCGCATGGTAGCGGAATCGCATACACAACATGTTTCGCGCAGGTAGTGTACTTGGTTTTATGCCGAATAGAACACAGCGGAGTGCTAGTGTTTCCGCGAGCAACACGTGCACACAGCGCAGAAAGTTTGCCAGGCGCCGAAAAGACAACATCTACGCCCTGTCTCAAAGCGACTTTTTTCACATTGTGGGAAACCTTATGTATGTAAGGCATCACTACAACACTCTTGCGCTGGGAATCAATTGGTTCTGGACGTCTATTCGCCGGCCTTTTCACCTTTTGCAGCAGCGTTTCTGCTACAGCTGTCAAGACCTGCCTGGGAAAACCCGCTGCTTCCAAGCGCTCAACCTGACAGTCAAAACTCGACTTAACGCAGTGGCGGCAACTCTTCTGCAGTGCATTACGGAAGCAGTTACTCGCGATCCCTCTCACAATTTTTGAGTGCGCGGACGAGTAGGGTAACAAGGATTTCTTGCTTCTGGGAGAAAAGCACCAGCACAAATGTCCATCATCCCTAAAAGTAAGCAAAAGATCCAAAAACCTAATGAAATTGTCAACCGGAAGTTCATGAGTAAAAGATAGGGCGTTAGAGCAACCTCGGAAGTAACTCAGAACTTGTTTTGCCGCCAGTGTGACGGTGTCATTAGATGAAAGCTCTAAAATTATCAAGAAATCATCAACATATCTAAAGATATGACAAACACGTGAATCATGAAGAGAGCCCTGAAGCAGGTTGTCAAACTTGGCTAAAAATATTTGGCAAAGAATCGGTGCTACGCACGCCCCAATACAAATTCCTTTTTTCTGTAAGAACTGCGAGCCATTGAATTCCACGACCGTGGAAGAAAGACACATAGTTAACAGTTCAAGGAACGCGTCAACGGACAGCCCACAGGCATTTTGAAAGGAAACAGGACCATTCTGATCAATCAGTTCACGCACAGCTAAACACAGTTCACCATGGGGGATGCTATAAAACAAGTCCTCTATATCAACAGAGAACGCACCAGTGGCGCCTGGACTCCCATTGGACAATCTTTAACTGCTCTGGGAACAAAATTGAAGCTTACTGCAACATGATCGCTGCAGTCCTCTCGTGCGTTTAGGTTCCCAGATGCACTCTGCGGTCTGCGTTTTCCCACATTCACCCTCTACACTTAATTATTCGGGAAAAACTCGCTAGTTCCAATGAAATTGCGCTAGATTCGCGCCGCGGCCGCCAGGGTCGCTGGCTGTTATGTGTCCACAAAAGCTGGATATGGAGGCCTCGCAGGAGCAACAAAGACAGCTCTATGATTGTCGTCATAGAGACGTGCACTTTTCCTCGGGTTCTCTTGTGCTCCTCTAGGTCACCCACTCGGCGTGTGGCGCTTTCTGAGAAACTCCTGTCACGGTACACTGGACCATACCGTGCCGTTCGCCAAGTGACTGAAGTTACGTATTAGATCGTCCCAGCCATTCCAACAAAGTCATCGTCAGCTACGAGTGATGTCGTTCACGTGTCTAGGCTCAAGCCTTGTTACCCTCCCTCGACGACATCTGTGTAGGGTAAGCACCGAGACGGTGCTTCTACCGGCGGGGGTTATGATACCAAACAGCCGCCGCAGCGTGGCTGCATGAAAGACGAGGAAGACGACTTCGCTTCTCTGGTTGTTCCAGGACTGCCGCCATCTTGTCCACCCTGCGCTGTCTTAACTATTCAATAAATAGTGATTAAACAAGCTACCCGTAACATTATAAAGATATGACACGTTCTTATAGAAGCGATGGTGGTCAGGTAGTGGTCGCAGACCTTGCAGCTGTGGCCGAATGTGTGGTCGAGGAAATCGCGCTTGAAGCGCACGCCGGCGCCACCAACTTGAGGTAGCGACTGCTTTCGGCGCTTAGCCGCTGCATGCCGCGCCCGTACCTTTGCGAGGTTATCTTGCCGCCGCTTCCGCGCTGCTTTGGCTTCGCGGGCTTGTATCTCAGGGTCCGCACGACGCTGAGGCCTCTCTGCGGCCTCGCGAGCTCTCACCGTAGGGTCTTGGCGGCGAGCCCGCATGCTGCTGCCTTGCGAGCCATCCGTTCCACCGCCTTGTCTTCTTCGTTCATGTTATTAGTATTGAAGCGCACTGTCGAAGTAGATCGAGCACCGCATGCTACAGTTGTCTATGCTATATGTGGTGTTGCCTGCGTTATTATGATCATCAAGGCTCTCGAAGAACAAGAGAAACAAGACTTCTCTTTCGCGCGAGCTTGCGCATACTATAGTTGGCTATGCTATATGTGGTTTTGCCTGCGTTAATTTCAGCATCAAGGCGCTCGAAGAACAAGAGGATGAAGACTCCTCTTTCACGCATGCTGCGCCTGTAGCGGTCGCTTCTGGAACTAAGGTTACGCTTACGGCGCGGGACTTTGCCCCAGCTTAAGAACCTGGCCAGCCAGCTCCTAAAATAGTGGCCGGGCTAGAGGGCAGACAAAAAGCGCGTTGCGTTTCCCTCTAGTCCGGCTGTGGTGTTCTGTATCGCGGAACGGCAACGAAAGGGACCTAAGTCGACGCTATTTTGGCTGTCACACCGCTTTCTATAATTACCCTCTCACCGTTAGCTACTACAGCTACCACAAAAGTTTGTCTAATCATTGATCATGGACGTTAGTCGTCGGGATGGAGATGTGCCACCAAGCGTCAACTTGGGTGCATCCACGTTAAACGGTGCCATAGCTGCCAAGCCCCAGTAGACATTCTGCAAGCACTCTTATATCAATGTGCAGTAAACATTCGACTATTTCTGTAAGGACACGTCTTACTTTCGTGTTATACCAATTCCTGTGACGGAGGAATCAGCCATGTTTTTCTTCATGAAAAGCATTTTCATTTGTGACCTGCACCCATGTATTCAGAAAAGCTGCAGCCCTCTCCTTCAGCACAATGCTCGTGAAGGTGTCCTGTGATGCGGTTCGGAAGAGAGCGTAGGTTCCAAATGTAGACTCTCGATTCTCGAACCAGGTCTTCGCGGCGTCTTCTAGGTAGAAGTAGAGGTTAGGCAGCTTCTCCTCACGGTCCCAGTCGCTGAAGGCTGCGACGCGGTCGCGCTTCGAGCCAGTGTCCCTTCAATGGATGATCCGCGGAAGGTTGGCGGCTCCCGGGGCTCTTTCATCACAACAGTTGAAGCCGACATTGCATACTCCATTCTGGCAGCTGTCTTCGTCACCGCGGCTTCTCGCTCATCAGACAGGAGTCCGTATTCTGGTGGTAACCCCTGCTGCCCTCGACTAGCTCGATCCACGATGGCTTTGGCGTCTTCTTCACGGCTTGGGCTTGGTTCATGGCTCTTAGTAGGCGTTCGGAAAATGAAACAGCACCTCCACCAGATGGCACGTGCTTGTGACGGTGAAGAAAGCAGTCACCGCCGGGAAAGATCAAACTCTTTATTGAGGGAACTTGCGCCCAGAAAAATAATGACACTCAAGGTGCAACGATATCGGCGCGCACAGTCGTCCGTCGTCCAATGATCTGCTTGTCTGTGAAATGTGTAGGCTTTTACACATCCCTTATCGAACCTTCCTTCGTTGTCGCTGGTGCTCGCGTTAAGAATAAACTCTATTGTTCGCGTGGTGTGCGCGATCTTATTGGAAGATTCTAAAATAATGGGGAATGTTCCGAGACTTTTCGGTGAAACTTGCGCAAGCCAGTGATTACGCGTGTAATGGACTGGTTGCAAAACTGCCACACAATAAGAATCGCGGCTGCAGCTCGGGTGTAAATGTTTTAGTTCATTTACGAATCGTTTTTTAGGGATATCAGTGCTGATAAAGTTCCTCAGTCACAGTCCGAACATCATGGTGCTTCATCCTTAGAAGTCAGAGCGAGAGACCATTAGACATTCTGTGTCTCAGGTCGGTTACAGCGATCGTTACCAATAAGAAAACTAGCTTGGCCTCTGCTTTTGATCTCTGAAGGAAATCTAGCTTTATTGCTCCCTCTGCAATATGTGCTATTGGGTTTCTGCCGGACAAATCTCTGTACTTGTGTATTTTCGTCCAGAAATCTGTGAGTGCTTTAGACGCTATGGTCCCTTACAATCGCAGACACCGTTGGCCCCACTCCACATGGAGCTGCCCACATAAAATCTTTTGGACCCTTTGGATTAAATGAAAGTGCCCGTATTCGATTTGCGATGATGATGGTCATGCTTGAAAAGAACTGAAGGGGCGCAATCATTCGGTGGCCTAAATAAATGATAATGATGGTGCACAATACCAACTACACATATTGCTATTCAATTTTTACTATGGGCCAGGTATTTCAAAAGTAGCCAAAAAGCAGCCAGGCAGCCAAGGAAAAACAGCCTGCGAAATTTGCCAATATGGCGAAAAGCAGCCAAATGTGCTTGTCGCACGGGAGCATGGAATCACAGCGTAACTCGCCGCGTTTACGCGCGAGCGCGAGAAACCACATGGATAGGTGAGAAACGTTCCTCGACTTGCAACTACCGCGAGAGGGCGTGGCGTGTAAAGCTTGCACAAAGGAGGCAGTCGCTCCTCTGAAGGAGCAATGCAGCGCGTCGCTCCCTTCACACTCACATTTTTTTAGCGTGCAGTGCACGTACCACACTGTCATGTTGCCTAGACATGCATATAAAATATATGTAGCTTCCTTGCGGTTCAGTATATGCCAATGGTGGAAGCTGGAACATTACCTGCTGCGATGACAAGCACATGATCCTCATCACACATCCGCTCAGCTTCCCATCATCGGATCGCAGTGGGCTGCAGGCTACGACACAGGAACGGCTCGGCTTCACACCTGCAAAATACGCACGCCAGTTGCGATGGAGCTGAAGATCACTGGGGCATGGAGCTTTTAGTAATATCTAAAACATTCACGAAGGTGATTCGCAATAGCCTCAGGCTATCATTTTACTTCAGTAAAACCAAAGAGCCGGCATGACTGACCACCTACGGTGGGTCGGAGTCATGCGATCAGTCACGCAATTCACAAAGCTACCCAGTACAATCAACATCGTTATGTGGCTTTTGCTGATTTCAAAAATGCATTCCATTTAGGAGCAAAGCGAGCAGTTGTTGAGGCGTTCTGTCGTCAGGGAGAACTGAAAGCCCATGTGACTACCTCAGCCAATGTCTACATACATCCCTGCTGTCTTGCTTCTCGACAAGAAAAGTGTAACAATAACCATCATAAAGGCTTGAAGCAAGGAGACACAATATATACCCACTGTGGTTCACTGTGTCCTTAGAAGTCGCAGCCTTGAAGAAGACAATTCGCTTACGAAACGTCAGTTACAGCGACACCCCGCGAATTCATCTCTTCAAGCTTCCATCTTGACCTTAACTTCGGCCTTTTTTAGAAGTATTGAAAGTAGACTAAGCAAGGAATATGAGGAGGGCTTCGTGTTTTCGGTTTTATCCGAAAAATCCGCTAAACATTCGACGGTAAAATTTTTGACAATTCGGATTTATCCCATAAACTCCGATTTCAAACTCAGAATATGACCTAGTTCCGTTCTTTATCGAAAGGGCAAGTTCTAAGCGCTCATTGATACATCTTCTGGTTTGAACAATTTAAAGTTTACCGCGTGTAGCTGTATTAGCTGACGTAGCTGTATTGTGCTCCGACTCAGCTTCCTACATGCAGAAGCTCCACAACGACTTGCAACTCTCGGACCACGAATTCAAGGCGCTTCACTTCAAAGATGCGTGCCACCTACTCAACAAAGCAACAAGGATCGAATCAGGACGAGCTCGTTTAACGTAGTTCACGATCTTGTTGTGCACTTTCCTGCCCTGTTGAAGTTGTCGCGGGAGCTGCGCCGTAAGTTTGATCTTGTTTGCTTGGTCATGGGGATGTCCATCAAGTCGCCGAAAACCGTATGTACGTCGAGGTGGTTCATTTTTTATGAAGCTCTAGAAGATATTTTGGTCTACTGGCGCGCCATTTTGTCTTTCATGAGAAGCGACGAAGCCAAGGAAACGAATTGTGAGAAGCTCAAGAGTCTTATCGCCTGAAGCTGTGCATGACTTGCCCATTAAGATAAGGTTTCTGAAGACCCAGTCGTGTGCCCTGCTCTCAATCATTCAGGAATTTGAGGCAGAGAGTACCCTGGTACACCAAATTTATCCATACTGGCTATTCGTTTGCACGCACTCATAAGTCAATGGCGTGATCCAACCGAGGTCTTCGCATGAGATTTCTCGAGTCTGTTGGACCTCCTTGACGAGACTGACCGCTTAACGACTGTCGGAACCTTTCACGGATACTCCGCTGCTGTCGCCGAAATGTGGAGACAGACATCTCAGAGGAACCTGTGCGATCAACTCCAGTACATCAAAGAATCATTTGGTACTGTGTTCAAATTGTGAATCCAAATGTGAAGCATGAGCTGCCGCGCGCGTTCGCAACCTATGCGCCTATTTTTCAATTAGTGCTTATTGAAACTGACGGCATGAGCCAGCTCCTGAGTGATTTTGCGAACTATCAGTGCTATGAAATATGTAACATTATTGAACCCCTATCGTTTTGCAGACTTCACAACGTCCAGTGGCCAGTGCTTTCTCGCTGTGCGCTGCGTCTTCTGGGACTGCCTATTTCTAGTGCTAACGTTGAAAGGGCCTCTTCAAAGCTGGGAGTTGTCAATCGAAAGGAGCGTGCATCGATCACTGACGGCAACCTCGAAAAGCATGCTCGCGTGTTTAACAATAAGTTTTAAGCATAAGGTTGTTCTACGCACAAATACAGGTGTTATGTGTTCAAGTATTTCGCTTGTGAGTATATATTTTTGGGCATTCAAACCTTCTAGAAAAAAGTTTGCTTCGTGTGTTTTGATGTCTTAGTATTCAGATTTGAATTTATCTAAGATTTTGGGGTGCCGAGAATAATGCAAAACTCCGAATTTCGGAGCATTGGGGATTTACGAGGTATAAACTACGATTATCGCCGTATTTCCGCCAAAAAATATAAACTCCGTTAAACCTGCAAGACAGGAAAGCTCAACTACGAGTATCGCAACTCACATCCGACACATACACATTAGGTCCCAACGGGACACCACAAGGGGCAGTCATTTCGCCCCTTCTTTTCAACATAGTAATGAAGGGACTGTCTGACAAACTCCGCGACATCCCCAACATAAACCATGCTCTTTACGCGGACGACATCACCATCTGGTGCCCGGGAGGTTCCCTGGCGGAAGTAGAGCAAGCCCTTCAAACCGCTCTCGATATCACAGAAGCCTACCTACAAAACACCGGACTGAGACTGTCACCCACGAAATCCGAATTGCTACTGTACCGGCCATCTCGCCAAGGTGTTCGTAATCTAACCCCTTTACACGAGCTTCCCATAGCACTACAAGCCAAAGACGGGCAACGAATACCCCGCGTTGACTCCATACGCATTCTCGGCCTCCTAGTCGAGGCCACCGGGTGCCATGCACGTACAATAACACATATCACAACTAAAACGGAAAACATGCTCCGACTGATCCAGCGAGTCTCGGGTCGCAGGCAAGGTCTCGGTGAGGCCAACCTCCTGCGCATATACCACGCGTTCTTAATGAGCCACATCAATTACGTCGCCTCTGCCCACAACTGGACAAAAGTGGAAAAGACTAAGCTGAACACACTCATGCGCAAAAGCATTAAACAAGTCCTCGGCCTACCCCAAAACACGAGTACCTCCCGTCTCGACCAACTAGGTATGCACAACGACATCGATGAAGTGATCGAGGCCCAGACCACAGCCCAAGTGGTCCGCCTCTCCTCCTCCAAGGCAGGCCGTCGACTACTAAACGAAGCCGGCATGTCCTCACACCCCTACCTTGAACGCGCAGTAACCCTCCCGAGAGATGTCCGAGAAACCTACATGGTAACCCCATTCCCGCGAAACGTCCACCCACACCACAATAAAGGCAGACGCCTGGCCCACGCTCGCGCTATCCTCGACCGTACCGCCGCGAATCGCGGCTCTACCGTATTCGTCGATGCGGCGCAATACGGCAACTCCTCCACCTTTGCACTCGCAGTAGTAGATGGCGATGGAGCCCTACGCTCAGCCGCCTCGGTTAGGCTAGCAACGAGCGCCATAGCCGAGCAGGTCGCCATAGCTTTAGCGATGACCGACCCCTCGCACACTAGCGCCTTCACTGACTCTCGCGCCGCCATTCGGGCTTACGAAACCGGCAACATCGCGCGTGAAGCAGCCCACATCTTACAAACACGAAAGCACACGGGTTCGCCCTGCCTCTCTTGGTTCCCTGCCCACATGGGCAAAGACGTCCATTCCCAACAACCCAACCTCAACGAAACGGCTCATGACCGAGCGCGAGAGCTCACCCGCCGCGACGATCAATCAGCCACCGAAGAGCTGGGCCCAGACATACAGTTTAACGACCCCTTACTAACCTTCCACGAAATCACCTCTCACTACCGCAACAACAGATGCCAATACCCATTACCACACACAAAGCTCGAACGTGCGCAAGCGGTAGCCTTTCGAATGCTACAAACAAGATCGTACCTATCACGGGGCCGACTGAGCCATTATAACACAGAAATCACTCCCCAATGCCCAGATTGCAGAGAACTCTATTGTTCACTCTCGCACATGCTATGGCAATGTCCCGCGTTACCTCAGGGACCTCTCACCAGTGAGTCCGACTGGGAAGAGGCACTCAGGAGCTCCGAGCTCCACCAACAACTCAAGGCAGTCCAGAGGGCCCAAGAACTGGCGGAACGCCATCACGTTCCCGCCCCGACTCGGGCGTCGCCTACGGTAGCGGCTGCTAGGGTGTCCCCCCTGGATCCCCCGGCGGCCTAAACTCCTCAGGACCGATGAATAAAGTTCTTGACTGACTGACTCCGTTAAGCACCCGCCGATTTTCAAGAAAAATAAACACCGAAAACACGGAGCCCTAACCGTGCTATGAGTAACGATTACCGACGAACGTCGTAGCAACTTGCAGTTCGCAGGTAAGTCATTGTTCTAGAGCTCCTGCGACGAATCACAACGAGCACCATGAGGCTCTGGGAGCAGGCAGACACTTGTCGATGTTGTGAGACCACAAAATATATATTTCGTCTGGAACCATTTTACACAGACACGAACAAAAACACGCGCGACCATCTTGTGCTGGTAGCTTCGTCATCGTAGTATTTTCCTGCTTAGATTCTTGTAGCCCTGGATAGTGCGCTAAGGGCTCCCCCTTCTAGCGAGGAAGTCTCAGGTTTGTTGCAGGTGTCCAGGGGCGGACCACTGAGCCGCAAAGTGCACGTGGCGAGTATGACAGCCCGAAGTGGTTTTAAGATGCGACGTTGTTGTAGTGTCGGTGTCCAAGTGCGCAGACTTGAGACGGTCGACGGAAACTGCATCTTCCTGGCCGTTGATGAGCAGATGGAAGTGTTTAGGTGTGCGGTTGACGGCCTTAAACGGGCCATCATACGGGGGCTGCAGATGTCGCACGACATCGTGTCGCACAAAAACGTGCGTGCAGTGTTGGAGGTCGGGACTGCCATACACACTACTAGATGTTCGTCGTTGCGGAGGCGGAACAGCGGTACGCATAGCATTGCGTAGGTGGTACGCATAGTCGCAAACCTCTGCAGATAACGTGGGCGGGTCGCTGAAGAATTCACCAGCAACTCGAAAAGTGGTGCCAGGTGTCAGCTCGGCGGCGCTTATGGAGGAGTCGCTACGAGGAGACGTGCCGATGCCAAGCATAACGAAAGGAAGGCGTTCGATCCTTGATGAAGAAAAAGTGGAAGCCATGAGTGACGCCTTCAGTTGGCGATGAAAACGTTCAATGATTCCATTGGCGATGGGATGGTACGAGGTAGTCTTGATGTGGTTGACACCGAGGAGCCGAGATAAACTGGCGAACAATGTTGAGTCGAACTGGCGACCACGCTCAGTCGTAATGGTGGAAGGGACACCGTGTCGGCTAATCCACAGAGCGACGAGCGCTATGGCTGTCAACTCCGCAGTTACGTTTTGAAGAGGCATCGTCTCAGGCCATCTCGTGAATCTCTCAATGCAGGTGTACAGGTAGCGATGGTTCCCGCATGTAGGAAGTGGACCAACAATATCGACGTGTAAGTGGCTGGAGCGAGTGTCTGGGGAAGGCAACGTGCCAAGAGGAGCGACAGTGTGACGATGCACTTTAAATTGTTGGCACCTGAGACAAGCACGTGACCAACGACGGACGTCTACATTAATGCTTGGCCACACATAACGTGAAGTGATAAGTGGCTGTGTGGCGTGAATGCCAGGATGAGCCAAGTAGTGCAAGGCATCAAAGACTGCTCGACGGAACGGGAGAGGTACGTAGGAACGAGGACGTCCTGTCGACGTATCACAAACGAGGGGCACGTCACAGTCAGGCACCAAGACGTCAGCCAAGACGAGAGATGTGCCGTGTTTTTGTAGCAGCTGCAGCTGCTCGTCATTCTTCTGGGCGGCAGCCATGGCTCTCAAGTCGATGCTCGTTCGGCCGTATTGTGTTGCATGGATAGCAGCGCGAGAAAGCGCATCGGCAATGGCGTTGGCTTTTCCACTGACGTGGCGAATGTCGCTCGTGTATTCCGAGATGAAGGCGAGCTGTCTGATTTCGCGGGGTGCGTAAGACGTGGTGGTGGACGCTAAAGCAGACGCCAGTGGTTTATGATCCGTAAGGACGTGAAAGACGCGTCCCTCGAGGAAATGTCGAAAGTGGTTCACAGCCAAGTAGATGGCGAGTAGCTCTCGGCCGAAGGTGCTGTAGCGGCGCTCGGGAGGGGCAAGCTTCTTGGAAGAGAAGGCGATGGGCTGCCAAGCGCTAGCAACGGACTGTTGCAAGACGGCGCCGACGGCAGTGTGAGATGCATCTACTATGACGGATGTTGCGGTGTCGCATTTAGGGTGGGCGAGGAGTGTAGCGCCGGCAATGGCTTCTTTGATGTCTCTAAATGCATGCTCAGCCGCATCGTTGTAGAGTACCGGGGCAGTCGGTGTTTTGACGCCCGTGAGAAGGTTGTTAAGTGGTTTCATTATATCGGCGCAGGAAGGAATGAAACGACGATAAAAGTCGACGAGGGCAAAAATTCCCGCAGCTGCTTGGTGGTGGATGGCTGAGGAAACTCAACAATGGCAGTTAAAGCAGTCGTTGGTGGACGAATGCCGTGTGCGTTGACGCGGTGGCCGAGGAAGTCCAGCTGCATGACCCCGAATGCACTCTTACGGCCGTTAACAACGAGGCCGAACTTGCTCAGTCTCTAAAGCACTTGGCGTAGATGGTGCTTGTTGGCTTCAGTAGAGGCACTGAAGACGAGTATATTGTCGAGATAGGCGAAGCAGCAGGTGAGGCCACGTAACACCTGGTCGACGAAACGTTGAAAGGTTTGTGCCGCGTTGCGAAGACCAAATGGCATGCGTAGATATTCGAACAGGCCAAAGGGTGTTATAATGGCGGTCTTCGGAATGTCTGCGGGTTCGACTGGGTCTTGGAGATAGGCTTTGACCAGGTCGATGTTGCTAAAACTGGTGCAGCCGTGCAGTGCCGAAGTGAAATCTGGGATATGGGGAATCGGGTACCGATCCGGAACAGTGGCCTTGTTAAGAGCAGGGCAATCACCGCATGGGTGCGAATCACCACTCTGTTTAGGGATCATGTGGAGTGGTGAGGCCCAAAGACTGGAGGAGGGACGAATGGAACTAAGATCAAACATGTGCTCAAACTCCTTTTTTGCAACAGCGAGACGATCTGGTGCGAGGCGACGAGCGCGGGCAAATACGGGCGGACCGTTTTTGATGATGTGATGTGTCACGCTGTGGGCGTCCGAGAACTGAAAGGAGGGTGGCCGGAAGACATCCGGAAACTCGGTAATGACGCTTGACCAAGGATCGGGAACGGATGTGTGTGCCTGGAGAAGCCGGACTGGTGAAGCGCGACAGGAAACGCCCTGGGTTGCTCAGATTGCCTCAGAGTCTAGGATGCGGCTATGCCACATGTCGGCGACGAGCTTGTAGTGCCGTAGGAAGTCGGCTCCGATTATTAGTTGACGCACGTCCGCGATGACAAAGAGCCAGTAAAAGGTACGACAGAGGCCAATGTCCAGAGTCACCTACTTTTTGCCGTAAGTCCGGATAGTCGATCCGTTGACCGCGGTGAGAGGAGGGTAGTCGGGAGGATGGCGTCTTTGAGCCGATGAGGAGGAAGGACACAGATTTCAGCACCAGTATCGACGAGGTAGCGTACCTTGGTGCGACGGTCGGTAACGTAGAAGAGGCGACTGAGCCTGGGACCGGGAACAGCGATCACCATCACTATTCGGCCCGATCGTTTCCCGCGTACGAAGAAGGCTGGCGACAGTTGTTTGCACGCGGCCCGTAGCGACGGTGGCACTAGCAAAGGCCATCGGGACTAGTAGAACGGCGGCCGGAGTGATTAGGGCGGGGGCGGCGAGCTCGTGATGAAGAACGCGGCTGGTTTGTGCGGAAGGCGGCGACTTGAGCTGTTAGTTGTTCCACCTTTCGGGTGAGCTGCTCATTAGCAGCGAGGAGACGCGCATAACTGTCGCCACTAGCTGTGCTGCTAGACGAAGGGTCTTGAGGGTAATGAAGCGTGGCCACGGAGGGAAAGCCAACATCCGTAATCTTGTCAACCAACTGAGCCAGAGATTCCAGTGTGGATGAAGACGCTGTCAGAATCATGCGGACCTGTGTTGGAAGGCGCTGCAGAAAAATTTCCTGAAGAAGGGCGGTGCTCGGAGACGCAGCGAGATCGGGCGCCGAGGTTTTCATGCGATGCAGTAGGTCACTAGGTTTACGATCGCCGAGCTCCTCTAAGATGATCATAAGGATGATCGGCTGGAAGAGAGAGAAGAACGTCGCGAACGATCGCACCAGTATGAGGCGGAAGCGCTCCGACGACATGGTCATACATTGCCAACTGCGAGGTGCGCCGGTGACGACGGAAAAATGACTCCACGGTGATGAAACAAAGTTTCGAGTCCGATGACCAGAACTCAGGGAGCTTGAGAGCGGAAACCTCGGGCTCGCGGGGCTACGGCGATGATAGCCGTACCTGCTCAGAGGTCATGACTGTCGGCTTCGGGAAGGGCTGCGGTGCTCGAGTTCCTGGCAGCTGTAGACCAAGCAAAGCGGCTGAGGCGAGCGCAAATCGCGAAGCGAGAGCAATCAGGCGAAGTCCGGGTCACCAATTTGTGGGAACAGGCAGACAGATGTTGATGCTGTGAGTCCACAAAAGATATATTTTGCCTGAAACCATTTTACACAGACGCGAACAAGAGCACGCGCGACCGTCTCATGCTGGTAGCTTCGTCGTCTTTTCCTGGTTGCATTCTTGTAGCCCGCGCTAGTGCGCCACAAGGCAAAGACCGGCACAGTGCGAAAGAAGCACGGCGAGAGAACAAGAATTGATGTTTGACAGCCAGCCCCTAATAGCTGTGCGAAAGTAGGCTTCATTTGCGTCAACAGGGGACGCTGATGATGAGAGTCACCGCGATATACAAATATGTTATACTTCTGCCCCACGGGAAAGTTTAAGGTCGTTTCTACCTAATGACATTCGACGCATGAAATTACATTAGTTGCCGTGCGCAGCTACACGACAGTAGATAATGTAATTTGCAGATAATAGCAATCGCGACGCGGTGACGACTGCCACGAATAATAAAGCCACAGCGTCTCTAAAAATGTTACTATACACATCAAGTGTTAATAAAAAGTGCTTTCACTGAATGTCCATCAGACTGCACTGACGCTATTGGTGTTACGCAGCTCCACTTCTTACTGACGGCTACTATCCGGCACATCGCATGTAATGGCCGGAAACGCTCTTGCCAATGTCGTCCGGCACGAGGACAGTCAAACCTTTGAGACCGAATAATTTTAATCGTTTGGCAAAAAATAAGGAATCACTTGAAGAAACATAGTTGATCCGCAGTAGGGTACGGATTTGGGCTGGTTGGTGCATGACTTCAAGTAGAAAACAGCGCTACGAGACGGGACAAAGAAAGGGTACAAACACGGCGCTGGAAGAAAAAGAGCCCGATGTAGTAGAAATGAACTGCAGTAGGGTACGGATTTGGGCTGGTTGGTGCATGACTTCAAGTAGAAAACAGCGCTACGAGACGGGACGAAGAAAGGGCACAAACACAGCGCCGTGTTTGTGCCATTTCTTCGTCCCGTCTCGTAGCGCTGTTTTCTACTTATAGTTGATCCCTCCCTCATAGTAATCGGTATAACACGAAAGTGAAACGCCTTTTGCAAAAGTACTTCAATGTTCCTTGTACATTGATAAATAGCAGCTTGCACAATATCTGCTGGTGTTTGGCGGCTATACACCAGAGCACGCCTGTCTCGCATCCAGGCTGCTGGCAAGCCGAGCGAATACTCCCGCACGCAGACGCCGGGCTGGCCGGACTGCCAAGGCGCGCGTGGGTTGCTCTATGCTAACAGGGAAAGCTGCAGTTCTGAGGCTTTAAAGTGCGAAAAGGTATCCGTTCACGCCGCTTCCGCGTATAAAAGCTCGTCTGGGCACTACTGCGTCGTCTTTGGATGCTAAAGCAAGCAGCGCAACAGGAGGATATTACTTAGCGCTGTCTACGATCGCGACCCTCCACGGGAATGTTGCCGGTGCGGTGTTCTCAGCTTCGCCGCGAGTGGATTTCGAGAAGAAAAACTAGGAGCCGAGTGAAAATGCACGAGTACGTACACAAACTGCGTGTGTTGCGGATAATTGTAATTGAAGCAGAAAAAATTGAGGGATACTTGAGCTTCGCCTTTACGAGTTGAACGCGATAGCGAAATCCGGCCCCTAGTGCGCACTTCAACCACTAAGTGCATACTTATTAATGTGTATTGTTACACACACACACACAAAGACACACACACGCGCGCGCGCGATGTATCTAGAGTAATAGTACAGGTTTTCGATCTAAAGCACTTCCCTGTGCAAGAGTCGCATGGCCTCCCAAATACACGCCGCGCGCCCACCATCTCGGAGGTTATAGAGTCGAGACATATTTCTCACAATGCCTCACAGATGGCAGCACATTATCTAGCGTTTGCTTGATCAACGCCTCCTGTAGAAAGCAAGCGTTGGCTTGATATGTTTTCCGCTAGATGGACATAGTTGTCCATTTTTAGAGCTGTTTCAATGTTCGTGTGTGTTTTTAGCGGCGATGGCTGCACTATCCCGGCCTTTTTCTACTTTTTCGATGCATGTCGTCGCGCAAAAAACGTAGCTTGATGGCCTCGCCAGTGTGCCTACAAATCGTCGAATGGGCTCATTTCCGTCGCGACGCCTGCCGAACAAAATGCGTTAAGGAGACTCTTTCCACTACAGGGCATTTATATAGTGTTGTTTTCCGACGCAGCTGCAAGTAACATCGTGGCTTTGTGGTGGGACATCTGCTTACCACGCAAACGGCACGGGTTCGATCCTCAATGGGACCGAGGATTTTTATTTATTTGCATCTTTCTCGATTTTTCGCTCACAAGCGTTGGTAGCGACGCCCACACCGTCGCCGACACCGGAATTTCTGCGACACGACCTCTCTAACGCTATCGCATTAAAACTAGGAGCCGAGTGAAAATGCGCGAGTAAGTACACTAACTGCATGTATTCTATAATGTGATCCCCACCTATTCCATTTCACGAACCTAATTTGCGTGACACGGAGCTGGTTTGACGGCAGACGCAAGCTTTGTGTGGGGGTGCACTTAATACCTTTGAGCGTTTCCTTTGTCGAAAATATAGTGCAAGGTAGTGCTTTCAAGCACAAGCAATCAGCATGCTTTGCCAACTTCAACGTAGTGTCAAGCTTTAGTGCCTTTGATGGTATCCACGCCTTCAACATTACAAGCTTTCGTCTTCAAACGGTAATAAATGGTACGGTGTTCCTCAACAGCTGGCCAGAATTCCGTGCCTTCGTTTCAGTGTTTGATCTCCAAAAATTTATTTGCACACGAGACATCCAGCTGCACATAATACATATATTGGCACGTAAGTGAACAGTACTCGCGCCAGTGTCCTTTGCGTCGCAGGCGTAGTGCTAGCTGAAGCAGCTAAATTTTAAGTGCGAATGCACTTTATAAGCGACCCTGAATCCGCCGTCCCATAGCAACGGCGCAAGGAAAGGAGAGGAGCGTCTGTAGCAACGGCGCAGCGACGTCACACCCCACGTGACTGCGCGCGCTCCGCCTCCTCACCGCGGTTCGCGCGGGCGCGCGCCGGCTCCGCACCGCTCTTCTAGTTGGCATTGGGTGCAGTGCTTCGCCGCTCCTTCTCTCGCCGTTCGCTCTCTCTCCTCCCTGCGCCCCACTCTCCCGTCCGCTGGCTGGGCGCCTCTCGAAATGTGTGCTCGAGACGCCGCTGTGAAACGCCAACGGCGACCACAAGGCTGAGATTATGGCCGTCAGGTACAATGACAACACAAACAGGTGCTGATGAATGTGTAAATAAATGGTTACGGTACAAATCCTCGTCTCGTCATTAATTTACGCCATTAAAATTACTGCGCCGTGTACTCTCGGCGCAAGAAATGCATTCGCATTTCCTCACGATTCCCTTCGGGGAGGTGGGGGCATTTTTTAGCATACTTACACAGCACACATTTAATAAGAGACAGCTGGATTCCGCCCATTTCAATATCGGCTTAACTAAGAGTAGCACACTCTCGCTTGTAAAGCATCATCGTTACAGGAATAAAATCGCGCAGAAAGCTTCCAAAAGGAATCGATGAACGATACTGCAGGTGATACTCACTGATAGCATAATTTTGTGAGCAAGACGCAGTATTGTAGGAGTGCTCGTGAAACAAAAAATACGTTCCGCGAAACTACCAGCAAAACGTACATATGCAGCTTTTCTGGACAACAACGGCCTAGTTCGCGTGAACGACACCACGTGGCGTATCGACCTTAAAGAATTCAAAAGTCCAGCCAAGATGTATGCAGTGATGCGGCACTAAATAAAATTCGGCAGATCCCACGTACCGTGAGAGTCGATGTTATGCGAAGCATGCGGCGAGTAGGTGACTGTCGCGTTACTTTTTTTACTGAGCGACAAGTTACAAAATGACGCTAAAGATTTGTATAAATTTTGTACGCACACATATATATGTTGAGGAGCCGCATGTGTATTATATAACCAGTTGTATACGGTTGGGTAACGCTGCCAATGGCAACGTGGGTATTGCCAACACCAGAAGCGGTAAGCTGATATGTAGTGCTTATACGTGTCCCGAGAACGCACGCACGTTTCACGAACCTGTGTACATGTGTGCAAGACGTTCTTGATAGTTCTTGAACAAGGGCATTATCACCGTGATCAGTGAGCACCAGCAGCTGTTCATGACTTGTTATAGGATCCGGCCATGATCGTGGTGACAAGGGGGGGCATGTGTAGTGAAGTATGTGGTATAGTAGAGCTGTTAGAATTCGTGGATGCCTCGGTCATTTCGTCGACAAATTCTCCGTCGACAGAGCCGGCGACATGTCGGAACTTGAAGCCACCCTTCGCGTTGGTGAGGTATAGGCCGTCGAGGCTGGTAGGCCTGGATAGTACTA
Organism: Rhipicephalus sanguineus; assembly: GCF_013339695.2. Classification (NCBI taxonomy): domain Eukaryota; kingdom Metazoa; phylum Arthropoda; class Arachnida; order Ixodida; family Ixodidae; genus Rhipicephalus; species Rhipicephalus sanguineus. The sequence continues at coordinate 191,694,524 of NC_051179.1, forward strand.
CGTAGACCAACATCAGTGGGTGGTATTTGTCGTATTCGTAGACTACCTGGGCGTATGTGGCCTGCGTAGCCTAGTCTACAAAGCGGCTGTCCATCAATCTGGCATCATCCTCGGTCAGCATGACGCCATCGCCCAGCCTCGTAAGAAATCAAGAGGACACTGCGTCGTTCCGGTGGACGAAGTGCACTTTACGGTGCGGTGATCTGGATATCATATGTAACTTTCGTTAATGTATGCCTCCGGTATCGAGCAATGCTTCAATATAGCTTGCTGAATCATAGTAATACAAACGTGTTTATTAGACTGCTATGAAATCGGAGCCAACACTGGAACTACAGACGTTAATCTGATATGACGCCTGAAGGGTAAGAGTACACATAGTAGGAGTATCATGTAGTGTTTATTGCTTTCTTGTAAAATTAGATAGCCAGCACCACAACCACAATTGACGTTGCACCAATAGTGCGCCTGCCTAAGCTGTTTTTCCATACCAGTTCATAGACGTGGCGTGGCTCAGTGGTAGAATACCTGATTACCACGCAGAATGCTTGGGTTCGATTCCTGCTGGAGTCCTAATTTTTGTTCTTTCCATTCGTTGAGTCAACGCTGCCGATGTTGGTTTTCCTTAAGGCTCTAGCATTTTAGTTACCAATGTCTGTTCTCGCCGTTCCTGGGTAGATATAAACCGTCAATCACTTGTGGCGCATACCCGTACACCGCGGCCCGTGGTAAACGGGTATTAGCCACACGTGTCTAGTGGAAAGGGTTTGACGACTTACACGACAGGATTTTAAGGTTATTGATGTCATGACCCGGCAATCAGATTCGTCAGATCCTCTTACCCTCCCATGCAAATTTTGGTCTACACCATGTTAAGGAGGCGATCATGAGAGCACCCAGACGTAGGCGGCTAGATAGACAGATAGATAGATAGATAGATAGATAGATAGATAGAAACGCTCAAAGTGCCAGAGGTTCGCTAAGAAATGCTTCGCATTTAAAAGAGAATCAAAAGAAACGGTACACACGCCCCGAGACTGTCGCTTCACCGCTCAGAAAAGAGAGCGCTGTGTGTCGGCATTATGTCGACGGCGACGACTGGCAATGAATTGGCAGTTTTCCTAGACGTACCATGCCAAATCTCCGGCCGTTATAGACGCACCCGCGATGCCTCAAGAGAATCTTGTTTTTTTATTTGTTTGTTTGTTTAGTTTCTTGCGCTGCCGTGCCGGCGGGGTATTGGAGCAGCATGCTGCTTTCCGAGTTTGTTTTTGAGCTAGCGGGAACCATTATGTTTGGGTACGAACAGGAAATTGTGGTTTGCATAATACCCGAATTTCCTTTGGTGTACCATTTAGGTGTTGCTCGTTGGCTCCTTGCGTTGCCTCAATTTAGAACTGGATAAGTTTGAGGACGCTAGGAATGAGAGTAAAAAAAAACGAAGTTAAAGATAGTTTTTATTTCTTTTCAATTAGTTCTTATCGAAATATGGCTGCAACGGCCAGCTTGGTGCCGTCGAGTGTGCAAAAATGATACAGTCGTTGAATGATGATATTGTACACAAGAAAATGCGAACTTGGTAAGCTTTTTTGTTAGGAATGAACGTATAGTAGAACACATACGACCGACGTGTTGTGTAATAACCTCTAAATCTGCCGCCTATCCCGCCCAAAAAAGGAACCTATCTATCCTATTGCATTTCTTCTTTTTCTTTCTTTCTTTTTCTTTTTTTTTCCACAGTCGACCGACTCATATGCTGGAGGTGATTGTCTTGAATCGTGTTGGCGCTGCTACACCAACAGGTTACCCTAATGGGCCGGACGCTCTCCTGAAGCACTCCTTTCATGTTCTGTAGGCGCAGACTCTTTCAAGTTTGCATTTCAGCGAGCACAAAGTTAATCATGATTCGCCTACTGCTCCAATCGTCCACTTTGATCAGCACAAAGTTTCAGAAAAGCGAATTTTGGCGTTTTTGCGCTGACAACAATGATTGTTAATGCGACATAATATAGTGACTATTCCTACAATCTCTCAAAACAACTTCTTTATTCTGTATCACTCGTGATGTAGAATATAAAATGCATTTGACTTGCTGAACAACGGGTCACAAGACACAGCAGAGAAAAGCGAACCCTTTAATTCCCCCTTCTTTCGTTCACTCAGCATATGAAAATTTATTAAGTTGTGAGCGGAGCTCCTTCTGTTTCCATGAAGGTGTGCGGGCGTTCTAAAGGAAATCTTAAGCCTTTCTTTCCAGGAGATGCCCTTAATATTCCCTGACGGGCAAGCCTTCATAGTGCACGAATGAGATGTGCAGATTGCTGTACGCAGTGCGCTGCTATTTACTAAAGAAAAAAAAGCGTTTATTATTATACCGCACGTTATTAGACAATATCGCTTTATTCTGTGCTTATAAAAGAGTAAAAGGAGTTGAAGTTGAGAGGCGGCGTTGCCTTCGCGACTACTAGTGAACGCATGTCGAGCAACGGCGCATGCGCGCGGCGCTTTCTACATTGCATGAACTTCTAGGTGACACACATTAGAAGCGGGAAAAAATGCATTCAATAACGTTTCGGCTGTGGCACGGGCTTCGCAAGACTCTGACGAAGGCGGTGTTACGGCTGAAACGATACTAAAGGCACCTTTTCTTTTTAGTGAGTGCTACCCGCAAGGTATTCTCTCCACACACACACACACACACACACACACACACACACACACACACACACACACACACACACACACACACACACACACACACACACACACACACACACACACACACACACACACACACACACACACTCACACGTGTTCAGTTGAAGTTTGCGCCTTTCCGTATCTTTCTCGCCATTCGCTGAAAAAATATTTGCGCAAGAAGTAGTAAAGTTCGGGGGGACACTTCTTAACACAATCACCGCGCGGTCATATCTGTCGCGTAGCATCTTAGATCCAAGCTTTGGACAAGGCCGGCGGAAAGGAAATGACTTCGTAGTGCACGTAAAAAAGTGTACGCCATTCGAACTTCAGTACGCACACACACACAAAATATGTATATATCTTCCAACGGGTAAAGTCGGGCAAGGAGGAGAGGAAGCAGACGTGAGTTGGTGCAGTCTACCACGCCATCCTTACCCGACCATGAACCTCCCCTGTAAAAAACCATACTTAAACCTTAACCGTAACAGTTTCCTGGTGGGAGTGCTGAGTAGTGCGACCAACACGACGGAGCAAGTACCACTAGGTCTACGCCGAAGCCGACGCCTCGTTCGACTGCCTCCAACACTACCGGAAATTCCGATGTCCAGCAACAGCGACCCACAGTCATCTTCGACTCCTCCGTCACGGACAGCCGGCGCCTGGGTGCGTCAGATGTAGCCATGACATTTCTCAAGAAAACCCGGCAAGAACGTGTAGGAGTGGCTCACCCACTACAAGCGTGTGAGCAATTGGAACAGCTGCAATCCCACGCCTCAGCTACAGTATGTATCTCCCTTGCTGACAGACACTGCGCGGTTGTGGTTCGAAAACCGCGAAGAATCACTAATGACCTGAGATCCCTTCGCTTCTGAAATCAGGGTGCTTCTGAGATTCCACCACGAAAAGAAAGCGGGCGGATATTTCTTCAGCGTACTCAAATGCCAAGTAAGACCTGCACTATACGCACATACAGGTGATCCTCAAGCTGTGCAAGACGATGAATCATCAAATTTCCGAAGAGGACAAAGTTGGGCATCTTCTGAGAGGTGTTGCCGAGGATGTGTACAACTACTTCATCGGCAAGGGCAGTCTCGCTTTGGCCGCTGACGTCATCAAACGTTGCCGCACATTTGAGACCTTGACTACGCCGTATCACGCCAAAGTTCGGTCGGTTAGCTAACGTGGCTATGGTTGCAAGCGTTGAAGACAGCTACAGTTTCCATTTTAACCTTACGGCAACTGTACGGCAAATTGTCCGCAAAGAACTCGAACGACACAACAAATCGGTGAGAGCCGAACAGCTAGGTTGCGATTATAGCGCCCATAACCGATCTCATGAACCTGCATCGGCTGTATCCTCGCTGTCGGCCATGTCCGGTGCTGCCGACCGTCGAGTCGATCAGCAGCGACAGCGCCGACGTTTCTTTCCCGGTGACACGACGCACGACCAACGCGCTCTTCGGGATACGACCACAAATCGGCTCATACCCGTTGCAATATATATACCAGGGCTGGGCAGTATCGCGATAGTATTTCAGAGATGCTTTTGAGTATCTGTATTTCTGTATACATTTGAAAACTGTATTTGTATCTCAGTAGTGAATTACATTTACGATGTATCGTTTGTATCGCGATACTATGCCGGACACGAGCATCTCGTTACATTTTCTTTTGTCGGAAATGAGTTGAGGCGTGTTTCCAAGGGGGGAATGGGTTTTTTTTTTTTTGTTTCTGTGCCAAGACAAGCAAAGGCGCGCCGCCGGTCGCCGACAGAAAGGGCGGCGATGGTTTCTCCTCATGCACAGAATGGCCCATGTGGTAAAGCACGCGACGGCACAGACAGCAGAATCGCGGAGGCAGTGTTGTCAGCCTCTGTGGACGAAAGTCGCTGTCTCTCAAGACCAGTGCAGCACGCCTAAGTTTTTCGGGTGGCAAGCGATTACTTCGTGACCCCCCGCGCGGATACCGCCTTGGACCAGAGGCTTTGCAATGCTTCGCGTGCGTTCAGTTCTCAAAGCGGCGGCACTTCGAAAAGCAGTTTTCGTTGTCGCGGCGGAAGTGACTAGAAGATGGCTATCATTGTCGCGCTTTCAGCCACCTCTCCAGCGTGTCGGGGTGCGTTCCTAAATGATCACAAGCGTGAAACGGTCTTTTGTGGTACCAGGCTCCCCCACCGCCGGAGCCGACTTCGCCTGTTGCAGCTTGCTGAAATGGGTGCTGGTAGCGTCGGTGGTGGTGACAGCTTTATCGAAGAGTGACCCTTTCGCCCCAGGTGCTTGCGCGACGAGTGCTTGCTGTAGTTTGTGATGGGGCGCTCTGAGCAGCTGTCCCTGTTTCCACGCCTGTTTAGAGAAATGGCAGGAGCGACTTGGAAGGACTTAAACCCTCTCATCCCCAAACAACGTGATGGTAGGAAGCCAATGTTTGAATTTTGCAGTTTTTACGTATTGGGTTCCATTGCGCGTAGGTAATTATGGCCGGCCTATATTGGCAGCGGAATCCTCAGCCGTCTGGCCCGGCGCCGACCAGTCAAAACGTCTGAAGATTCCGAAGGTGGGGACCGACTTCGGCTTCTGAATGGTCAGAACAACCCACGTGAGGGCGGAAGTGTTTCGGTATCTAGATGACCCGAGAAAAGATATCGCCACGCTGCAGGGCTACCCGGCTTTTAAGGCGGTATTTATTCACTGTAACGCGAATTTGTGCTCGCCTGCAGCGGTATAAGAGTCTTTTTTTTTTCTTCTTTCGCAAGTCTTGTGCTGAGGCCGAACCGACACTGTCTAGAAGACGGCCTATTTGAGATGCTCACACAGCAACCTTCTCAGCAACGCAGACCTTATGTGCAAAATAAATGTATACTTTTTTTTCCATTTCACTGGTGCTCATTAGTGATTCGAGTGATTTGCTTAAACTGTGCTGTTTCTAGCATAGCTCATTTTGGTGTCACCAAGTATGTCGATTTCGGTGCCTAATGCTTGTTACTGTTGCTGTGAAATAGTGTACTTTTTATTCAGTTGATACGTGTAAATATGCCATCATTACTAATTATTTACTTTGTAACCCCCCTCCCGGTTTAATGTCTTAATGGCAGTGAGGGTACTGTAAAAAATAAATAAATGAACTGAAAGTATCAATGCGCTGCAACTTTACTTACAACATTACGCTGCCCTTATACAGTAGAACCTCGGTGATACGATCACGGCTCGTACGAATTTCGGAGTGATACGAATTTTTCTGTGGTCCCGGCCAAGACCCATTAGCCTGCAATGTAATGAAGTACGGCTGTTACGAACCAATTTTCACCCGGTGACGTTTGATACGAACGTACGCTACCACGCAGGCACGAACAGGTGCTGCCCGTGCTGTCGCGGAAGACAAGGCAATCAGGCACGGTCATACGCGCAGCGCCGCTACTTTGTCAGAACAGGCCATCAACGGCGCGTCGTAACCTCCGAGACATCCGAGACTGTGCGCGCGGATCTTGGAGGCCACAATGCACTTTTATGTACCGTCGCGTTTAGGTTACAGATGACGTTAACGTAGCGCGCGCTCTCTCTCGTTTTTCTAACGCGTCAAGGCGTGCTGCTTTGCTCGAGGCCGCGTCATTGTACATTGTGTACACTTGCCTGCCACGTAGATGCAAGCCATGTCTTCGCGAAGGAGCTAGGTCTAGCAACGTCAACATGCACGACTGTTGGGGACGCGCACACCTGCCAAGTCTCCGATTTGCAAAGGAGATTCCCAAATTTTGGGCAAACCTCTCGATTGTGCGGAAACGGCCGTAAATCTCCCAGAAAACATCCATAACAGCGCCGCGATAATAAAGTAATAACAACAAAGTACAGCGGTCCTAAAATTTTCTGGTGTTCAATCGCGTGCAAAGCGCTCCATAAGTCACTTTTGCCATAGTACTCTGGTATCATGCGAAAAAGCGCACTAAGATTTGGAAGGGGCTACTGGCTGTCACGGGTCGCACCGCACCTGGTAAATAATTACACAGGTGCGCACGCGCCACGCGCCGCATATTTACGAGTACAAGTATGATATTTGACGTCACAAAACATTACCGGCAATCATTCAGAACTGTTCATGACGTTGCTGCACCCCTGAGAAACAATAAATGAAAACATACGCCAGCTTTCTGCTGTCGCATATTAATTTTCCATGTTTTCTGGTGATACGAATTTCGGATGATACGAATATTTTTGGTGACCCCGCGAGATTCGTATCACCGAGGTTTTACTGTAAATGTATTTGCAGAGTATGAGCATCCTTGAAATGAAAAAAAGTATTCCAGTATCTGTATTGCTGTATCTGTATTCCGGAATACTTTTTTCGTCTTATTGCGAAAGTATCTCTGAAATATCCCGTTACGTTAAAGGCAAATGTATCTCAGTATCTGTATTTTAGGCTTCCACACCATGCATTTCGATATCTGTATTCCGGAATACTTTTTCGAGTATCTCTGCCCAGCCCTGATATATACGAACACCTGTGTTTGACATTCGGGTTTCGAGACACCGCATTCGAATGGCACTAGGTAACTTTTTGAGATGCTCCGAAATGCAATTATACATGCGTCTATCATAATCTGGAGGAAAGCTGCTGGTATGACTTTGATTCCATGGGGAAGTTTATTTGAAGGATATGCCATCGTCGCAGAAACCAGCTTAAGCAGGAAAATGAAATATTGAAAATTGTACTCCAGTTTTCCTTGCGTAAATTATCCAATTTCACTTTTTATTTATCAAATAATCATATTGGAATGGTATTGACGAATGGAACAAAAAATCACAGCATACACACGTGGTGAATGATCATGAGTGGGGCGAAGCTCCGGAGGAAATCATCGGTAACCCGTGAATCTTCTGTGTAACGCCCCATCAATCGTCATATAAAGAGTGAGAAACACTGTGTGTATATTACAAGCATCAAGCATTTATTTTTCGTAATTAGATGATGCTTGGCTTGCGTTGTCCCTTCATTATCACGGTTTTATGGTCCATGAAATGAAGGGATAGCGGTTCCTGTACGGGTTGCCAATTGGAAATTTGAAGATACCAGGTCTATGCACGTCCCTCGGGTGGTAGTTGGTTTCATATGATCAAAGGACGTGCACGTGAGAGCATATTTGGCTGCCATATGTTGTATTAACCACTCATTGTTCTTTTCGGTAATATCGACATTCAGGTCACCAACGGTCTATTCTTGTACTTGTCATAATTACACAATGCCGTGTCTATGAATGTCTTGATATTCCCACTCGACAAATTGGGTGCAAGGTACATGGTCATGATGATGCATCCATCAAAATCGATGGCAGCATATTCACCGTTGTGGCTCTGTGTCGTTGGTAGTAGTTTCAAATCTTGTGCTTTTTTCTGTTTGTTTGACGTATACGGCCACACCACCTGCAGGACGCTCTGCATCATCGATGCACACGACTGCAACGTATGCTTTGATATACGGTCTTTTGGCGTTCCACGTCTCGGTAAGACAAAGAACGTCCACCGCAGTAATTATGGGGTCCCGTTCCACATCGTCTACAAGCTTGACATAAAACCAGCTAGGCGTACATCGTAGGCGGGAAACTACAGAAGGCAACAACAAGTAAAGAAAACATAAGAGAACGGCAATCTTTTGCCAAGACGTTCGACCACTGCATAGTTAACGGTTATCTCGTGGGTGGGTCTCTGTAGCCTTGTCTTCCATCCGGCGACTCCGAGCGAAAGAGAAAGCGCACCAACAGGGAGCCTCATGGCGCGTTACTTCTGAAATGTTGTCTTCGGACGTCGTTGAAAACACGAGACGTAGTCAAGAAGAAAGAACGCCACACAGGCGAACACGCACGAGAGTCTCGCTCGTCAACGTCGTCTTCTTCTTCTACTGCATACCAAAACGCGCGCTTCTCACGAACTAGAGGTGACTACTACAAACAAACGAACAAACAGAGGATGGACAGACGCACGGCATAAGGAGCTTCGCCCCTAAAAGAGGAAGATGGTGAAAAATGCTTAAATTCGGTACAATAATTGCAAGGATGCTCCTACACGCAATGATCGATGCTCACATTGGGCAACAGACACCTCACAATAAAAAAATCACAGCATATCCACGGAGTGAATGATGATGAGTGGGCGAAGCTGCGGAGGTTCATCGGTAAACCGTGAATCTTCCGTGAATTCTGCCCAGTACATCATCACCGACGTGAGATCGGGCGCGTTTATACTAAAGGTTCGATGAGTTATGACGACTTACAGCTCACTTTAATTTTACATGTACGCTGTAAATTTTCATTGTTTAGAAAACCATTGCTTTAGAAAACATCTGGCGTCTTTCGTTAAGCAGCTGGCGTCTTTTCGTTTTGCATTAGAAACATCTGGCGTTCTTTCGTTTTGCTTTTACAAAACATCTGGCGTCTTTCGTTGGTTTATTTTATCAATCAACGGCGTTTTGAACAAAATTTTTATTGTTTAATCACGCACAGGAGAAATCTCACCAGGCACTACCTTGGAGGTAAACAATGGCTGCTAATGGGAATGAGAGACAGAAGAAGTCGGTTTTTAGCTAACACTTACACTTCTACTTCTACTAACGTTTCCTACTGGAACATGCCAATGGCTGCTAATGGGGAATGAGAGACAGAAGAATTCGGCTTTTAGTTAACGCGCACGCTGCGAATTTTTTATTGTTCAACAACGCACAGGAAAAATCTCCCACCGGCACCACCTTGGAGGTCAAAGCGTAAGACTAGTTACGAACTACGACTACGACTACGAGGGACGAACGGGTGCCGCCTTAAGGAGCTTCGCCCCTAAAAAACTTTTCTCTGCCAGAGTGCTACTATAGATGGACAGCAAGTTCGACAAGCCTTGCTTGGGTCGAAACACATTTCGATGCCGTAGAAACAAAAAGATGCCCTAGCCTGACAACTAACAGACCGTAAGACAACAGATATCCTACCTGCAAAAGCGTGGTTATTTGCTTGCAATAAAACAGGAGAATTTGGTTGTCGAAGAAATGTGTTAGGCGCTCGATCTAACTTTCAAATGCTTCTCGCATATAGGAAGACGGGAAAGGCTGAGTTTTGAGAAGCTGGAAATCAAACAAACAGCACCATGTCCTTTCAGATGAGCAACTATGCAGACACTGAAAGGCATGGGTTAAACGCAATTGGAAACGGTCTCTCCTTCCAGCTGTTTGTATAGGAGCTTGTCGATGCAGTCAGGGAGCTTATATATATATATATATATATATATATATATATATATATATATATATATATATATATATATATATATATATATAGAGAGAGAGAGAGAGAGAGGGAGAAAGTCTTCCTGGATTCGGTGGAATCCAGGAAGGGCACAATCATGTGTGCCCTGACGAAGGCCGGTCCCCGGCCGCAACGTTGGCAATAGTAACTGCATTCATTCTGACGAGGGCATATGCTGACCCAAAGAACTTTATCAATTGACTGTGTCTTGGGCCTTTTAACCTGCGCCACGCAACAGAGGAATGCGATGAACTGTAGAGAAGCATTGGAACGCTCTAATGGGTCGTCCTCTCGAGCGCCTCCTAGTGGGTCGTCCTCTTCGCCTCTTCTCGGAGAGCACGCCCCTCGTGCTCGTGCTCGTGCTCGTGAGAGTCTGCGAGTCTGCGCTCTGTCGTTGTGCATCGTCGCCGTCAATCCCGCCGTGAATAAACGCCTTAACAAAACTACTATTCAGATATTTGGAGAGCATCGGTCAGCTCGACAAACTGTATTGGCACCTTTCGAAGCACGTAATAAGTCACTTTCAGCGCACGTCCCCGCCCAGAGCCAAAAAACTCAGTTTGTATATATATATATATATCTATATATATATAATATATATATATATATAGAGAGAGAGAGAGAGAGAGAGAGAGAGGAGAGAGAGAGAGAGGAGAAAGTCTTCCTGGATTCGGTGGAATTATAGATGCTCAAGTGAAGTGGGCGAACTAACGAAAAACGACGCTTTATTGCCAACGTTGCGGGACCGGCCTTCGTCAGGGCACAATCATGTGTGCCCTGACGAAGGCCGGTCCCCGGCCGCAACGTTGGCAATAGTAACTGCATTCATTCTGACGAGGGCATATGCTGACCCAAAGAACTTTATCAATTGACTGTGTCTTGGGCCTTTTAACCTGCGCCACGCAACAGAGGAATGCGATGAAACTGTAGAGAAGCATTGGAACGCTCTAATGGGTCGTCCTCTCGAGCGCCTCCTAGTGGGTCGTCCTCTTCGCCTCTTCTCGGAGAGCACGCCCCTCGTGCTCGTGCTCGTGCTCGTGAGAGTCTGCGAGTCTGCGCTCTGTCGTTGTGCATCGTCGCCGTCAATCCCGCCGTGAATAAACGCCTTAACAAAACTACTATTCAGATATTTGGAGAGCATCGGTCAGCTCGACAAACTGTATTGGCACCTTCGAAGCACGTAATAAGTCACTGTCAGCGCACGTCCCCGCCCAGGAGCCAAAAAACTCAGTTTGTGTTTTTACCTATTTTTTATTCTAACTTTTGATATTTTTTTCTATCTCTCTCTCGCTCTCTTTGTGTCTTTCAGTCCCAAAGCCCCGTCCCCACGCAGAGTAGCATGTCAGCGAATTTACACACGCCGGCTAAATTCTCTGCCTTTCAATAAAGAGCTCTCTCTCTCTCTCTGACGAAGACTGGCCCACCAGCCGAAACGTGAATAAAACTACCTTTCGTACGTGAGTCCTTCTGTTCACTCATCTATCGTACCGGACCCATCGACCTTCATACCCAAAGTGTGCGTGTATGTATGTATATATATATATATATATATATATATATATATATATATATATATATATATATTGTTAAGCTGTTTATTGGACGGCACTCGGCGACAAAGCACTATGGCGACAGTCAAGGCAAAAGCACGGGCTCCGAGCGCGAGCGGCGTTTAGAAGAGGACGACCCACTAGGAGCCGCTGGAGAGCGCAACCGTTAAGCAGTACCAATTGCTTCGCCACAATTACCCCAGGTACGAAAAGGGAGCCGTCCGGCGACCTAACAGCTCGTTACTATGAGTGGGTCATAGTAGGCCTTAAGTCGCTCCACGTTGACTATGTCGCGCCCTCGACGGCGCATGTCCGAAGCTGGTTCGATGGGTTCGATCAGGTAGTTGACCGGGGATGTGCGCTCAACGACCCGGTAGGGGCCTTCGTATTTCGGCAGCAGTTTTGAAGAGAGGCCGGTTGCAGTGGTAGGGACCGAGAGCCATACGAGCGCTCCGGGGAGGAACGTGGACTCAGAAGTGGTGGTGCCACCGCGAACGCTCTTCTGCCGCTCTTGTTCGTGCGTTGTAAAGGCCTTTGCAAGCTCGCGACACTCTTCAGCAAGCCTGGCTGTGTCAAAAATAGGCGCACATTTAGATGGATCCGGCTTGTAGGGTAGTATCGTGTCAATGGTGTGCAACGGGTGCTTTCCGTACAACAGGAAGAAGGGTGAAAAACCATTAGTGCACTGAGGGGCGGTATTATAGGCGTTGGTGACGAAGGGCAGAATGGCATCCCAATTTGTGTGATCGGCGGCGACGTACATTGAGAGCATGTCGCCGAGCGTGCGGTTGAAGCGTTCGGTTAGGCCATTCGTCTGCGGGTGGTAATAAGTAGTTTTGCGATAAACAGCATGGCACTCTTTGAGAATGGCTTCGACGACTTCCGACAAGAAGACACTGCCTCGATCACTGAGAAGCTCTTGGGGTGGACCGTGACGCAGCATGAATCGGTGTAGCAGGAAGGAGGCAACATCACGCGCTGTAGCCGCTGGGAGGGCAGCGGTTTCGGCATATCGCGTTAGATCGTCAACGGCGACGAATACAAATCGATGCCCACGCGCCCAAACGGACGGTTAGGGCAAGGTAATGGTTGTCGACCGACTGGTGACACGTGCGTTGAAGGTTTTCGGCGTTGGCAATCGAGGCAGGAGCGGACGAACTTCTGCACGTAGCGGTACATCCCTCGCCAGAAGTATCGTTGTCGAATGCGGTGCTAAGTTTTGGATACCCCAGAGTGCGCGCATTGCGGATCAGAGTGGAAGGACTCGCATATTTCAGCACGCATACTTCGGGGTATCACAAGTAGCCACTGGCGGCCGTCGGCGTTCTAATTGCGTCGGTGCAGTACGTCGTCACGAATGGCGAAATGGTGGGCTTGACGACGCAACGCGCGAGTGGTTGGTGTTGTCGACGGATCAGTGAGCAAGTCTGTTAGCGAAGCGATCCATTTATCCTTGCGCTGCTCGGTAGCGATGGTGTGAACATCGATAGAAGAAACAGCAGTGTGAGACACTGAGCAGGAAGCATTGTCGTCAGGCAAGGGGGAGCGCGAGAGGGCGTCGGCGTCAGCATGCTGACGTCCGTTGCGGTACAGCACGCGGATGTCGTAGTCTTGCAGGCGAAGTGCCCAACGGGCGAGACGGCCCGAGGGATCCTTCAATGACGACAGCCAGCATAGTGCGTGGTGATCGGTGACGACATCAAATGGGCGACCATACAAATAAGGTCGGAATTTTGTAAGGGCCCAGATGATCGCCAGGCACTCTTTTTCCGTGACAGTGTAATTGGTCTCGGCTCTAGTAAGCGTACGACTTGCGTAGGCGACGACATAGTCGGGGAACCCTGGTTTGCGTTGCGCAAGAACAGCACCGAGGCCTACACCGCTGGCGTCCGTGTGTACCTCCGTTGGGGCCGTAGGGTCGTAGTGGCGTAGTATGGGAGGAGACGTCAACAAACGACGGAGCTTTGCGAGCGCGTCGTCGCATTCGGACGGCCACGATTGTAGGGACCCGTTACTTCCAAGGAGCTTCGTCAGCGGCGATATGATGGTGGCAAAGTTGCGTATGAAACGTCGAAAATAGGAGCACAGTCCTACGAAACTGCACAGTTCTTTGACGGACATAGGTTTGGGAAATTCGGCCACGGCCCGAAGCTTGGCCGGATCGGGAAGGATTCCGTCCTTGGACACGACGTAGCCTAGGATTGTCAGCTGCCGTGCTGCAAATCGGCACTTCTTCAGGTTCAGTTGGAGGCCGGCGTTGTTCAAACGCGTCAAAACATGCCGCAGACGTTGAAGATGCGTGGAGAAGTCCGGAGCGAAAACGACGACGTCGTCCAGGTAACACAAGCACGTGTGCCATTTCAAGTTGCGCAGAACGGTGTCCATCATGCGCTCGAAGGTCGCGGGCGCATTGTACAGACCAAACGGCATGACGTTGAACTCGTACAAGCCGTCGGGCGTGACAAAGGCTGTCTTCGGTCGAGCGTCATCAGCCATGGGTACTTGCCAGTACCCCGAGCGCAAATCGAGAGATGAAAAGTATTCTGCTCCTTGGAGGCTGTCAATCGCGTCGTCGATTCGCGGCAGTGGATAAACATCCTTCCGAGTGATCTTGTTGAGCTTTCGGTAGCCCACACAGAAGCGCACAGAACCGTCCTTCTTGGCAACGAGAACAACAGGAGACGCCCACGGGCTGTCCGAGGGTCGAATAACGTCGCGTCGAAGCATATCGTCCACTTGCTCATTAATTACCCGACGTTCTGTGGGAGACACGCCATATGGACGTTGCCGCAGTGGTGGTTGGGCGCCAGTGTCGATGCGATGCGTAACAGCGGACGTGCGGCCGAGAGAAGTTTGCCCGACATCGAAAAGAACGAAATTCTTCCAACAGGCACAGAAGCTGGGAACGCTGGACCGACGTAAGGTTGTCAGCAATGGAGGGACCAAATACATCCGCGGGTGAGGAATCAGACGTGGAAACGGCACTGATGGTACGGGAACTGGTGCAGTGCGAGTCATCGGGTGTGTCACAAATTAGCGTGTTATAAAGCGCGCGCGCGGCCGCTTTCAAGCAGCTGCGAGACAGAACGGCGCGAGCCGCTAGCTCAACAAGCGCGAAAGACGAAAAAAAACAAACATCAAAAGACGCCGGCGCGCCGCATCCTCCTCACCCACTGGAGCCAGAAGCAGACAACACGATCCACGCCCGGCAAAGCCTGGATGTTTCTAGAAGGAAGGGGGGACGCAGTACCGAGCGATGCCGCCGCGATTCGAACCTACGGGAAAGCTTCGCCCTTTCTCTAGCCTCAGCTGTGCTGCACGCCGAAGAACTCTCCCGACGCTTCTAGAAACCGGGGGAGAAGGGATAAAAGCGTGCAAAACGACGACAAGACAGTCAGTCGAGAAGAAGTGAAGTCATTGAAGGAGTGGCCCGGTGATGGTGAAGTTATGCGAAGTGTGGCTCCGTTTGCCAAAGAAGACGTGTTTATGATGGTGTGCGGTCAGTCGATGGTCGATCTGGAAGAATCCGATGACGACGCCGTGTGAGCCTTGACAAGTCACGACGACGGTTGAGCTACGACGAATAACGCTGGAGCTGGCGTGAGTGTTTCCTTGAAGAGAAGCATTCGATTACCGTCCAAGTATTGTGGACTGGATACGCCATTATCTATTCAGGACTCTAACTGTCGTTGAATAGTTGTAATGCATGCGATTGCATTCGTAGCATGTGATCTGTTTGTCTAGCTCCCGTTGTGTAAACACCATCTGAGTTATATTGTGAAGTTGTAACTGGTACCAGCCTAGTGTGCACGTGTTTGTGATATTTGTATTGCCTTAACCGAGAATATATTTCGTTTTCGTTTGTGTTATCGACTCTCGGCTCTGACTCGGTCTTTGGACCACAACCGGCGTCCGCTGGCGCACCAAAGGACCAACTCTAAATTGTCCGCGCTTTCGTGGTGCGTTTTCGGAGGGCCGTGACGCCAGCCCTTAGAATCCGCCCGGCGATTGCCATCCCTATTAACGGGATTAGTGACAGGGTGCGTCCAGAACTTGTGCGTCTTCGAGGGGCTCCACCCTGCCGAGACATTCCCCTCGCACCAACGTAACAATGTGCGGGGATGGGTTGGTAACAAAAATAGCGGTACTACCCTGAGTCGGGCTCCGAGCGCGAGCGGCGTTTATTTATTTATTTGGATACCCTAAGGGCCCGGTGGGCATTACATAGGGGGGGATTAATTGGAAGTGAAAGATAGTCACAATTCAGACATACAGTAATTGAAACGGTAATACTTTCAACACAATACGAAAATGAAAAGATGATAATTCAGGCATACAAAAAAAGAAGTAATATAAATACAATGCTAACCACATGATTAACAAATATCAGGCATACAGGAAAAAAAATATTATTAATACAATGCAAACCACATGACTTACAAATATCAATGGTGTCGGGGTGATTATTTTCCATGTTTGTACAATTTCTGAGATGATCACAATGAATGAACCCATGCGGTATACGTACAAAAAATGATTTATAAAAAAGTGGTATCGCGCTCGAGAAACGAGTGGAGCGCTAACTGGAAGGACTGGTGATCGTTGATGGTGGCAATGCTAGATGGAAGTGAATTCCATTGATCTATTGAGAGTGCGAGAGGTGAATTGCGGTATTTATCGGTGTGAGAAAAAATTGGTTTGACTTTATAGGCGTGGTCTAATCTAGAAGAGATGTGGTGCGCGGGATAAATGTGAGATCTCGAAAAGGGTGTGCCGCTATGGTAGAGGGTGTGAAAGAAGGATAACCGGGCATGTGTTCGGCGCAAGGCAAGTGAATGCATATCAAGGGTGCTTTTTAGTTTTGTGACACTTTGAAAACGAGAATAAGATGATAAGATGAACCGGGCTGCTTTGTTTTGGATCGCTTCGAGCTGATCTGTCCAGGTGATGTGATGGGGATGCCAAATAATAGATGCGTATTCTAACGAGGGACGAATGAGCGAGTTGTAAGCTAATAACCTGGTGTCATGGTTCGCGAGATAAAGGCGTCGCTTCAAGAGACCGAGCTTTTTTAAGGCTTTAGCGGTTATGTATTCTATGTGGTCATTCCAGGTCAAGGTCGAGTTGAATATAACTCCTAAGTATTTATACGTCAAAATTGTGTCAATTGTGATGTTGTTAATTGTGTATGAATTGGTCTGAGAATTCGTTGTCATGCTAAACTTAAGGTGTTTTGTTTTATCTATGTTGATTTGCATCTGCCATAAGGAACTGTTAGTTTACTGAGGGCAGACTGTAAGTGAACAATGTCGGTAGAAGTCCTTATTTCCTTGTATATTATGCAGTCGTCTGCAAACAGTCTTATTGAGGCATTTATGTCGGTTGATATGTCATTAATGTAGATTAGGAACAAAAGTGGTCCCAGCACTGACCCCTGTGGTACCCCTGATATGACGCGTTCGCCGTTCGAGATATGACTTTGTATTTTCACAAACTGCTTGCGGTTTGATAGGAACTGTTCGATCCATGTCGTTGTTTTGTGGTCAAGTTGGAGATTGCGTATTTTTAGGATTAAACGGTTGTGAGGGACGCGATCGAATGCCTTCGAAAAATCGACGAAGATTGCGTCGACATACAGAGACGAGTGCAGTGATTGATGAAGATCGGTTACTAATTCGAAGAGTTGAGATTGGCAGGACAGGTTTTTGCGAAAGCCATGCTGGTTTATGAGAAGAAGGTTGTTTTCGTTAAGATATATCATGATATGTTTGTGTATTATATGTTCCAGTAACTTGCAGCTGATTGAGGTTAATGATATAGGCCTGTAGTTGCCTGGAAGCGAGCTGTCACCGGATTTAAATATAGGTATAATGAACGCTGACCTCCAGTCGTCTGGCACGCATCCGGTGTCGATGGATTGCTGAAATATTAGAGAAAGTAAGTAGGCTGAGTGATGCTTGGTAAGCTTCAAAAGTTTAGCGCTGATTCCGTCGGGACCTGGACTTGTTTTAAGCGGGAGGCGTTCTATTGCACACTGTACGCCGTGTGCTGTAACTATAATGGGTGCAAAAGGAAGTGTAATGTGAGGTTGAACGAGCGTAAGTGAACTATCCAGAGGTAGTTCGTCTGTAAATACCGCGGCAAAGTTATTGTTGAAAACATTGGCGCATTCAGCTACCGGTAATGCACTGCCATCGTCCCCTTGGAGCGTTGGCACAGAGTGATTATTTTTTGGATTTACGACTTTCCAAAATTTTTGAGGATCGTTTTTTAACATGTTAGGAAGCGTGAAGTTAAAGTACTCGAGTTTGGCGTCATGAATAGTTTTTTCTACCCGCACAGATATGGATTTGTAATTCTGCCAGTCAGAGGGCGTGTTTGTTTGTGACGCCTTCTTGTACGCCCTTTTTTTCTTGTTTAAACATCTCTTTACTTCTTGTGTGAACCAAGGATCGTCTTCTCGTGATTTTATGATACGTTTGGGCACGCAGGAGTCTTCTATCTCTTTTAACTTATCTCGAAATAGGCACCAGTTATGATTAGTCGAACGGTTCTCGAAGTTTTCTTGGAAGTCGATTGTAAATTCTTGCAGCATTTGGTTGATCTTCTGAGTTTCGGCTCGCGCGTAGTTAAGGATACATTTTTTTGTTCCTGTTTTGTCAGCACAAGGAAGTGAAAAAGAGCACTGCACTACTTTGTGGTCACTAATGGATTCTAGGACGTGCGATTTGGCAATATCGGGGTTGTTTGTGAATAAGAGGTCTAAAATGTGATTACCACGCGTGGGGTCGTGAACTAGTTGTGTGAGGTTATGATAGTGAAGTGAGTTAACAAAACCAAGGTATTCAGCACGGCAAGAGTGTGACCTACTCGATGTTGATGACCAGTCTAATGCAGGGTAATTGAAATCACCACCTATTATTAGGAGGCAGTCGGGAAACCTGTTTGTAACTAGCTCGAGTGCTTCGTTGAATAGTTCAGCGAAATCTGGACGGCAGTCCGGTGGCCGATAGCAGACCCCTAAAACGCACCGCAAATGACCGAACTTTAGTGAGACCCAGAGGGCCTCTAGGGGAGAGTCGACCGCAATGATGGACGGCTCATAGTACTCTTTCACAGCAATTAGCACACCACCACCTCTAGAGACAGTCCTATCTTTGCGGAAGATTACAAATGATGAGGGGAACGCAAGGTCACTACTATTGATATCATCAGAAAGCCATGTTTCAGTGCCAAGAATGATATCTGATGAAGTAGAATGAATGATCGCTTTCAATGAGTCAAGCTTTGGAAAGATGCTGCGAAAGTTGGCCAACAGCAGCGATACCGGGCTTTTATTAGACTGCGCGTTGAGAGTAGTAGCACGCTGTCATTTGGTTTGACGAATTTCGGCTTCCCCAATACGTATTACTTTGCCCGAGGCAGCATCATACCTGTAAATTCCGCTGCGCATGTGTAGCTTGTTAAAGTGCATAGAAAAGCGTTCATTTGGCTTCCGCTGGTCTTTCGCGAAGTCACGCAGTTTCTTTCGCGCAAGCTGGATGGCTGGGGAAAAATCTTCTTCTAACCAAACTTTCGGTTCGTCCAGGTTCTTCAGCTTGCTGGCGTTGCCCAGAGCAATCATCTTTGACTTGAAGTTCAAAAACTTCACAATTATGGGCCGTCTCGCCCCTTCTCGACGATGGCCTACACGGTGCGCACGTTCGATGTCCCCAGCCTCAATGCCGAGGTGCTTCCTAAAAAATTCTTTAACGATTCGCTCCGATTCGGCGTATCCCTCCAGCGCATCCTCGGGCAGACCTTTGATTATTAGATTATTTCTTCTCATTCGATTGTTCATGTCGTCTACTGCATCCCTAATTTCAGAATTGGTTCTTTCTATGTTAGTTTTGACTTCCTTCACGCAGTCAGCCACTGCATCGATGTTTTCAAACTTAGTACCGTTTTCTATGCTTTTTTCAAGAGCGAGAACACGGTCCTTCATGCTGCTGATTTCACTCTTGATCTCGTTCAGGGAGGCCGACCCACTAGGAGCCGCTGGAGAGCGCAACCGTTAAGCAGTACCAATTGCTTCGCCACAATATATATATATATATATATATATATATATATATATATATATATATATATATATATATATATACAGTGCATACGGTGCACGGCGCTTGCGGCCTGAATGTCCAACGAGACTGAATGTCTAATAGTGGACATTCAGTCTCGTTGGACATTTCGTCTCGTTGGACATTCCGTCTCGGTTGGACATTCAGTCTCGTTGGACATACAGTCTCGTTGGACATTCCGTCTCGATTGGACATTCAGTCTCGTTGGACATTCCGTCCCGGTCACAAATTTCACTTTTCCGTTTTCGTTCCACACATCCCAATGTTTGCTGTGAAAATTTTCCGAATGTGCGCTAACATTTGCGACGTGCGTGAAAATTCCTTTCGTCGTGATAGGACGTTCCGCTGAGACTGCGTATTACGTACGGCGCGTAATACTGCTCGATACCCAGTCTTGTACAAACTGTGACTGTGACTACTTTCCTTTCATATATATATATATATATATATATATATATATATATATATATATAGACAGAGAGAGAGTGAGAGAAAGCGCAAGGCCACGAGGGAATAAAATAAGGACACAAGAATCAAAAAAGAAGTATTTAAAAATAAGAAAAAAATACTTAAAGAACTCCCTTTTGCACCCGTTTGCTCGTGTTCATATAACTTGATGCCTTTTCAACAAATCGAGTTGAAAGTTTGCGCTTTTCATGTTTTTGTTATGTGCGTCCTCCCTAAAAATATGTACCTGTAAATTTAGCACAGTTTAACAATTATGCAAAACCAAATAGCCCGGTACCTCACCTTGTTGAGTAATCGATTATCTTTCAGTTTTTTCTCTGTAATCCGTTAGTTTTTTTTTTTAAGTAATTGTAATAGCTGACGCTCTTTCACTGTAATGCGTACAAGTCTGTTCCCGACCCAGTTATTTTTTTCACTTGAGCTTCACAGCACTAATATCGACGTCATTGGAAGAGTAATAGAAAAGCTCGTGTTCAGGCCGGTTCTGAAAAGTTCTCAAATGGTTTTAAACATGATAAAAACGGTTTTATTGTCGCCAACGATTACCTGTATGCTATGTGTTGTCATGAAAAATTATTCACGCGAAGCACTTCGCAAAAGGCGAGCAGGTTTGCCTACTTCGGCGATAAGCTTAGAAAAATTTAGCAGTTCGCAGCCGATGGCCTGATGCTCTCTTGACTGGCCCGGTGCAGCGGAGCTGTAGGTCACGGCTCATTGCACGTCACTCTAATGTGGTGTTACGTCACTAAAACTTTCGTTACGCTTCCTACACAGTGACGTCGGTGTCAGTCGCGCTAGCGATGGGTCTCGATCGCGAGAATGAGCATTTATACAGACTTTGGAAGTGAATTAAAATATATTCTAAACGTTTGCTGCGTGCAATACTTCGTGCTGAGCGTCCTTGCTTACAGAGAAAGCCTACAGCAGGCTTTTTATAGCCTCGAAATTTGGTGACACCACCTCTTTAACGGCATGGTCTTTCCTAGACCGGCCTGCAGTTCTCTTGTAGCCGAAATGCCATGACATGTTTCCATCAAGGTAGTCAAAACTAGAACTGATATCCCACACTCAGCATGCTTCATAATCATTTCGTGGTTCTGGCGCGTAAAACCCAAGAATTTAATTTTAAAGGAAAGTTTCCTCCCTAGCTTCTTCGACCCGCATTCTTTAAGAGGAAAGAAGAATTGTTCTAGGGGCTCGTAGAAAGCCAACAATCAAGCCAAGGAAAGCATAGGTACGTTATTTGTTGATGTTTTTTAACTGTAGTGTAACGAATATGACCTAAATTAAAAGGACTTTAATACCACGAAAAAGCATACTTTCTTTCAGTGGGATTCGAACCCACAACTTTCGCATTACGCGTCTGATGCTCTAACAATTAAGCTACGACGGAGGGCGCTCCCCCGTCCACTTTGTTGGGTATTTACGTGAGCTTGATTCCTGGGAGTGTTAGCAAGCGCAAATCGTCGCTGTAATTAAAAGGTTGCGGGTTCGGATCCCACCGATGGAAAGGGTCCTTATTTGTCTACTTGGATTGCTTTGAATATGGGTTATAATTATTACATTGCAGTTAAAAAAAGCCACAAGTAATGTCCCCAATGTTTTATTTGGCTTAATTGACTGTTGGTTTTCTAACAAATAAGCGAGCTCCTCAAACAATTCTTCTTTCGCACTTTCATAGCAAGGGCTTCGTCCTGCCTCGTGACGCTTTCTGGCAAAAATAGTGTTTCACACTCGCCGCCTTAGCTACGAGTGGCGCTGGTAACACTCTCAGGGACTAAACGCACATAAATACCGCACAAATTGGACGAGGGAGCGCCCTGTCTCGTAATCTTTTAAGGGGCTGTGATGTCCGATTTATGACAGAGATAAACAGGAACAGCATAGTATGCAAACAAACAAAATAAAGCAAAAAAGTAACATATTCAACATACGTATGAAAACTAAAAATACAAAATAGAAATAAAACTAACAAAACTTGAAAATATGATAAATGCAGTAAAGCGAATACGCAAACAAAAATACGACGCCCGACGCCACAGACAGTCAATATTTGCAAAACACACAAAAAAATGCGATCTTCCGTTAGGCTATCTTAACCCAATGAATCAGTTGTCTGAGAAGTTTCAAACGAGGGCACGTTTATCTCTTCTAAATTGGACATTCCGTCTCGTTGGACATTCAGTCTCGTTGGACATTCCGTCTCGGTTGTACATTCCGTCTCGTTAGACATTCCGTCTCGGTTGGACATTCGGTCTCGTTGGACATTCGGTCTCGTTGGACATTCCGTCTCGGTTGGACATTCCGTCTCGTTGGACATTCAGGCTCTGAATCGGTGCACGGCTGCTGATCCCAAGGTCGCGTGTTCGATCCCGACCGCGGCGGTCGCATTTCGATGGAGGCGAAATCCTAGAGGCCCGTGTACTGTGCGATATCAGTGCAGGTTAAGGAATACCATATGGTCCAAATTTCCGCAGCCTTTTACTACGGCGTCTCTCATAATCATATCGTGGTTTTGGGACGTAAAACCCCAGATATTGTTAATATTTAATATACTCAAATAAATTCATTCCCGCCAGCTGCTACGACTAGGCGCTGTCGAATTATCGGCGGGGAAATTCATGTTCTATTCCGTTCGAAACAAGCGACTGTCCGGTAAAGGTGAAAAAGGTTAGGTATTTTAAGGCATATTAAATGTAAAGCGCTGTTTAGTGCCTATGCGTCAATGACCTTGTGAAGTGACGTCCCATGATAGGCTGGCGATTATAGCGGATACTGATAATACATGGCCAAGAGGAAAGAGGCAGTGTCGGAAATAATTTGTGGTGTTCTTTTTTTTTTCTAAAAATGCCAAATCCAGGAACCCAAACTGGGCTAGGTTTCCCGAGAGCGTAAAGCTCGCCTCAATATGTTTCACTTTTAAAACAATCGTAATCAAAATGGGGCAATTCCTTATTGTAACGTGTACTTTAAAAGGCAGTTTCGAATAAAAAATGAGCCAAATCCTGCATCGGCGTAATTGATCTGGCACAGTTTGAATCAAACTGAGCCAGATGCATTAAATCATTGCGGCGTCAACAATCGTGACCAAAGCAACCAGTGTGGCCGCATCCAGTCTCTTTCATTTGTGTCGTAGTTGCCTTTTAATCGTTCTTTCGTTCCACAATTAGATTTTCTTGAGCGAGCTGATACTTACTGAGGGACACGAAGTTGCAGGGCGAAACTCGATTAGAAAGAGGCCCACTTTCCTGCCTTTTGGTGCGTGCTTTCGAGTTTCGCGCTACAGAATCATGTCCTCCAAGATGTTATATTTGATATAGAAGGCAATGAAGTGAAGATATTGGGCACCGATGTATTACTTGACGGACAAGAAGTGATCCGATCCCATCTGCGTGTTGTGGCCAAAGTTTGTGTGGTTGCTGCTAAATTTTAGGGGCGAAGCTCCTTAAGCCGTGGGTCGTGCGTCCTCGATGTATGTAGTAGCCACGTCTTGTTTAGTTCGTGGAGTGTCCGCTGGATGGCGGTACTTGTATATGATGAAAACACGGCTCAAGGCCGGCTAGATAACTGAGGACGACGAAGTGGGAACCTCGAGCAGCAAACACGATTTCTCTGAGGAAGACGACGCTCGGGTCTTCGGGTCTTCGGACGTGTTCAAGGCCGGCTAGATAATTGAGGACGACGAAGTGGGAAGCTCGAGCAGCAACCACGATGGTCTGAGGAATACGACGCTCGGGCCTTCGGTTCTTCGGACTTCCACGCCTGATGCTCACCACCCCTTCACGAAGCGGTTCTGCCAGTCCGATGCCGCAACCCGTTCCTGCAGTGGATACTCCTGTCCACCGCTACAGTCGCCGACTGCGAGGCCTTAGTCCCGACGCCATCCCTCTGGAACTTCTCCAGCCAAGCCCTACATCAGGAGAAATGGCCACCGCCGGCGCTTCACAGGTGACCGTTGAGCAGCCGATGCGAGATGCGAGATGTTATAAAACTATACTTGTAGTATGATGAAATATGATGAAAAGATGTCATGTTATGAAAATATGAGTGATGTCATATATGGCACCTGCCATTGGACGCCTGCGAGCATAAAAGGTTGATGCAACACATGGCAATCAGATATGGACTCAGATGCATATCGTTTGACCACCCGAAACCAACCACCATCAGGGGAACTAGCATCGATGTAGTGTTTGCCAACTTCAAGGTGACACCCATACAAGAACCGCTTTCCCTGCATTTAACCGATCACAAAGCGGTGATAATGAAGGGACCACGGAAACCAACAATAAAAGTTTGATGTTTAACATTTCTCACGTGTTTACTTTAGTGGGGCGAATTACTCGTATTCACGGTTTACCGTTGTGCCCTCCGGAGCTTCGCCCCACTCATCATCATTCACCCCGTGGATATGCTGTAATTGTTTTGTCTTGCTCAGTGCTTCTGTAGTGCTCTTGCCGATCAGTGAGTGCTTTTTGCGCTTGTAAGAAAGATCAAACATGCTGTTTTCCTCACATCGACCAGGGGCTTTCCTCTGGTGCGCTTCTCTTCCGCCGCAGGAGATACCAGTGGCCCTGTTCCTGCGTAATGACATCTCTTCCGTTTCTGTGGCCCTCGTCTCAACCAGTGATGGTACCATACGGATGAAGAATCCGAAAGTAATCCAAGCGGAGCTGCGAGCCGCCACAGCTCACTTTCAGACCATCCCAGAGGTCCGCCAGTTCGGCAGGGGAGGTATCTTCTGCCTACTAAAGAGTTTTATGTTCGCTTCCAATCCGGTGAGCGCATTCATCCCACCTCACTTCGCATGCGTGAAAGGTCTTGTGCGTGGTGTTGACGTCAACATGACTCCGTCGGAGGTATTTGAGATGTTTGCAGAGGCTGGTGCAATTTCAGTGTTATTGATAAGGCTAAAATCCTTACCGAGTCGGCGATTGTAACTATTGCCGGGTCGAATCGACCAACGCAAATTAAGACGTGGCCTCTTATCTAACGCGTTGAACGGCTTTCGCCTCGACCTCTGCAGTGTGTAAAATGCTAGCGCTATGGCCACACGATGAAAGGATGCAGGTCTGCTCTCAGATGACGTATGTGTAGCGAGCCTCACAACGCAAGTGACTGCCAAAGCAAAGAAGAAAAATGTCTCTGTGATCACGCACACAGTGCGGACAATCCCAATTGCTCTGCAAAGGCAAGAGAAATCCGCATTCTCGAAATTGTAGGTCGTAGACGTTGCTCCCGAAAAGAGGCCTTAGCTGAAATTCACAACAAAAGTCAGGGCTACGCCGGTGTAGCAGCCCGTAATACACTAATGGAAGCGTTTTTTTTCCAATCCATAGCGGACGTGGTTGAAGGAGCAATGGAAAAGGCTATGGAGCGCCTTGCTGCAAACATTTGTGAGTCTATGTCACAAATTTTAGCCAACCAGTTGACTCGTACATTTCGAACGCCTGTGGATGATGGGATAACTTCACAAACTGCAGAGCTTCCACAACCACTGAATGAAACACAATCTGCAATCACGCCGTCGTATGCTGACCATGCAGGACCTTCTCTAGTTGGCAACAACTGCCAAAATAATGATAATAATGATGAAACACAGGAGTCTGATGACATGGACTTGGACCCTAAATCGCTAAAACGTTCTAGACCCCCTCTATCGAAAAAAACAGGCTCACGGAAACATTCAGAAAACAAAAAAATACCTGAAGGACAAGGAAAGCCTTTCTAAGGTAGATTTCTTAAAAGAATCTATTTTAGACGAGGCGGTCTCGAAATCAATTCTTTCGAAAAAAATAGAGTCATTCAAAATTCTCGACTGGAACTGTCGATCTGTTCACTCGTCAATATGAGATTTAATATATTTGTCTTCTAAATTTACACGAGTAATAATAACATTGCTGGAGACATGGCTCTCCGTCCATAAATTATTTCATTTAAACAGTTACCGATCTTTTAGGCTAGACCGTCCATCGAGAGGTGGAGGTTTAGCATTTTTTATCTCAAACAGAATTTGTATAAACGCGAAACTCTCGTACAGCATGTGTCTCCTGATTGTGAAATGTTCGCAACAGACATTACATTACCAGGTTGCCAACCTTTCTCCTTACTTAATGTGTACTTTCGTAAGGGTGCCCAAGACACAAGACAGTTGGATATTGCAGTCAGATCTTGGTGCAAGGGAAACATTTACTCAGGGATTTTAACTCCCATCACACGTGTTGGGGTTTTAAAACTGATAAGTATTGCAAACGATTGTGGGAGTGGTCAACAGACAATAATCTTTTGTGCCTAAACGACAGAACTCCCACATTTATTCGCAATCGGTGCCGATCGGCCTTAGATCTAAGTTTCGTAAGTTCGACTATTTCTAGCTCCTCCTGAACAGCGCTGGACTGTGCCACAAACAGTGATCACTTTCCTATAACTTTCGAGATTTCTTGCCCGATAACCCCACCTTCTTCTCAAGTTCGAGTCTTTGTGAATTATAATAGGTTGAAAAATATCCTCAAATAGGCATTATCTTCTCACTCTCAAGAGAGTAACGATTCCAAAGCGATGAAATTAAACGCGGTTAATAAAACAGCCTATAAACAAGCTGAATTTACTGTCCGATCTGCCAACAGAGCGCCTTCTAGTCCTTGGTGGAATACAGAATGCACACGAGATCACCGTCGACGCAAGGCAGCTTGGAAGCAGCTCATTCATAATCAGTCCCCTAAAAATTGGTCTGATTATAAATTCATTGCAGCTAGTTTTAAACGCACCGTTGCCCAAGCAAAAGAGGAATACGATCGCAGACACTACGAGTCCCTCTCGAACTCTAAAACTAAAAAAAGCACTGTTTAGATACATGAGAACAAGGAAAATACTGCCGTCTCCAGTTAATTCCGATTACGAACTTCTATCGTCAGCGGAAATGACTACTGCTCTTGAATTAATCGCGAAAGGATTGGAGAGTAGATTGACATCGACTACATCAAATAATTGGCAAAAGTTTACAATCACGACTGATTTTGATAAAGTTACAATGTCCGAACTATCCCATGTGATTAAGCAGTTACCCTTTTCAGCTCCCGGTCCTAATGAAATTAGAGTGCAAATGATCCAAATTTTATTCAAGATATCTCCTAGTGAAATTCTTAATGTTATAAATTATTCTTTAAATTATGCCTGGATTCCTTATGATTGGTAACTAGCGAATATAATTCGGATACCTAAGAAACAGGGATCAGGTTTTCCCCTATATCATTGACTTCAAACATGGTGAAACTCATAGTCTCATCATCTCATGGTCCTGCATGGCAGAATAACTATTTGGATGGAACATAAGTCAATATTAAAACCACAGCAAATTGGCTTTACATCCCATTGTTCAATCTGGTGTGCGCATGCAGACTTAGCGAGCCGTATACAACTTGCCAGAAAAAGAAGACAATACGCTGCACTTGGGACACTTGACATTGCTAAAGCATACGACAGCGTTGAGCATTTCATTTTACTTAACATGCTACAGATCTTAAATTTTCCACAATATATGACGGCGCGATTAGCAGAATTTCTAAAATCAAGGGAATTTTATTGTGTCAAGGATGGGTGCTCTTCATCTAAATGCAAACAGAGTCGCCGACTTCCCAAAGGAGCGGTTCTATCTCCACTTTTATTTACTATACCTATGCGTTCCATACCAACCTGTCAGGATATCTGTGTTTATGTGTATGCAGACGATATAGCATTTTTTCCAGCCGACAGTGATATTTACGTTCTACAGCATAAATTACGAACCTACATGAATATGCTCGAAATATGGCTTCTGTCAATCTCAATGGCTTTAAATGTAAACAAGAGTGCTCTCCTGGTGTTTCCTATGGCAGGTTCGATTTCGCTCTCTATTGCATATAAACAGGAACCTATTCCGCAAGTAGACTTTCTCAAATATTTGGGTGTTTTATACAATGAAAAACTTAACTGGAATCCACATATCGAGTACATAGCAGCTAAGGCGCAACGGGCTTTGGGCTTATTGCGCAGAATGACCAATCGCAAATTTTGTTTACGTAGGGACACCATGATAATAGTATGTGGTATATAAGATGTATCTGCGTCCATATTAGAATTTGGATGTGTGTTGTTCTCGGGCGGACCAGCTTACAAAACTAAGCCGTTGATTATATTGGAGCAGGAAGCTCTGCGCTTGTGTATGGGGCTCCCTGGGTTTGCAGCAGTTACTGTTATGTATCAGGAAGCGCGTCTGCCTTCATTGCTCTGTCGATTCCTCGTTTTAACAGTACAGACATTTCTACAAATTTATAACCTGCCGGTGAGAAGAGCGGAATATATTTTTATCAGTGACCCAGATTCCTTCTTTCTCGCTCATTGGCCACGTTTTCACACGCCACAGATAATCTTCGTTCAAAAGAAACTAGAAATTATAAATGTCAACATCAGAGAGATAATTGTAACCAATTGCTCAAATCAGTTTCTTATGATAGATTACGATGAGATTTTTCCTCGAAAATCTAAATTTTAATCCCACAAATTCTTAGAGAACGGGTTAGAGGATTTTCTGATACATCCACAAACGCGAAACATAATAGCCACTGATGCTTCCGTGAACAAAGAATGGGCAGGCGTAGAAATTGTCTTCCAGTCGCTTGGCTGGTCATTCGCTGTGAGGTTACCCGATTTTACTCCGGTTTTCGAAGCTGAGCTCATGGCCGTCATCATGGCACTGCGAAAACTCCCAACAGACGAGATCAGGGCGGTTATAATAACTGATTCGCTCCCCGTATGCACAGCTCTTACAGCTTCACATAACTCTCCCGCCCTCAAGACGTTTATTTTGTTTATTTATTTATCAAATACTGCGGGCACGTAGTCCAAGCAGGAAGGGCAGTAAAATGATACAACAGTGAACACGTTTGGAAAAAAGTTGTAAAGAACAAAGGAAACAAAAACAATATTACGGAAATAGAGTCAATATGTCCGGCAAAACGCTATAAAACAAATCAATAATAATGAGGATTATGATGTTGATTCGATTATACAATTCCATTCTGTTATAGTACGAGGCGAAAAAGAATTCCTAAATATGTTCGTTCTCGCGGAGTAAGGTGTTAATGCATCTTGTCTATGGTGACGTGTGGGTCTGGTTAATAGGGGTGATAGATATAGAGATGAGTCTAGTGGTGAATTTTTCATGTAAAGCCGTTTAAGAAATTCCACTCTCTTTTTTTGTCTTCTCATCTCGAGTGGTTCAATATGGTTAGTTTTCATAAGTTCTGTGGGTGAATCCAATCTTGAGAATTTGTTAAATATAAATCTAACTGCCTTTCGCTGCACTCTCACGAGGTTATTGATATTAGTTTTAGTATACGGATCCCAAACAATACATACATACTCCAGTTTAGTTCCGATTAAGTGTTATAGCATATAAATTTTACATGGGAAGGGCTTTTTTAAGTTTGTGCCTCAAGAGGCATAATTTTCTGAAGGCCGATGTGCAAGTGTTACTAATGTGGTCATTCCAAGTTAACATGTTGTTAAAGGTGACTCCTAGATACTTATATTGCGTTACTTCGTGCAGAGGGGATGAACTTAATTTATACGTATGAAGCAAAGGTGATTTCTTGTGAGTCATTCGCATTAGTACGCTTTTGTCTGTGTTTAGTGTCATTTTCCAGCACATGCACCATTCAAGAAAAATATTTAAACTACCACATAAACTAATTTGGTCATTGACAAAATTAATATCTTTTAAAAGCACGCAATCATCAGCGAATAATCGAATCTGCACACCACCTTCAACCATGTTAACAATGTCGTTAATATATATAATAAAAAGAAGAGGGCCGAGGACACTGCCCTGCGGCACACCCGATGTGACTGGAAGGCAGCCCGATTTTGCACCATTCCTCTCTACGAATTGATTCCGGTTAGACAAATACGCAGCAACCCAAGAAATAAACATTCCCGGAATTCCTGCACGTTTAGGTTTCAGAATTTATCGTGTGGGACAGCATCAAAGGCTTTCCGGAAGTCTAGAAAAATTATGTCGATTTGTCCATTTTTGTCAAGAGTTGATGCAAAAGAATGAACAAATGTGATCAGCTGTGTGACAGTCGAATGCCCTCTTCTAATTCCATGCTGACAATTACTTAAAACAGAATGCTGATCTAAATATGTAGTTATGCTTTTTGCAATAATTTGTTCAATAAGTTTGCAGCATGAAGACGTTAAAGAAATAGGGCTGTAATTTTCTACGAGAAGACGGTCTCCCTTCTTATGAATTGGTGCAATGCGGGCTGTCCTCCAGTCACTCGGTGATTCTGACAACAACAGTGACGTACGAAATATTATAACAATAAACTTTGATAAAGTTACCGCATATCTACGAAGAAACAAATTCGGGATATTGTCAGGTCCAACAGAACATTTGGGTTTGAGATTTAGCAGCATATTAAGTACACCCGGCTCCGATATTAAATTTACATCAGAAAATTGCGGCACTGCACAGTTGTGTGAGCAATTACCAGAATTAGAAAAAACGCTCTGAAAAAACGTATTAAAGTGATTGGCAGGATTTATGTTTTCAGTGACCATCTGTCCATTCACTGTCATTTGTGATATTGGTTTTTTTCTTCTCGGCAATGTAATTCCAAAACATACTTGGGTCACTTTTAATGAAATTTGGCAGAGATGAGTTAAAGTAATAGTCTTTCGAACTATGCACCGCAAGTGCAAGCTCGCCTTGCAATTCGGATATCAAGTTTGACTGCGCATGGACCTCCTTTAATCGCTTAATTTTGCGCTTAATATGAATAATGTTACGATTGATCCATGGCGTCGATCTTTAGTTCCATCTCAGCTGAAGCACCGGAAAATTATTGTGGGTCCCAGGTCACTGTGGCTTAAAATTAAATGAAATGGCCGATGCGTTAGCGCGCGCATCGCTAGATCTCCCACCAATCCAGGTTCTTCCATTGGCAGAATGTTTCACCGCAATCAGGTACAGAAAATTGACAATTCACACTGATAGTTTCGAATCAATAACAACGTGGACGGAATACAAACATGTAAACTTCCCATGGAAGTCTCATTGGAGCCAATCTAGAGTATTTGAAGTTACGATCACCAGATTTCGATGCCGTGTCCCCCATTAAACTTATATTTACACGGAGCTGGTCTGACGATGTCACCCATATGTCAATTCTGCGGAGAATGAGAAAATATTGCACATTTCTTTTTGTCATGTCGCAGATATTCACTAATTAGATCACTACTGCTCATTACTCCGCTTTCAAAAATAGGCTTAATCTTAACTGAAGAAATTGTACCAAGCTTCGGAGCCTCACGGTTGGGATACTGCCATAGGGATGCCTTCGATGCCGTGTGTAATTTCATGCAAACCACTAAACGTGTACCATTTTAATCTTGCCTTCAAAAATACTCGTTATTAAAATGCGGTTAAATATATCTAATCTCATGAAAATTCTTCCGATCAGGTTAATACGGCTGTGTGGAATACGAGCTCAATAGCATAATTTTTGAAATCTTAATTTGATGCATTAATTATTATCGCCATTTCTTCTCTTCCTTTTTTTAACCATTTAACATTCTTCGAAGAAGATTTTAAGTTTCAACTACGCATTCTTGGCCCATCCCTCAGAGTTGCTACGTGCCATAAAACAGAAGGAAAAACAAACAAAAAAACAAACGGTGCGACGTAAAACGAGCTGAAAAGAAGAGCTGAAGAATTTTTTAAGGCCTTCAATGGATTCCAAAAACGAGAAAACGCTACCGAGAGTTCAGAATTATACGCCTTTTGACTGGAAGAAGAAATCGCTCTACGAGACTTGTCACCACCGTTACGCTCATGCGACAAGGGATGGCACCGACGGGTGCACATGGATGCTGTTAGTTTTGACGCAAAATACTGCCATATCGTGCACGCTGCAGTGACTTCGTGCAGCATTTATGCATGAGCTTGCTGGTTGCGTTACGAGGTGAGCAGTCCCTATCGGCTTGGTCATTTATTTACTTAAGAAACAGGGCGTATTATCCCCTACATTTCCAGACTGCTGTTTGAAAGCCGAGAGCTGAACCACTACCAGCACCACTTGAAAGCCCTACTAGCACGCTACGTTGTTATATTGCTGTCATGTTATCTTCTAACGTTGGGTGATGTCCTCCTGGAATCACGTTGGAACGAAGTTGCCAGTAGACATTGTCAGTACGTTAAGGAGACATTGAGCCACATATTTTCCTCAATCGAGCAATATTGTCTACATGCTGTGTGAATATTACCAACGTGTGCACAGGAATTCGATCGCAGCGCCGATCGCTGCGATCTGCGCTGACTAACACTCCTAGGTTTAAATGCACATATATACCCTATAAAGTGGACGGGGGGATGACCGCCGCCGTAGCTCAGAGGTAGAGAATCGAACGCGTTATTCGAAGGTCACAGGTTCGGTCCCTGCCGGCGGCAAGTTATCTTTTCGTCCACTTTACTTTCTTTACATTTATATCCCAATTATTACAAATAACATCTCCTATAATTACCTTGGCATTATTGTCTGTTAGTTATCATTAATATTGGGTCTGAACGAGCGTGAAACTTATGTTTAGGTGTAAGAAGACATAGGATGCTGCTACCGATGACTTAGCTTTACTTTCAGATGTCGTCTGACTAGCATGGTCTGTGCACAGGAATGCACACTGCAAGTTAGATGTGGCAGCATAAATTATGCTAACGTAGATACTGTTTCGAATTATTTACTCTGATCATAAAACAAAAGGGCGAAAATTCCAAGCATCAACAAGTGATGAACTATTGCTCTCTGATTTAGCCATGCATGTGAAAACGATGCATTGCCTTCAGACACCTTTGAGTAACTTCTTTTGCACTTCACCTCATCGCAACCTATGGCAAATATAAAACCGCATGTGGCATTCAAAAATATGGTACGGCAGGCATATAAACGTAGCCATCGGTTAATTTGCTTCATGGGAACCAATGCTAAACTTTACTTCATGAGCCATTACCGCAACACTTGAGCCGACATATTAGCTTTTATGATTCTGAGGCCGACCGTTTACGAAGAACATTGAGGGACTTAAAACCTACCTCGATCTGTACACGTTCAGCGACTCGCCTTCGTATTTGGCGATCAACCATAGCACTGAGCGCATTCTTCAGCCTTGATCGTTTCGTTTTAAACATCTATCAAAACAACGCGAGCACTCAGCACACCACGACAGAAGCACTCGAACTGCGGGCGATTTTCCCGCTCATTTCTTCGCTTGCATGGCATCGGTTGCCGATTCGCCTTCAACAATAGAAGTACCGCGCATGAAAGTGCTCTACTTACCGGTGCTCCAGACGACGATGCACCAAAGGCAGGCGAAAACAGAGCCGCAAACAAGCTGCGCCGGCAACTTCCAGCGCCAAGGAGATAACTACTGGCCGCTAGAGCGGTCAGAGCCCAAACGCAGCCATAAGCTCCGCGAGCCAGCGCAGTTCGTGGATAATAGCTGAAAACGCGTGCCCCGGCTTTCTCATTGCGCCACGTGGGACCAAACCTGGCAGGGTTTTGGAAGATAATGCGCTTCATCTTATTCTTATTCGTAAATCTCGAGTTCACGTCCCAAGAAAACGGGCGCGCGCAAGCAACCGAAGGCGGTATACTCCGCGTAGTGATACACCTGCTCAGGAATCATCGCCGTTCTGGTGACTGCGGCCCCGCTAAACAGCGTCGGGTGAACAGCTGGAAAGTTCTCCGGTAGTAATGCGTTGAGTTGTGCACGCCTTCAATCATTTGGGGATCTAAACAATGTGAATAGGCTGAAGTGACGCTGTGAAATCTTTATCTTTGCATGTTTGTGCTGCAACAACTCTTTTCAATTATGACCTGCTTACGAAAGTTTTTGATGATTTGTTAAATTCTTTTGATGGAAAGGGGACGACACCTAACACATCACTGATAACTTTGTACTGTTCACACAAAACCCCATCACATTCATGCAACGTTGGTTAAATATTCGGTTGTCACATTCCAGCAACATCGCTGCTTTAACGTTCCGTCATTGCCTGAAAGTGCCCAATGTCGCTCAACACAGAACAACATTATCAACGTCCTTTGAACATTACAGCAATAGTATGTGCTACTAGGGAGGCTACATAATAAAAAAAGATAAGGTGTGGAAACACGAACACCAGAAAAGAGAACTACACAAACGCCGGGTTCCTAGTGCCCTTGTTTGCACGCCTTATCTTCTTTTATGATGAATCCTTACCAAATAGGTCCGTTTTCTGTCGTTTGTAAAGTGAGTTGCGACAATGGCAACTGGCTAGTTGCGTCGGCAAGCAACCTCCTCTTCTTCCTTCAGGATGGTTGATCAGAGATCCTTGAATGTCGCTGGAGCCAACGCTTCGAGATGTATCTTCGTGGAGGCAGCAACTGCCTTCCTTAGCAGCGTGCTTGTGTACGCTCTGCTCACACTAACCGTTCAACGACTTCTCATCACCCTCCATCTGTCCCCAAACTGCATTTTCGTTTGGATTTCACGACGGTTGTAGCATAACATAGAAGAACCGACTGTTGGGCGAGTTGGTAATGCATTATGAGGAAAACGGCGCGAAAAAACGTAGACAAAGGAAAAAGCGGACGACACAAGCAAATGTGTCGCCGCTTCTTCATTTGTTTACGTTTTTGGCGCAGTTTTCCACATATTGTAGCATAAGCAGGATTATCCCAAGTAGGAGGCTGCCACATACGTACGATACGACTGCTCCTTTTGCGACGTTCTAAAGTGCGCATCAGCTTCATAAGATAAATAATGCACCAATAACAGCCAGCAATATTTCATATCTATTTGCAACAATGCTTGATGGTGGAAAGGTGCATTTACTAAGAACAGATATCGACTCTTTGCGATTATTAGAGAGAAATTCTAAATCTTTCCCTCTGATACATAGTAAATGTATCAGTGCATACGACACCTTGTGGTTCCTGTCAGTGTTTTTGACTGGGCTTAGTGAAAGAGAGATGGCGACAAAGTAGGTGCAAAAGACGAACGCTCATTTCGCTGCCCTGCACTGGGAGGAAGTAAGGGGAGGCGAGTTTACCAACAAGCCGTGTTGTAGGTTGGTCTACGTGGGAAGTACCACTAGTCTTGAAATACCTTTAAAGATTACGTTTTTTTTATCATCAATGCCCTTGCGTGAAAGCACAATTCTCGACAAATTAAAACGACTTTTAGTTTCTTACCTCTACATGCTTTCGACATAATCAGCTAGTAGTGGAAGAAAGCACAATCAGACCGGCGAAACAAAAGTAAACACGACATTCACGGACGCCATCAGCTACCTCTTGCCAACAGCATGCCAATACAACATTACCGTATGTAGTGGATAAACCTCTCTTCAGTTTCATGAACCGTAGTCGCGTGTGCTCTCACCGTACTGCTCTCGACTCTCGAGTTGGCTACAGATGCTGGCCACCAGTGGTGCCAGGTAAGGACCCAGCAGCACACACACACCCGTAACGTCGTAGGCGCCCATGGACTGTTGAATAGACAAGCCAGCGATGGCAGCCATGTCGACGGCTTCACGAAGAACCAGCTCCTTTTCCACGTAGACATTGATCGCCGATGCCAACCTTTAAAGATGTAGGAGCACAGTAAGTTATCAGACATCCCACAAGAGAAGGTTTTTAAAACAAGCCATTTATATTAGATATGGTGTTTTACGTCAGGACAGGGATATGACTCAACAGGCACTTCGCAATTAAATAAATAATTTTGACTACCTGTCGTATTTACCGGAGCATGCAGGGTGCCCCAGATAACTCTGGCCCACGCTTTAAGAACATCATAAATGTTGACACTCTCCGCCCGCCGCGACGGACAGCGCGGCAAGGTTGTGTTCGCGCCGGCCACACCTCGGGGTTAGGGAAGGCGGAGGGCACTGGTCTACGGTGTGGGGGCCCGGCGCGACGAGGCGGAGGTGCGCCTCGTCGCGCACCTCCGCCTCGTTTTTTTAAGGCGAAAGCCCTAGACGCCGTACCAAACCCGAAAATTGACCGGCGTCCCGCGTATGCAGCGTCAACACGAGTGATGCCAAAAATCATCATCACGCGATGACGTCATCATACGACGTCATCGTCACAGATCGCCAATTTCATTTTGTGACGTCATCATGACCTCGCTGTGGCGTCACATAGCGTGAAGTTATCGCATGACATCATTCCTTGGTCAATGTTGGGGCGATTCCAGAGGCAGTGCAAAACAAGATGACGTGCAGAAAGGTTACAATGCATCCGATCCTGGAGGCATTGTAAAACCACGTTAGTTGCAGAAAGCTTTCGGAGGGGGGTGCGGGAGTTTCAATACGTTGACTCAGAAGAAAAGGAAGAGAGAGAAAAACGTCTCTGTTGACCTTTGAATGGACTAGGAGAGCTCGGGAGGCACCCCTAGTCCGGGGTCCACACTCTTATCCTGTAACGTTTACGACAACATAAAAAGACAGTAACTTATAATTTATAAGTTACATGGCTATCTCAACAATTTTATTTTTGAGTTTCCTTCATTTCCTTCTCCCATAGAGGTTACATTAAAAGTAGCGTGCCATTTTAAAAGCTAAAGCACCGCGATAAGCGTTGTAACCTTTAGATTCTAACTTATAAAAGCGCAATGATTGATCCGTCAGGGGGCCTACACTATGGAGTGGAAGTTTAATGATCAATGTGTCACATCGCGATGTGTCTTGTTCAAGGCTGGCTTTAGCAATTGAACAGGGGATAATGCATACACATAACGGGTCTTGATAGCACAAAAGCAAATCATAGAAGCAGCGATTTTACATTGCGGTATACTGAGACAAGAGATGGCGGGGTACGGATTAAAACTGGAGTTCAATAAAGTGAGCCGGCTTCCAAAGCACGTAATTTAAGAAGCGACATAAAATCGGCACAGACATCGGCAGAAGCACGAGAACGAAATGTCATCTTTTGTAGGTTAAATGTATTTGCTAAAAAATTCTTGAGTTGCTATTATATCTATTTTGCTTTTAAGCCACAGGATTAATTGATTCTCCCCCGTGAAGCTTCGTTAATAGCGGAGAAGATACGTGAGATGGTAAATGACGACACAAGTACTGTGAGCACACAACAACCAACAAAATTAAACTAACGATGCGATGGAAGAGCCATTCCGTAGCGCGAGAAAAATATTTTCCAAGACTCGCAATAGAACTTATCCGAATTTCCTTGTCTCGCCTAGTTTTTATTTATTTTTTCCCGTTAAACTAACTGGTCGTAAAGTGCAGCTAACGTCAGGGGACAGCGTAGCACCAAACACGCTTAACCATTATCAATTCGCCAACACGGGAGAAAAGGATTCCGCTAAGTTCACAAAACAGCATGCGACGGCCGCTCCAGTGATGGCGCATAGAGAGATGTGTTAGCTCTCGGTGAGTCGCAAATGTGGCGTCCTCCAGGCGCTGCTTCAATTTCATCGAACCAGGGACGGCGCCATCCCTCCTCATTGTTGCACAGCGTGAGGTGTATGCCGGGAAGAGAATTCGAATGCGAGGCGGTTGGTGCGGTGGTTGAAGCGTTCAAGTCGCGCTTCTGCTGCTCTTTGTTTCATCGATTTAACCAGGTTTCGCGCTCGCGCTTTGATGACGTCCGTGCTCTAATCGTCTTTTGTATGTGAGTAGCGTGTAAGTCGTGATACAGTAAGCAAAGACACTAGTAAACGTGCGCGATGCGCCGCAAATCAGCCACGAGGTATTGCAACAGGGACATGTTCAGTGCGCTGTGCGGCCGTTGCAACGAGCTGCATCGCTGATTATTCGCCTGTCTGAAACTGGCAATTATCGAGCGTACTGCATCCGTTGATTCGTTAGCCCAAGACAGCAGCAAATGTGATCCACAGGTAAGCAATATTCTCCCTTCAGTACGTTATTTGCTTGTGTATATGTGCTTATATCGCGCGTTTTCCTGAAAATCATGCTCATGCTTACGCTACTGTAAGAGATGGGTCGTGCCAGAAAAATAAATTATGTCATGCCTTTACGTAATGCATTTTCATCTGCACTATTTGATCTCCGTCGCTCGATTTCGTCTGTGTCACCATCGAAACTGGGCAGCTGAGAATGACATGTTATGCAATGAGCGATACGCTGTGCCTTAACAATTTTTCAGATAGCATGAATGCCAGCAATCGTGCAAAGTTGGAGTCCAAAGGGGGACATGGTCAGCGCGGTTGGTATGTCCTTCGATGTTCTTATTTCTTTGGCGATAAGAATTTGTTCTTTGGCAATAACTGATTTTTGTTCTTATTCTCCTATAGGGTGAAAACAACGTGTCATAGAAGAGACGAATCGGTATACATGTTATGTAACTGTCAAAGCCGGAATGTGTAAAGGTACGTAGACAGCACAAATGATTTTTTTTGTTTTTTTTTGCCATATTCAGTGCTTTGCGTTGAAACTGTTTACAGCATGCATCGCGCCCAAGGCATGCTGTGAGGATCTCCTATCAGGCAGCTTGGAAACTTCAAGACGCTGATATGCCTTACGTTCGGTGCAGCCAACGTTATGAACTGCCAAGTGGAATATACCCCCCGAGGAAAACAGTTAGGTACGAATACATTGCAGCTCCACGTGAAACGTTAAAGGGGTACTGACACCTTTTTTCGAAGGCGAGTTTACTCTGCTATACAAATCTCCTGTATGCAGAGACGTCTCTGAGCAAGTATGAAGCTCAGCAAATGCTGATAAGATAATTTGTTTCATATTGAAGTCAATTTTTCCATGTCGCACTTACTGACATCGATACTAGCTCGACGTCAGGTTACAGTACAAATTCTGGTGACTTCACGCAGCAGTCTGGCTAGTCGCGATGACGTTAGGTAACGAAACTTCCAAGATGGCCGCTTGTGTGACTATATATTGTGCGAGCACGTGACGAGAAGCTCATACCGCGCTTTGACGTCAGGGTACAGTAGGAACCGAAACTAGCTTTTAAAAACATACTGTAATTACTTTTTCAGGGCGCACTAGCGCTTAGCACTACCTTATCTAGGCCCTTGAGGGCCTGACCTTTTATTTGACGCAAAAAAACGAGAACTGAAAATATTCGTGTAAAAATGTTAATTTTAACATTTGTGTTTCTAATCACTTGGTGTCGTGTTTATGCTACTAAACTGTCACTTATATTATTGTGTTACTGGCTCTTGTGTTAAGGAGAAGTAAATTACAGAAGTAAATTATTTCTTGTTTTCCGATAAACGTATTGCACAAGATACTACATTTTCGGAGCGCTTATGTATTGGTCAAGTGACACCCCCTTTTTCTTTGGGAGGGTGGTTATTACGTGTCTCACATTGCATGTTATCGGCAGTTGTGTGCAACGGGGCAATAACCGTTGCGATAGTGTAAAGTAACGGTTCTCTCCTTATAGGATTCACTACCCAGTAAGGAGATTGCGGAATCAGCAACTGACATATTGTGACGTAGCAGTTGACAAGCCTTTATTATGCCTTCTAGACTTGGCGAACCGATCACATCCGAGGCACAGCACAACCTCTAGATGTGTCCCAACAAGCGAAGATGATGATAATGTACAGGTGAAGAAGTGTCTGATGAATGCCCACAATATTGACTAATGAAACATGATTGTGCTTGCAGCAAGAGAGGGTTTGACTGCAGATCCCGACCACCTACTTCGGTAAATTTGTACTAATCACAGGTGAAAGCAAGGAGAAATGCTTTGAATTCCGGCGGCCTTCTATCAGCTAGACAAGTCCCTGAATCACTATTCATAAAGGTAACCAATGAACTTATGTGTATTAATGACCAACACGCTGACTTTGACGTCTTCTGCTTTGAAGGTATGAAAGCAATAAAATATGAATTCTGTCTGAATGGTGCATGGTCTTTTTTTCAGACGAAAAAACTCGTAGTTTGAAAAATGAAAATGCAATTATGCGTGACATTTTGGGCAGAAGATTCCGTTTTTGAAGCTATGCTACAGTTACCTGTTGAACCATTATATTGTATATCACCTGAACAAAATAAAGAAAGCGCATTTGGGTTTCAGCAAAGGAGAAAGCCGGAGGTGTTCCACGTGTATTGTTATACATACTGCACGTATGTATTAGTGGTTTGATTGAGTTAGCAGAATTACAAAAATGCAGACATTCCACGCACAACCCGAGCGACAAAAGTAAAGGACTGACAATCACCCTCTTTTTGGCTTCCCTCTCTGTTTCATCGGCCTGCTTATGCGCAAAATGCCAGCAGTTATGGTGTGCTGTCCACATGAGTATACTTAAGGAGAAGCGTGATTCTGATCACCTATTATTTGCAGGGGGCTCCACTCAGTGTGACCGCTCTACCCGTGCTCCACCAACCCAGGTGTCGCCTAACAAAGGGTTATGTGCCTCTTTTTTCTTTCGATCTTCTTTCTGCGACACATTTCGAACTAGTCGCTACGCGCATGATTGGCCCAGCCCAGTGTCGCCCAGCAACGGAAGCGTGGCTCTTCCTTTGGTGCTTCTTTCTGTGCACGCCTAATCTTTCGTACATCTTTCTGCGGCTTTATTATGCAGCGTACATATATGTACGCACAGTGATGACAACCTTCATGAAGGATGTCATATGGCCTGCCCTTTCCTGAATGCACACGCTGGAGCAGCGGAATAATTCTGGTACATGTCTGCTCAGAGCGCGACAGTTGTGGTGTCCGTGGCAAGAGAGGTACGTTTCCCTCATCACAAGATAAAACACAAAACAATGTCCATTGGAGTTGGTTTCGAACTTGCACGCATCATAACGTCACACCTTCGACCACTAGCATCGTGTCGTTAAAAGGTGGTCTGCCCCTAAAACGATAATTAAGAAGAGCAGGTGATTGACGGACATTCCTAATTATGAGTTGTGCTATTTGTCTCAGACAAGTATCCTCTCTTGATCCAACTACGTAGATGTTTAGGCATTACAATTTGCATCTCTCGAAAAAAACAGCGTTCAGGCTCTTCATGTGCGCTGTTGGTATTGTATTTGTGCGCATGCATACATTCACATTTACTGAGTGATTTTCTGACAGTATCATTCAGCATTCATATATAATATGCACATACGTACCAGCCAGTGGTTATTACGCGATGATTTCAGACATTTCTTTGGGTTTTTCGAGAAGTACTTAAAACTGACTTAACGCGGCGTATAGAGAGCGGTTTGTATATCTATTATGCCTACTCTTCGCCGTGAGGAGCAATGGTAATTCTCCACGCACTTTTGTTTTGCCTTGAGCAGCTTCCCCGCTTTGTAAACTTCACGTTTTGTTAGTACCCATGTGTCCATTGCTGATCCCACATTTGTAGGTGAACAAAATGGCAAATAACCATGTAACAAATAGACGACTGGTATTTATTGTCGCATAATACATAGTTTGATAAGCACGAATCACGCACTCCATGAAAGTGCACGAGCAGGAGGAACATAATTCGAGTGTTATAATCACGCCGACCTAATGCTTAAGCTGCGTAGAAGTTCGACCAAGGGAGGATAGCCTGACACGCAGATTATGATACTGTTATAAAATATCCGGTCTCCATGATACTGACGGGTCGCCAACATTTATATAACAATTGCGGTTGAGGCAAAATTAATGTAGTGCATGCTAACTTCAAGTCGCCTCGAATATGTGATTTTTTTTCGGCTCCCTCTTGTAGCGAGCGCACGCGACGTCTTTGGCCTCGGTCACCGCAATTGTCACGTTCTATAAGCAGCCATGTACTTGAATTATTACAATGCGCCAACGCGTGTGTTCCGAGAAGCACCTTCCATGTGACGTCTTCCGCAAAGGTTCGCATTTTTAGTGTACGTATATAGACGGTGTATTAAAACCGCACAAAGAAGCGCGAAAAAAACACGAGGCACGCGCAGCAAGAAGTGCGAAAGAGTGGAAAGCCGTGCCTCCGTTGCTGTGGCACACCTGGTTGATCAAAGTATGCCATGAGCGTAACCTCCTGGAATGCGCCGAAGAAAGAAGAGCGAAGGAAAGAAGAGGCGCAGAGCGGTGGCCGTATAAAATCTCCTGCAAGCCGTTTTGTGCAAACAGTATACCGTGTACTGTACAACGTAACCTCTATTTTTACGTGAGAACGCTCGATATTGTGAACCGGTACTAAAGGCTATTCCCGTAACTTCTGTTTTAAAAGTAAATTTGTGCATTTTTAATAAAGGTTAGTCTTGCAAAAGGTTACTAGATAACTTTTATTTTATAGGCACACAAATTTGTAGAAATGTGCACCTTTAGTAACCGTTACCGTGCTTAGAGTGTAGTGATGCAGAACTATCGATAATCGATACTATCGATAGCTGTGTAACTATCGAACTATCGTTGGCAAA
Source organism: Rhipicephalus sanguineus (assembly GCF_013339695.2). NCBI lineage: Eukaryota > Metazoa > Arthropoda > Arachnida > Ixodida > Ixodidae > Rhipicephalus > Rhipicephalus sanguineus. The sequence continues at coordinate 191,737,061 of NC_051179.1, forward strand.
ATTGCTATCGATAGCGACCTACATCGATAGTAAATTCGATGGCACTATCGGTAGTATAAAACAGCGCGAACTCATACAGAATAAGCTTGGTTCACCGCGCGCGTGGTACGTAGCGAAGCCGGAGGAGCAGACTGAGCGGCAAGAAAGTTGACATGCCTGTGTTCTTCACCGGAGTGCCTTGCTGACGCATGATCAAGTCAAACCGTTCAGCTGTACGGAAAGGAAGCCGTTACATGTGGTGGAACTGCGCTGCTTCAAATTTATTGCAGCGAAAGGGAGAGTTGGGCTAGTTGGTTCGGCTTCATTTTGGAACAGCGCAAAAGACGACACACACAAGAACACTGAACACGAGCGCTCGTGTTGTTCCGTCTTCTTCTGTGTGTTTCGTCTTTTGCGCTGTTCCAAAATGCAAATGTATATTGCATTTTATGATTTCAAAATAAAACAAACATCAACAACTAAGTTTCTTAATTGTAAGGTGTAACTGATTAATTTTGGATATGAATTTATCGATGGATATATTCCGCCATTTTCATTGTGGGAATAATTTATTTCCCTCGCCAAAAAATGCTCATAAGTTAAGCGAAGGTGATAGTAGGCTATCTCAAATATTCTGGCAATATGGCCGGCCAGCAACAGCATCATTTTCACACCAATATCGATAATATTGTCGCGTGGTTGTGACGGTGAAGAATGCTGCCGCAAGACAGGCAAATACGGAGCTCTTTATTTGGGCGAACTTGTGCCCAGAAAATCAAAATACAAGGGATACACGCCGCGCGCCGATAGCGGCGAGAACAGTCGTCGGCCGTCGAGTAATCTTATCAGTGGTGGAACGCGTCGTTTTTTACACATCAGTCATCGATCCTTGTAGCGTTATCGCTGGTGCTCGCGTAAGCGCTTGGTCAAACTTGACTATTCGCGTCCGGCGCGTAATCTTAACAGAATAATCTCAAACAATCGTGATGCTTCTCAAACACTACGGTCCTGTCTGCGTCAAACGTTGCTAACAGTCTTTGTGGGTGAAGCCCGAATACATGAAAACAAAGCAATAAACACGCGTGGCGGTAATATCGGTTGTAATATTAACGATGGTAGTAGTGATTGCACTATCAATAGTTTGTCGATACTAGTACTATTGATAGTTTGTTTACACTGAGAAGCGTGTGAATTTGAGCTTAGTGGTACACATTCAAAGTAAAAAACGGCGCGAAAACACACGGACGAGATAGATAAAACGGGACTAGCGCTGACTACCAAGAAATGCGTTTATTTTTGCGCTGCAAATATATACGCTTTTTGAACAGGGAAAAGACGGTGGGAAGGGAGAGGATTTTCCTAGCACATGCGCACCTGCCGGGCTTGTCAGCGAAGCGTGGAACGCTCAACTGCGAAAATAGATTTTCTCTGTCAGTTAGTACGATAGAAGGGGAGCTTACACAAGAGTGACCTGCCTCATGGATGGCGAAGGCTTCATATATTTCGCGGGCGCGATTATCACGGTACCGGCCGACGATGCGCGTCTGGTTAAAAGTTTAGGGTGCATCCGCACGCGGCACAATGTATTGCCAGATGGCTACTTGTTTTCGTTCTAATGTTGTTGGAATGTTCACGAAGGCGATCGTTCACACAGCGGCTAGTCTGACAAATGTAGTTGCTGCCGCAGGATGTGGGAACCTCATAGATAACACCCACACTACACGGGACGAAGCGGGTGACATGCTTCTTCTTCTTGCACTCCTGACTTGCAGAGCTTAAGTTGTTCACTCGCCTGCAGCAGTGAACCGAGTTTCATAGGTGCCGAATAAACGACGTTGACACTGGCGCGTGCGGCAGCTTTTTTTGATGCGGTGGGACACTTCATATAGATAGGGTATCCCCGCAAATTTCGGTTCTTGGTCAAATTGCTGGGGTGTCGTCGAAAACCAGCTTCTATATGTTTTAGCGGAAGTCATCCTAAGAGACCTGCGGCGATTGTCGCAGCACTGGCAAGGCACGGAACAGGAAGAAACGTTTTGGACAGTGCAGGCGCTCCTATCCTGACCACAAAAGTAAGGAGTACGGTGACTAACAACAACGATTTATTCAACGACTTCTTAAAGCTAAAATACGTCCGCACTGCTCAGAACACATTCGTGTCTGCCGATTATTCCATCTAAAAATCAGTAGAAATACATGACTCTCTTGACACAGACTCAGGCGATGATTCAGAGATAAATCAATCCCTAGCAGACGACTGCCCAGCCAGGAAAAAGCGTACTCTAGAAAGCACGAACAATGTGTCGCACGCATGACCTCAAGCTCTTGAGGAGCATATTAACAAAGTAGAACACAGAATGGATCTCGGCTTGAGACAAACCGCGGTACGATTCGCTCGTCTGGAACAAGTCATCACAGACCTAACGACAAAGTTGCTCGCCCCCGCGCCCCCTCCAGTATCTCCACCCGTCTTATCATAACTTCTCACCCCTCTGACAAGCCCTAGGTCTTTGATCTAGGTCTTTTGATCTGGTTATCGAAAGCAACCGACATTTGATGCGGGCACGACTTGCGCAATGCAGATTCTAAGCACGATGCGGCGACACCGTTCTTTACTAATTTGGAGTGACAAGAATGGAAATCGAGAATGGGCTTAACCGACCGAGGCGAATACAACCAACACTTAAATACATAATGTAGCGGAACAAAACAAGGACAGAGAAAGAAGCACACAGGACGACCGCTAGACTTCAACTGAAAATTTTACTCTGCACACGTGACATGTAAAGTGTAAAACAACATCTAAACTGATGGAAACGTCACCATTCTGCCTTCGCATCAAGCTGCACGTGCCAAGCTACGCGTCGCGCATGCGCCCTTCCAAGAAGCCAATCTCCTTTTTCTTTAGGACAATTGAGGGCACACTTACACACCTATCCGCCTCCCTGTTTATATACATGGCCTCACATATCTCACGTCGTATCTGGTCATGACCCCTTCCCAACACCCGAGTTGCACCAAATGCTGGGGCGCACCCACAACGCTTACAATGATCGGCCAAGTGGCCCCCCGCGGCCGATCATTGAAGTCTAGCGGTCGTCCTGTGTGCTTCTTTCTCTGTCCTTGTTTTGTTCCGCTATATTATGTATTTAAGTCAAGACCAACTAGCCCAAATTTCAGCTTTAACAACCAACACGTGTGCTCCAGCCCAACTTTGATTTTCAAATCCAAAAATTGAATACTATCATCTTTCGGGACCTCAAAAGTTTCTGTTGGGCCTTCCTGGAGCTGTTGTCGGTGTCTTTACGCTCGACTCTGCTTGAGTGGAAAGGTGGCGTGTACGAGCAAAAATGGGGAGTTTGTATCGGTTCCCGTGTTGCGCCTATACTGAGTGAGGTGCACCTAGGTAGAATTGATCGTGACCTCGAAGTGGCCTTGGGATGTGTAGCACTTAAGACTATGCGTTACGTTGATGATTTTCTTGTTTTTGTTGAAAAGAACAATTGCGTGAATGCTAGAGTCAATGTGCTGAAAATGTCAAAGGAGCAGGGGCGGGGTTTGAAATTTGCGTTTCAGGTCCCAAAAAATGATAGTATTCAATTTTTGGATTTGAAAATAAAGATTGGGCAGAAGCACACGTGTTAGTTGCATTCGCCACGGTCGGTTAAGCACGTTCTCGATTTCCATTCTTGTCACTCCAAGTTAGTAAAGAACGGTATCGCCGCATCGTGCTTAGAATCTGCATTGCGCAAGTCGTGCCCGCATCAAATGTCGGTGGCTTTCGATAACCAGATCAAAAGACTTGGGTTATCACACTTTCCTGAAGGAAATTTGGCCTGTATAAGTGAAATATTATTGAATAAACTCAAACAGGAAGGAAAGGGCGGTGGCGACAGGGTGGCCACTGATAAAGATATGCCCATCGCCTGCATTCCATATCTTCACGCTTTCTCTCACCGTATGAAAAAGGTGTGAAACCGGTATGGTGTTACAGTGGTTTTTTCCTCTAGGAACAAGTTGGGCCGAGTCTGCGCAGCAGTGGATAGAAAAATCGAAGACAAAGGAAAAAGGTGGAATGAATGTGAAGTTAAGCATCGGGAGGGGTTAGTTGAATGCGGCATGGGTGTTGTCTATCACATCCCCTTGTCTTGCGGAAAGTGTTATATCGGGCAAACCGGGAGGTGTTTGAACAGTCGTCTAATGGATCACAGGGTTTCGCTGAAGGTTCAGCCTTCGTCAAATCTGTGCCTGCATTGCAAAGTTTGCAAATGTCACCCGTTGCTGCATGAAACAAAGGTGCTGTCTAGGCGTAAAGATAGGACAGCGCGAGAAGTGGCTGAGGCATTCTATATCCACAAGTATGGCAGCATGTGTGTTGCAAGGCCTTCGGTTACGTTACACAAACTAGAGAGAGACTATCTAACCGCCGACCTCTAATCGTTCGCGTGGTTTTTCATGGTACTTATATTTGTGTTTCCTTCAATAAACTTCCAGTTGCTAGTCTGCGCTTCTACGTGTGTCTTACCTGTCCCTTTTTATTTTGCGCTGTTTTTCGTAGTAACGGAACTCTTGCACGTGCTCGCGCGGGCCCTCTCTATCGCAGGCAACGCGCCAATAGTCATAGTCGGTGATTTTAATGCCTCACGCGTTGATTGGCAATACAGGGCCTCCTCCGTCAAAGGAAGACAGCTCTACAACTTCAGCCAACAGCACAGGCTATCTCTCGCGGCGGACACCACGCAAGCTACCCGCATAGGGAACAGTGTTAGTAGGGACACGTTCCCAGAATCAACACTAGTTAAGAACATCAGTAAGCTACAATGACAGAACACTGGCCTCACATTAGGCAGTAATCATTATATAATTGATTTCACCCTTCACGCAGGTAATCTCATACCGCGGAACCAGCTCAAGTCTGTTGTATATTGGGATAAATTTAGAAAAATTGGCGCACTGAAACAGACCACCTCAATTTCAGACTATGAAGAATTGGTCGGGCAGCTACAAAAAGATGTGGAATTAGCGACTAAACAAGCCCCAGCTGAGTACGCAAACGAGCCAGTAGATAGCCGTTTGCCACACTCATGGGAAGCGTACCAGAGTATGGAAAAACGCTGGCTTAGAAAAAAGCACAACCGCGCATGGCGGCATCGCATGTCTGCCACTCTCGACCTCATCACAGAACACACCGCTAATCTCGTCTCTCAACAATGGACGCAGTTATGCAATAGGCTCGATGGAAACCTTCAATTTAAGAGAACATGGTCCTACCTACGTTATCTATTAGAACCATCAAAAGCGAAGACGGAAACAAGCAAACTTATCACGCGACTGGTTCACCTAACGAAGCAGCGAGGTCAGGACATAGCACAAACCCTAATTCAAACATACTTTCCGCGGCACGCGACCGAATCCATGTCGAAATACGGAGGCCTTCCCAACCAAGAATTAGACCGCCCCATAAGGGAGACAGAGGTGCGCGCAGCTTCACATCAGCTACGCACCGCCTCTGCACCCGGCCCTGATTGCGTCACCAACTAGTCCTTACGCAATCTGGACGCAGGCTCAAAGTCCTAACTGAGTATTTTAACCAGCACTGGGAACAGGCACACTGCCTCCCCAGTGGAAATATGCAAAGGTTACATTCATCACAAAGCCAGGCAAACCGCTCCACCTAGCTAATTTGCGCCCAATATGCCCCACTTCCTGTGCGGGCAAACTCATGGAGCACGTAATCCTCAATCGTCTAAACAGGTTCATGGAGGCAAATCACCTCTTCCCTCCTACCATGTTTAGATTCAGGGCAGGGCTGTCCACCCAAGATGTAATGCTCCAACTCAAAGAAGAGGTACTAAATCGCGATTTCTCACATCTCACAAAAGCATTATTGACACTTGACTAAAGAATTCGACAATATACGACACGCAGCTATTCTCCAAAATCGCAGTCAGCTCAACCTGGGTTCGCGCACTTATCAATATGTTACGGCCTTTTTATCGAACAGAACCGTGGAGATCCACCTAGGATCGGTTAAATCCCCGACCTTCACCCTCGGCAGTATGGGCACTCCTCAAGGGGCCGTCCTATCTCCTTTCCTTCTTAATATAACTCTGATCCCCCGGGCGCAAAAGTTATCAACCATACCGACCCTACAAGACTCATTGTACGCCGATGAGATCACGCTTTGGACTACCACGGGCAACTGTGGCACAATAGAAAACACCCTCTACAGAGTAACCCAAACGGTCCAAGAACACGCGCGGAGCATCGTCCTCAGCTGCTCAGCTCCTAAATCACAACTTCATTCGTCCCAAAAACCCTTCCCCTCCGGCAATATCAATATATCTGGATAATCAACTCATCCCTCAGGTAAACAACATCACAGTTCTAGGCCTCCACATTTCCAATAACGGCTCGAATCCCATAGCTATATGTGGAATACAGAGGTCAGTGCAGAATATATCCGCCCTCATAAAGAGGATTTGTAATCGCCACAGGGGCATACGTGAAGCAGACACGCGCCGCCTTGTCCAAGCATTCTGCCTCTGTAAAATGACTTATTCCCTCCCTTATCTGCACCTTTCGTCTTTCGAGAGAGATCAGGTAGACCGCCTCACCCGCCCAGCATATAAAACTGCTATGCACTTTCCTAAGAGTACCGCCACGAGCAAACTGCTCCAGTTGGGTGTGCATAACACGATAGATGAACTAGTCGAAGCACACCTCATTAGCCATTATACTCATCTTTCTTTCCCAGTCCGAAACAGGATGGCTGCTCCTTCAATGCCTCAAAATCAACCTAATAGGATGCACCACCCCCACGAATTCACCCCCCGAGGGCGTTAGCGACATTCTCTACATCCCACCGTTACCCGAAAATACCCACCCAACCCATAATCGCGACAGAAGAATACCCAGAGCTAGGTCGCTTCATAAGCGCTACTCATTTTCGACCTTGGTCGCTTATGTAGATGCCGCAGAATACTCCCATCGTCCTGCCTTCGCAGTGGCAGTCTCAGATAATGCCCACAAGCTACTTTGTTGCGCCACTTTTGACTGAGTCGCTCAACCAATCAAGGCGGAAGAAGCTGCCATTGCTTTAGCTATTGCTTACACCCAGGCGGAGTATACATTCTCAGACTCAAAAACGGCCATTCGTAATTTTTCTATGCGTCGAATTCATGCACCTGCCTACCGTATCCTATAATTCGTTCCACCCCCTCAACGAATAATCACAATTATATGGGTTCCAGCGCACTGTGTACATCCCGGGAATACAGCCGCCCATGAGCAAGCCCGAGCACTCGTCAACCGGGCAGTGGATGGTCTGCCTTCCTTTCGCAGAGCGCGGGAATGCCTACTCACCTATCATGAAATTACTTTACATTACCGCAATTCCCGTATGATCTACACACCAGCACATAAATCGCTGTCCCAAGCTGAGCAAATCGTTTGGCGCCGATTCCAAAAGGGCACTTTGATTCCCCACTTCACCAATTCCCAAACTCATCAGAGTGACGCCTTACAGCATTGTCGTCTCTGCTCGAGTCCGCGAGCCGACTTTAATCACGTGTATCATCATTGCCCAAGCAAGCCTTTGCGGGTGCAGAGACAGGAGCGATGGGAGGCTACTTTGCGCAGCTCACGACCGGACGACCAACTCCGGATCGTGTGCTCGGCCATGGGGGTCGCCGAAGCGCTAGGACTTTCGTCCACCTAGAGCGGCCCGTGGGCCCATCGACTTCCTCTTCCCTGAACCCATCCCCCCCTCACCTGACTCACTTCATCAATAAAGTTGTATCTATTATGTTGGGGGCTCAGAGCCCCGCAGCACAGGAACCACACGAGACAGCGGCTGGCAGGAGAGTGGTTTTATTGGCTTTCTTTTAGAAGTGGACGAGAGGAGGTTATAGCGGGGGTACAAGGGTAACACGATATGCAAGAGCTGGGGACGAGCGTCCAAGGAATGCGCCGGGCAAGCGAGCGCGTCGGGCAGCACCAGCAATCGAGGCAGAACACCTGGAGTGGCCGTGTGTAGGTTGGCGTGCGCGTACACGACATCCCTTACCCCTTAGACGGGGTCACCGTATCGCTCAGGTGGACGCCGATCACGTTGGGGCCTCGGCGCAGTTTGGTGCTGCGCGGACCCGCTGAGCAGGGGCGGCTCCAGTGGGTGATTTGGGGAGGCTCCAGCCCCCCAAAATTTCCGCCTGCCCTCCCTTTGCCCCCCCCTCCCCCCCAAGAGCAAGCATAGTCAAAATACAATGCATATTGCCACGTGCATGCAATAAGAAAGACGACGACAACACAAATGGGCATACGCTGCGTGCAGAAGATAGAAAGGAAGAAAGAAGAAGAGCTCGCTGCGCGCGGTATTAAAAAAACTCCGACCTGCTGTTCTTCTCTTGATCTGTGCGTTACGACCTCTCTCTTGACGTCGCGACACTGGTGGAGTAGCTGGAGCCAGCAATCTGATGCAGGAAAGCCTGATTCGGACCCGTACGCCCAGTCCGGAGACTCAACCTCTCGTCACGACTCCAGTGCACCGATTCAGCCGGCGCCTACGAGGCCTAAGTCCGGAGTTCTCGGCTGTCCCTCCTCTTACCAGCATGGCAGCGCCTACAACGTCGGCGGATCTCTTTCCATCCCAGGTGACACTTGAGCATCCTCGCGTTCCCGAAGTTTTTCGCGGGGAAGCGTATGAGGATGTCGAGGACTGGCTCGAACAGTTCGAACGGGTAGCTGTGCTCAATCGCTGGAGCGAACAACAAATGCTTGGCCGTGCCTATTTCGCGCTGGAGAATAGCGCTCGTACATGGTACGAAAACAGGGAGGCCACTTTCCAAACTTGGGACAATTTCCGCCAGAAGCTGCTCGAAACATTCCTGAGCTCGGACCGGCGGGATCACGCACAGCAACTGATTGAAGCCCGCGTGCAAAAACTTAACGAAACCGTAGCGATGTTCGCAGAGGATATGGCCCGTCTGTTCCGCCTGGCTCACCCTGACATGCCTGAGTCGAAGAAAGTGCGTCATCTGATGCGGGGAGTAAAGGAACCACTTTTCGCGGGCCTCGTACGAAATCCACCAACAACAGTAGACGAATTCATAAAAGAGGCAACTGTCATCGAGCGGGCACTGCAACAACGATGCCGCCACTACGACCGCCTGCCCAGCCACACGCCAGTAAGCGCTGCGGCTCAGAACGCTGCCGTTTGCGAAAGTTCCCTACGACAGATGATCAGGGAAATACTGCATGAGGAACTTCGGGCCCTTGGCGTTCCTTCCACCGAGCCACCAGTCGCTTCTGTTGCCGTAATCGTGCGCCAGGAGTTGAGGCAAGCGTCTCCTCTACGCTGTCGCCATCAGATAGGAAACGCCTATTGGAATTGATACACCAGTTCCAAGATTGCTTTTCGTCTACGTCAAAGGTCAAGCAAACACCATTGACCAAGCATCGAATAATTACTGAAGATAACACGCGACCCATCCGACAATATCCCTACCATGTGGCTCCGAAAGAATGCGAGGAGATTCCAAAATAAGTACAGAAGATGCTCGAGGATGACGTCATACAGCCTTCGAAAGTCCTTGGGCATCCCCCGTGGTTTTGGTAAAAAAGAAAGACGGCACCTTGCGCTTCTGCATAGATTACCGCAAGTTAAAACAAGTCACGAAGAAAGGCGTCTATCCGCTGCCACGCATAGACGATTCGCTTGATAGGCTGCGGCATGCGCGCTACTTTTCATCCATGGACCTGCGAAGCGGCTATTGGCAGATAGAGGTCGACGAGAGAAATCGTGAAAAAACTGCCCTTGTGACACCCGATGGTCTTTACGAATTTAAGATGCTTCCATTCGGGTTATATGCTCAGCGCCAGCCACTTTTCAGCGTCTAATGGACACCGTGCTGTCAGGCCTGAAGTGGCAAACATGCTTGGTCTATCTAGACGACGTTATTGTATTTTCGGCAACGTTCGAGGAACACCTAAGCCGGCTATGCGCAGTTCTCCAAGCTATACGCTCGGCTGGCCTGACGTTAAAGCCGGAAAAATGCCACTTCGGCTTCAGTGAACTCAGCTTCCTAGGCCACGTCGTCAGTCACGAGGGTGTTCGACCTGCCCGGACAAAATAGACGCTGTGGCAAAGTTTCCTGCACCACAAGACAAAAAAGCAGTAAGGCGCTTCTTAGGGCTGTGCGCCTATTACCGCCGATTCATCGCGGACTTTTCATCTATTGCAGCGCCATTGACACAACTCACACGAGAGGACGTTCCTTTCCCTTGGGCCGAAAAGGAGCAAATGGCATTTAACGAACTACGTCAACGCTTGCAAACACCACCAGTTTTTGCGCACTTCGACCAGGAAGCCCCTACAGCACTCCACACTGACGCCAGCAATGTGGGTCTGGGTGCCATGCTCGTGCAGTGGCAAGACGGCTCTGAAAAAGTAATAGCGTACGCCAGCAGAACTCTCTCTCGCACGGAGGAGAACTACTCGACAACCGAGAAGGAGTGCCTCGCCGTGGTGTGGGCGGTAATTAAATTTCGTCCATATTTGTACGGCCGCTCATTCAAGGTTGTCAGCGATCACCATTCTGTTTGCTGCCTTACTAACCTGAAAGACCCATCTGGCCGTTTGGCGCGCTGGAGTCTGAGGCTTCAGGAGTTTGACATGACCATTGTTTATAAATCCGGGAAGAAGCATACTGACGCCGCTTGTCTCTCGCGGTCGCCTGTCGAGCCTGCCGCTATTGATGACGAAAGCATGGACGCTGCATTCTTGGGAGTCGTCAACACGGCCACCATTGCACAAGAGCAGCGCGGCGACCCAGAGCTATTACCGCTCATTGATTTCTTAGAAGGACGATGCAATGACGCGCCGCGAGTATTTGCCAGAGGACTGCCGTCTTTTTGCTTGCGGAACAATGTTCTGTACAAGAAAAGCTTTTCTCCCACCGGCAGCGCGTACTTGCTCGTCGTGCCTGAATCACTTAGAAAAGAAATTCTGAACGCGTGCCATGATGAAGCCACTTCTGGTCACCTAGGCTACACCCGGACATTGTGCCGACTGCGAAGCAAGTACTACTGGCCAAAGCTACCTGCTGCCGTTAAACATCACGTGCAGACTTGTGCCGACTGCCAAAGACGCAAGGCGCCCCCTGGCAAGCCAGCCGGTCTCTTGCATCCAGTCGAAGCACCAGCAAAGCCATTCGCCCAAATTGGAATGGATTTCCTAAGCCCATTCCCAACTTCTACTGCGGGGAACAGATGGATCATCGTCGCCACCGATTACCTGTCCCGCTACGCGGAGACTAAAGCTATGCAGCAGGGCACAGCAGCAGAAGAAGCTCAGTTCTTCATAGAAAACGTCGTCCTTCGGCACGGCGCCCCAACAGTTGTGATCACAGACAGAGCAACCGCCTTCACCGCAGAGCTTTTGGAGTCGGTTCTCAGGCTCAGCGGTACGGCTCACCGTAGAACAACTGCATACCATCCCCAAACAAACGGACTAACGGAGCGCCTTAATAAGACCCTCACAGACATGCTCTGCATGTACGTCGACACTGAACATAAAAACTGGGATCAGATATTGCCTTACGTGACCTTCGCTTATAATACCGCTCGACAAGGAACTGTATCGTGCTGATAAATGACGGAGGCAACAGCAGGGTGCAGAACAAGAATGGTGACGTTTTATTGCATGCGCCGTATTTATACCTTGGTAGATGTACACTGCGCATGTGCGATGCCGTGTCGGCTGTAGGGGAATAACACGTGCCCGATACATCTTTCTGCCGGTACAAAACTTTTACACAAAAGAGTTTATGCTATCTGCTGAAAGCTTGCATCGTACGCAAGGCGCTGAGGTGGCTTGATTGAGCGTGTTGACCTTCTCGGAGCTGGATTCGATGCGCAGGCATGCGCTGCTGCAGTTGTCGCTGTTGGGACTTCAGCCTGGATGACTGGAGACTGCTCATGACGAGGTAGCATGCAGGCCTGCTGTGTCAAGTCTGTAGAGCCACTGGAGGCTGTCTCATCACTGGAGGCTGACAACTCTGTAGGTGCTCTGCAGGCAGTCGCAGCTGGACAAGATGGCGTAGAAGGCGCGCTATATTCTTCGTCACTTGACTCAGGACTATAGTCCTCACTTGTGCGAAGTAGGTGACGTCGGTTGCGCCTGAGCACGTTGTGGGGCCCTGTTTGCACGATGTAAGACCTCGGGCCAGCCGTGTTGACAACCCTGCCCATACGCGACCACGCATTGTCCCGTATTCGAACTACGGTGCCTTGCGTCAAAGGTGGAATTGGTCGTCCTTCCTTTTGTTGCGGGTGCTTTCTCACTTCCGTTTTGGTGACTTCGTTAAAATCCGGAATGTTACTTCTGAGGCGCCTGCCTTGCAGTAACTCAGCTGGTGATCGTCCATCTTCTAAAGGTGATGATCGATAGGCCAACAGACCTAACCAAAAGTCCCTCCTTGAGTCGGCGCATTTTTTCAGGATACGCTTGACTACTTGGACGCCTTTCTCCGCCAGTCCGTTGGATTGGGGGTAGCCCGGGCTTGATGTGACGTGTACGAAGTCGTACTGTTTCGCAAAGAGCGCGAACTCGTAACTGGCGAATTGTGGGCCGTTGTCCGTGCACACTTCAACCGGAACTCCTTGGCGGGAAAAGATAGCACTGAGAGCCTCTACTGTGGTCTTTGCCGTTGTGTTAGCAGTTGCTCGACCTCTGGGAAATTTGAAAGAGCATCAAACACAACGACATACGATCGCCCGGCATACTGAAATATGTCAGCACCAACCCTATACCATGGGCATGCTGGAGTTTCGCGCAACAGAAGAGGCTCTTGCGGTTGCTTGTAGGCGTATTTCTTGCACGTGGGACAGCTCTGAATAAGCTGAGTTATGTCACTGTTAAGTCCTGGCCAAAAAATCAGACTTCTGGCTCTTTCTTTGCACTTGCGCAATATGAGATGTCCGGCGTGAACTCTGTCTAGGATTTCGCGCCGCATGCTTCTCGGTACCACGACTTTGCTGCCCTTCAACAAAACTCCATTCACGACTGTCAGGTCCGCGGAAAATGGTTTTAATTCACCTTGTACCTCTTCGCCGGCGGTTACCTTGCCGATGACCGCATTTAAGTAGTCGTCCTGAGCAGATGCGTTGGCTAGTTTGCGGCGCGTATTTTCGGTGACCATTGCGCCCACGAGTTGTACGGCATGAACGTTGACGTCCTCCGTTGACCCAGTGTTGTCATTTCCAATCGATGGGGATGCTCGTGACAGCATGTCTGCTAGTACAAGATCCTTTCCTGGGACGAACTGCAAAGAATAATGGTATTTCATAAGCCTCAGAAAAAATCTTGCAAGCGCGGGGGCATGTCAGAAATTTCCTTGGATGCTATTGAAATTAATGGCTTGTGATCGGTTTCGATGATGAATTCCTGGCCGTCCACAAATTGATAGAACTTTTCGCACCCAAAAACAATGCCTAGTGCCTCTTTCTCAATTTGCGCATACCGTTGTTCGGCTTCCGTCATGACACGGGAAGCGTAGGCAACTGGTCGCCAGCTGTTGTCCGCCTGACATTGCAGAAGCGCTGCACCTACACCACCTTTCGAAGCATCGCATGTCATCTTAATTGCCTTTCTGGGATCAAAGATGGCTAGCACTGGCATTGAAGTTAAGATGTGAGCGACTGCTTTCCATTCTTTTGCGTGGTTTTCGGTCCACTCAAAAATGTTTTTGGACTTGATAAGATCACGCAGTAGCGTAGTTCTTTCCGACAGGCGTGGGACGTACTTGCCGAAGTAGTTTAGTACCCCGAGCATGCGCTGAACATCTGCCTTCGATTCTGGCGGCGGCACATTCCTCAAACTTTGAATGAGCTTCGGGCTGGGCGATATGCCTTTCCGGCTGATCACGTCACCTAAGAACTGTATTTCTGTCAACCCAAATTCACATTTTTGTGCGTTTAGCGTCAAGCCAGCTTTCTGAGCCGCCTACAAAACTGCCCTCAGTCTATCATCGTGCTCCGTTTTCGTTTTGCCCCACACTAGGATGTCATCGATGTAAATATGAACACCTGGCAAACCGTCAAAAACCTGGCTCATTGTCTGCTGAAAAACCTCCGGTGCAGAGGAAATGCCGAAAGGCAACCGAAGATACCTGTATCTGCCAAATGGGGTTGCAAAAGTGCATATCTTGGATGTTCGCTCGTCTAAAAGAATTTGGTGAAACCCGGAGTTCGCGTCCAATCTGCTAAAGTACGCAGCACCAGCGAGTTCTCCTTCGATATCTTCCCGTTTGGGAAGCTGATAATGCTGCCTCTTGATATGTTCATTGATGCGCCTCGGATCCATGCATACTCTTAGACTGCGGTCTTTCTTCTGCACCAAAACCAAAGGACTCACCCAGCCTGTTGGGGCGGTTTGCTTTTTGATAATCCCGGCACGCTCCATTCTTTCAAGCTCCTCACGAAGCGGCTGACGTAATGCGAGCGGCACGCGGCGTGCTGGCTGGACGACAGGCACTGTTCCTGGTTGCAGCACCATGCTGTAAGGCTGCTTGAGACATCCGAGACCCTGAAAGACGTGTTTGAAGTCGTGTAGTACATCATGCTCGTGGCAAGCGTCAACTATGCCGACAGTGCGTTGAAAAAGACCCAAACTTTCACTAGCATCCAAGCCAAGTATGGCCTGACCACGCTTTACAACGAAGAATGTGATATTTTTAGTTGTCTCTCCTATAGTGACACTTTGTGACGTCCTCCCGAAATTCTTGATCTCTCCTCCGTTGTATGCTCGAAGTACTGAATTTGAGGGCTTCAAATGACATTCTGTTGCCATCTTTCGGTAAACAGCAAAAGGTAGGAGGTTAGCCTGGGAGCCGGTGTCAACCTTAAACAGTACTTCTTGATTGGCGACATGTGCCATCACTTTCCAATCCTTGCCTCTTCTGCTTTCATTACCTACTTGAAGGATTTCGAAGGTATCGTCGACACCTTGCTCGGTCACTTCCCTTACTTCGTCTTTGCCTATATGTGTCGGGCAGCACACTCCGAAATGATGAAGCCTATTGCAAAAGTTGCATCGCTTGCCATAAGCGAAACACTGGCGTGGTTTGTGCTGGCGGTTACACTTCGTGCACCGATAATCGCTGCCTTGACGCCGATTGTCTTCTCTACACTTCGTTGCGGTCCTTTTTGCGATAGCATCTATCACATTGTTGCCTTCGCGCCAGACTACCTTCCTTTGCGTCAACGCTTCTGCCACTTTGCACATTTCTTCCGCTTTCTGCAGCGTTAGGTTCTTTTCCTGAAGCAATTTCTCCCGTAGTTTTGCATCGTTAGTGCCAAACACTAGCTGGTCTCTGACCATTGAATCTTTTGAATCACCAAAGTTGCACTGCTCTGTCTGCTTCTTAAGGTCGCCAAGAAATTTTTCAAACTGCTCTCCCTCAGCTTGGTTCCTCAAGCGAAACAAGTATCGTTCATGAACTTCATTTCCCACCTCAGAGCAGTAGGCTTCAAACTTTCGCACGACGGTTCCGTAGTCTTCCCGGCTTTCTTCGTCCGCGAACTGGAAGGTGTTGAACGCGTCAAGGGCGTCGTCTCCGGCAACGCTCAGTTTGATCCATGGTCGCGAAGTCACGACAACGTTGGACGCTATGCTGCTGCACGAGTGTGACGACATTCATACAGACGCCGAAGAATTTACTCAGCGCGCCGAGGAAGCCAGACAGCTTGCCCGCATACGCATCTGTCATGAACAACATCAAGATGCGAAACGGTACGACCTACGACACAAATTCGTTAGCTACACACCAGGCGACAAAGTATGGGTCTGGATACCAATTCGTCCACGCGGACTTTGTGAAAAACTGCTAAGACGATACTTTGGGCCATACAGAGTCACCCGACGTTTGAACGACGTCAACTACGAGGTCGTTCCCGACAGTGATTGCAGCTCCAGTCGCCGGAAACATTCACCCGAAGTCGTTCACGTCGTGCGGATGAAACCGTACCTATCCAGCTAACTCTCGTGTATTGTGTGAGTTCCACTGCATATGTGTGTGCTTTGCGAAGTAGAGCGCCGCAGGTTGCGCATCGGGACGATGCCGCTTTCGGAGGGAGGCAAATGCCACGTGCATGCAATATGAAAGACGACGACAACACAAATGGGCATACGCTGCGTGCAGAAGATAGAAAGGAAGAAAGAAGAAGAGCTCGCTGCGCGCGGTAATAAAAAAACTCCGACCTGCTGTTCTTCTCTTGATCTGTGCGTTACGACCTCTCTCTTGACGTCGCGACAATATGTTCCCAGCCTCCGTGCCCCCCTGAAGTAACCCACTTGTCGTGGGTGCCCCCCTAGTAAAAAAATCCTGGCGCCGCCCCTGCCGCTTGTTGGTCATCGGGAGCTAGCGTCGCACAAGTGTCCAGCCTGGCCTCAGCTTCTCTATGTTCGGAGTCGGGCGTTGTGGGCAGATCATGAGGCGGCGGTGCTTCCGCTGGAAGCGAGATCACGTACGGAGCCGGCACTGTGTCTTATTGATCTCTTGCTGCTAGGCCATTCGTTTGATCGTTCCACGGCTAATCTTCTGTCGGGTAGGCCTCTGCACCTGGCTTTATGTGATTAAGGTGCCGACGAACCGTTCCGCTTCTTGACTTGATTAGCCAAGATCGATGTCCCACTTTCTTTAACACGGTTCCGCCAACCCAAGCATGACTTCCTGTAAAGTTTTCCCCGATGGCTACCTTTCTTAGCGATTTAGTAACGCTGCGGTCAGTGGTCACCCTCTCAGCTAGTCGCGGCTGAATGCGTGTCAGTGCCGTTGAGAGCTCGCGGCCGAACATGAGTGCAGCTGGCATTTTGCCCGTCGTCACTGAAACGGTGCTGTGCTGTTTCAGCTGAAAACAAGCCAGCCTGCACGCAAATGTTCCTGACTGATCCTTTACAAGTGCCTGCTTCGTTTCATACACCATTCTTTCGTCTTCCCATTCGTGGCCGGATGATAGGGTGCACTTGTGATGTGAGTCACCCGATTCTTCTTCAGAAAACCTTCCATTTCCACAGGAACAAAGGACGGGCCGATATCCGTGACCACCCTTTAAGGAATGCCGAAAGTTGGGAACAGGTTTCGCAGTTCCTCGATCAGTATCAGCGACTGTATGTTCCGCTTAGTGGCCACTTCAAGCCACTTGCTGTTTGCGTCGACTACAATTAGGAGCATCCTTCCCTCCACAGGTCCAGCGAAATCAGCGTGGATTGTGTGCCATGGTGTTGTCGCGCGTTCCAGTCGGGAGCTGGTGCTTTAGTTGGCGTTTTCTGGTGCTGGCAGCAAGTTGTACAACTTTCGACCACTCGCTCTATGTCGTTGTCGACACCGGGCCACCAAAAATAGCCTCAAGCGCACGCCTTCATAGCTACCACACCCCTGTGACCTGCATGTGCTAAGTGGAGCACGTCTTTCCTTGCTTTCTCTGGAACGACCAGTCTGGCACCCCGGATAACGCAGCCTTCCTGTAGCGAAAGCTTTTGCGAACGCCGAAAATTCCTTCTTGGGCAACCGGCGTAGTTCTCCGTTTGAGATAGATGGCTGTCATCACGCGGGATAACAGTGGGTCACTCCGGGTCAACTCAGCCAGTTGACGCAGTGACAGCTCGAAACGTGGCGCGCACACAAGCATAACACATCTCCAGGGGAGCATGGCTCATCTACCTGCGTGGGCAATGAGCCTGCTGAGCGCGTCAGCATTTTAGTGCAGACGTCCAGGCCTGTACACCAAGTCGTAGTCATATGTGGCCAATTTGAGACACCATCGAGTCATCCTCGGTGACAATATCTGAGGGATTTGCTTCTTTTCCCCCATGATGCCTAGGAGTGGTTGGTGATCAGGTAATACGGTCACGTGCCGGCCAGCGACATATTGGTGAAAGTGGCTGACGCCATAAACTACCGCAAGACCTTCTTTATCGAGCTGCGAGTAGTTTTTCTCAGCGGTTCCCAAAGTTCGTGACGCGATTGCAATGGGAGCCTCTCGGCCGAACGCATCCTTTTGAGCGAGAATCGCGCCGATGCCGTATGATGACGCATCCACAGACAGAATGAGAGGCCTTTTTTCATCATAATGCGCAAGGACTGTCGAAGACCGAATCATCTTCTTAAGCATCTCGAACGCAGCCTGGTGTTTTTTAACACGAAAGTGTTTTATGCCGGGGTCCACCAAGACTTCAGTGACGCATTTCCGTCACGGAAATGACGTAGAAAAAAGTTACACGATCAGATGATAAAGAAAAAAATGGTTGATCCCTCTTTCATAGGAATCGGCATAACACGAAAGTAAAGCGTGCCCTAACAGAAGTAACTGAATGTTTACTGTACATTGATATAAGAGTGTTTATACAATGTATATTGATGTCTGGCAGCTACAGCACCGTTTAACGTGGATGCACCCACTTTGATGATTAATGGTACATCTCAATCCCGACGACTAACGTCCATGTTAAATGATTAAACAAAACCTTGTCGTAGCTGTAGTAGTCAACGGTGAAAGCGTAACCAGATAACGAGCTGTGATAGCCAGAAGAGCGTCGCATATTCCATCCCGCAGCATGTTGTGATTGAACACCACGGCCAGATTAGAGGGAAACGCAAAGCGCGTCGTGCCGCCCCGGTAGCCCGGCCGCGATTTTTCTCGGGGCGAGCGCGTCAGCGGGGAACCCGGTGTTGTAGCCAGGTGAGACAGGCGCGCGTCGCAGAGCTATTTTGGTTTGGATTAGAGTGATGCTATGAGCGAGGGCGACGCTTTTACGACGCTTGGGGTAAGATCGCCACCTCGCGGTGTGTTATGGCACTGACAAAATTGAACTTCTCTTGCAAACGCGCCGAATGGCACGGACGGGTAACGCGTTGCAGGTGCTAATCGCGGAGGCCGCAGTAATGACGAATTACTTTATTTTACCGCTCCCAGAGGGCAACAACAACCCGCCGACCGGGAGAGTGGTAGATATAAAAGGCGCGTTTGTAAAGGCGCTAGAGTCTGTGACCATGGCGCAGCCGAGGAAGACGAAGACGACGTTCCGAACAGTTGCGTCTTTCATGTTCTCCGCTTCAAAGGATTCATCGGCCTTAGGCCGAGGTGCTGCTCAGGCCTCAGCTAGCAGTAATGACTACCGTGTTGTGCTTGCCCGCCTGCTTTCCGGTAAACTGATCGTCGACTCCGTTTTTCTATATGCAGACTTAGCTGGTCGCCCATACCGGGCTCAGGACTTCAGAGACGCCTTTCGGGATGTCATCGACATAAAGGAAATCAGTTCTATAGGCCAGTTTCAAATGTCACACGTGTGGATGGTGACGTGCAAGTCAATGCTAACGAAAACAAAGATTGTGACACGTAGTGAACTCTTCGTAAAAAGCCGGCGATGCCTTGTAATCGACCCGGAACCCACAGAAGTGAAGATGAAGCTACTATGGCTTCCCGAACATTTGGAGGATGCCTACATTCGAGAGGCGCTACAGGCTTTCGGGAAAGTCAGGACAATAACAATGGAAAACTGGAAAGTGGCAGACATGGAAGAAATGCGGACTCTTAATCGTGATGTGGTATTGTCCCTCGCCGATGGAGTTCGAGTGGGTGACATTCCACACCTTCTTACTGTCTGTGGAGTTCAGAGCCTCATACTGATTCCTGGTCGCCCGCCACTTTGTCTACGTTGTAACAATGTTGGAACATCCGTCGCAACTGCAGAACTCCCCGCTGCGATGACTGTCGACGCTTCGGTCATTCCACCGAGGACTGCGTGGTGACGTACGCTAACAAATTACGGCAACGCACGCAGCAACAAGAGGATAGCTTACAAGAACATATTATGGATGCCACGGAGGTTTTGGATGCGACAGGCGACTCTCCGGCTACAACCGATGCGGATGGATTGAGCAAAATGCCCCCTGAAGGCACGCGAAAATTGCACCCTGATACAGCTGCGGGAAGTGCCACGTGCGAAGTAACAAGAGACCCATCCAAACAGCAGCCCAAAGGTAACTTTGAGCAGCCTGAGGCAAAAGAGGTAGTCCTTGCGAAGAAGGCGGTTGAAGATATTCCACTTGCTTGTTCTTCAGTTCCTCAGCAGCCTTTTCATCACGGTGCAGTGTCAGAAGACGACATGCAAGGTTCTCCTGAGGCTACAATTCCTAAGCGACGCGCAACGTCCTACAGTTCGGAATCCAGCAAGGACAGCGACACTGCGAGTGTGAATAGGAAACCACGCCGTCGGCGAACTTCCAAGCACAAAGGGAACTGTCGGAGGTCAAGGTCTAGGAGGCCTGGTGGAGGTTCAAGGGAAGCTTCACCGTCGTCCTCCAGGACTGACCACATGGGACAATAAGCATAACTGTAGGTAACTATCATGGCGCACTCCGAGCGACAAAACTTTGCGACTTTGAATGTACGTGGTCTTAGGTCTTCGCAGAAACAGGCGCAGCTCCGTAGACTTATCGCACGAAAGCGCCTCGACTTTGTCGCCATTCAGGAGACAAAGATCGAGAGTGACGAAGAGACTGAGAGGGCCTTACGCCCTTTCCTGTGTGACTATAATGTTTGTGTTTTACATGCAAACGGTTTATCTGCGGGCTGTTGGTTGTTTCTGCGAAAAAGCCTACCCTGTTCAGCCATTACTACCAGTGTCGATAACGAAGGCAGATATATCTGCTGTGATTTTGTATTGCAAGGGGTGCCATGGCGAATCATTAACCTATATGCGTTTAATGAGGTTTCACAGCGCCTTGATTTATTCAACAATTTATCTGGCCTAATTGTTTCTGATCGATGTACTGTGTTAATGGGAGATTTCAACTGTGTGTATGATCCTAACGACCGCAGCAATCCTGATAGTCGACGAGATAAGAGTGGCGAGCTTTTGTCTGACATTGTAGCTAACGCAGGGCTTATTGACATAGATGCTTCGGGTCACGTAACTGCGTATACCAGACTACAGGGAGGCTGTTGTGCTCGCCTTGATCGGATTTACGTGTCATCATCACTTATCATCTCGTGAATGGTCATGCAACACTGAACCGGTTTCGTTCTCAGATCATTGCATTGTTATTGGACAAATTGGTGCCAACCGCCGAAATCAATTCCGACCACAATGGGCGCTCTGGAAGATAAACGCAGAGCTTCTACGCGATCAGGAATTTATTTATCGAGTTAGAGCGGCGAAGATGAAATCGTTTTCCATGGGGTTGCATATATTCGCTGCTTGGGAATTGTTTAAACAAGAGGTTCGCTGAATAGCCATCGAGATTGGGTCTGTGAAATCTTACTACAGGAAGAATGAGGAAAAGACACTTCTTAAAAGCCTCTGTAACTTGTATGAGATGGAATGTGAAAAGCCAGGCGAGTACACCAATGACATCGAAAACATTAAGTGTCAAATACAACATTATGAGACTATCCGCTACAGAGGGGCACGTGTTCGATCACGAAACAGGCGGACACTAAATTCTGAGCAACCGACACGTCAAGCTCTGCTAGATAAACGTAATCATGCTAATTCTAAAGCAATTCCTGATCTATATGCTAACGGAACTCTGATAACAAACACAACAGACATAATTTTTCAGTTTGAAAGGTACTATGAAGCTTTGTTTAGTGCCATTTCATGCAATTCGGATGTCGACCTAAAGGCCACTTTTGTTTCTCTTTTGAACCCATTGAATGACAATGAATGTGCTGCCATGAACAGTCCAATTACAATACAGGAAATTGAACAGGCAATAGATCAACTACCTTTATCGAAGACACCTGGCCCTGATGGAATTTCAGCCGAGTTATACAAAACGTTTAAAACTACTCTTTCTCCGATTTTCCTGGATATCTTCAAAACAAGTTATGACATGGAGACGCTCCCACGGTCTTTCTGTAAAAGTCATACGGTCTTGATACCAAAAAGCTGTGATAAAGAAAAACTGCGTAGTGTTGAGGTTTACAGACCAATATCGTTATCAAATGTTGATTACAAAATCTTTGCGAAAGTCCTATCAAATCGGTTGCAATTTGCGATGTCTATTCTTATTGGTCCTCATCAGACATGTGGAATTAGAGGTCGCTCCATACAAAATAATATACACGTCATGCGTACAGTTCTTCAGTACTGCTACAGTTGTCAAAAACAGATGGCAATGTTGCAGGTAGACCTCGCAAAAGCTTTTGATCGTGTGAGCCATTCATTTCTTTTTTCTCTCCTTGAACATGTCAATATTGGTTCCATAGTACTTAACGGAGTCAGACTTTGTTATAATGATTCTTCGACTCGTCTAATTGTTAATGGTCACCTTTCAAAATCAGTTGCTATTGGCTCGTCTGTAAAGCAAGGATGCCCAATGTCACCACTTTTGTTTGCCCTTTATCTTGAACCACTGTGTTTGAGCATAGTACAATCGAGTCGTATCCGAGGATTCAGTATACTAGGCAATGAAGTTAAAATATTAGCTTATGCAGATGATGTAGCGATCCTTTGCACCGATAAACCAAGTGTTGAAAATGCGATATCTGAAATTGAGAAATTTGGCATTGTTTCTGGAGCTCGTTTAAACTCCTCAAAAAGTTTAGGATTATGGTTTGGCTCATGGGGCAGTACGCCGAACCAGTTTGCAGGGGTTAACTGGACTCGCATTCCACCAAAGTACCTTGGTGTACCACTAGATGCGTATAGATTCAGTGCACGCTATTGGAAAGAACGTGTCCCTTTGATTGAACGGCAGGCCCAGGCATTTGTTCCATATCGCCTTTCCATTTTTGGGAGAGCCGAAGCTTGTAATACTTTTTTAGCAACAAAGCTTTACTATGTACTGCAGCTTATTCATTGTGCTTGGTCTTACATGCAACGCTTCCATCGTATATTTGCAACGTTCATATGGTCTTCGACTTTTGAGCCCATGCGTCGTGACAACATTTTCAGACAAGTTAGTGACGGTGGTTTGGGTTTAATACATTTGTATCTATGGCAAACAGTTTCACGCTTCTTCTTTTTCCGTGACAATTCCCATCCCATCATTCGTTCGTTCTTGCAAGTTAACTTTGTTAATTGTTTCCCTGACTTGGTTGTTTCCTCAAACTTCTCCGCACGCCCATGCCTGTGGGGATTTATGGAGGAAGTTTACTCTGCTGTTCGATTTCTTAAAGCCCGATTTTCAACAGAATATTTGTATACTGTACCACGCAAAACACTATATAAGGACTTAATATCTATGCTCTTCCCTCTTCCGCTGTACCGATCATCATAGTTTGATCTTCCAGGCCATGATGTGTTGAAACGAGTGCAAAAAATGTATATATCTCCCAATTCAAAAACATTCTTCTATAAACTCCATTCTGAAACACTCCCCGTAAAAACATGGTTACAAACAAAAGGCATTTTTGTATCGTCGGTCAACTGCCGTCTCTGTGATGTACCTGAAACAATAGAGCATTGCTTCGTGAGCTGCAAAGATGCGATTCTTTTCTGGGATGTCCTTCAGCGAACTCTGCAGAAAGAATTTGAAATTAATTCGTACACTATTCGTTATTTGATGCCAACACCTCTTGATGAAGTGCCGTACGATATGTTCCTTGTTTTCGCGAATGCAGGACCGTCACGCAGAGCCGATCACCTCATCACGTATACATTTCACCTGAATGGTTAACAATTTAAAAGAAGTTTACGACGAACTTGATTTCAGACCGGACTGGTACACAATTTGGCGAGGTGCTTAGCCTCGCCACCTTTTCTGTGCAACACCTGATGAAGAACTCTCCCTGGAATGAAGGACTATAAGTTAGCCTTCCAGTTTTTGTGGAAGTGCTTGTACTTTCATTGTCGCTAAGTGACTGTAATAGTGTAACTCTGTGTGAGCCATTCATTTTTCTCGCTTGAGTCGCAGACTTTTGTCGCTTAGCCTCGACAGGACTCCCTCTAGACGTTGCGCATGCTCTTTAACGTCCTTCCCACTGACAATGATGTCGTCAAGGCAGACACTCACCCCCTCAATTCCGGCCAATGTAGTCTCCAGTTGTGATACTGTGTACTATTTTCATACGCATTCTATTAAATACCATGATCAAAAAAAAAAAACCATGGCGCAGTGGATAGCGTGCCCGGCATCTGTTGTTGCGGACCGAGCGGTCGTGGGTTCGATGCCCGTTGACGAAACTTTTTTTCTTTATCATCTGATCATGTAACTTTTTTCTACGCCATTTCCGTGACGGAAATACGTCACTGAAGTCTTGGTGGACCCCGGCATAAAACACTTTCGTGCTAAAAAGCTCCGTCAACGGGCATCGAACCCACGACCGCTCGGTCCGCAACAACAGATGCCGGGCACGCTATCCACTGTGCCATGGTCACAGACTCTAGCGCCTTTACAAACGCGCCTTTTATATCTACCACTCTCCCGGTCGGCGGGTTGTTGTTGCCCTCTGGGAGCGGTAAAATAAAGTAATTCGTCATTACTGCGGCCTCCGCGATTAGCACCTGCAACGCGTTAAGGCTGTTTCACATGCCGCGATTGCCGCAAAGAAAATCGCTGGGTTCGCTCCATTCGCTCTGTTCGCAACCTCCGCTAATGGCGGTTTCGTTTCACATGGACTGCGAATTCTCTGCGATTTTCGCTCTGCGACTGGTGCGGTGCGCAAAGCTGCTTGCTGCCCTTGTTTGTGGCAGACACTGCATAATTTTCGAATGTAATGTAATAATCTGTGCGTTATAATTAGAGACCGGACTTTTAGGCACTAAAAAAGCTCGTTTTAGGCGCCAAAAATTGGCAAGCAAAACAATGTATTAGGCTTCCAAAATCGTAATTATAGGCACAATAAATTTTCACATAAATGCAAATAATTTCAAAAGAAGACGTGCGCGACCAATATATCTACGACAGGAAAACAAAAATGTTATTGCTTAAGATGGCACAAAGGCGCCAACAGTTGAACATAGCCGTGCAATTATGCTTCCTCCCGCACGGTTCGCCCATGTTCTGCACCATGAGTCAAATGTCCACTGGCGAATCAACACACTCCTGAGTGTCTTTCCTGCATGACTGAGAAGTGCAAAGCAGGAGCAGACAGCCAGATTGCTAAAAGACCAGATGGGAGGGATTCCTCCGATTGGCCGGGTCGAATTGTGTAGAGCCAATTTCTCTCCTGGCAGTGAACCACTGGCGTAGCCAGGAAGGGGGGGGGGATGAAGAAACGAAATGAAATTCCTGCCCCCTCCACCGAAACTTTTCAGTTTTGCGTGTGTGTGTATACACGCACACATACAAACGCAGTATGGCTGTACCCCCCCCCCTGAAAAACATTCTGGTACGCTACTGCAATGAACACCTTAAAAAGTAAATAAAAACAAAACAAAAGCTGCCTGCACATCACTATTCTCTTTCTTTCTTTTGCTCTTCACTCTCCTTTCCGCTGACGGCTCTTTGCGGTTTCGCAATCGCCGACCGCTCGGGCCATGCCAGCACGGCGGCGAATGCTCGCCTGCGTGTCCCGCTTCACTGCTGCTAGCGGTTGTTGGTTGGTCGAACTAGAGGACTAGCTTGAACCCCATAGTTCCCAACAGTCAATCTTGCGCAGTAACATCAATAACGGTCTCAAACACCACCCACGGGAGCGAAACTTGAGGCTAAATAGCGCTTATACAAGCGCCAATTTCGAAAATAGGCATTTATATGCATTTGTAAGCATTTAGGCACGAACGCCCAAAATAGGCATTTATAGGCACTATGAAAGCACTATAAAAGGCCTTCTTAACCTCTAATTCATGCTCATATATCAAAATGGCGCGATATGAGCGCAAGGAACAAAATAGGCATTTCCCTAAAATCCGGTCTCTAGTTATGATATTCTTAACTTTTCATCACGGGTAGCGAAGAGCACGCGTGTTTTGTCATTTAAAAACACTTTCCAATCTAAATTCACTTGAGAATACGCAACAACGGCCATAACCAAAACAAACTCCTTGGCGCAAATTCGACGGGTCTCGACTGAAAAATCGCTCCGCCGCTGCGAACAGAGCGAAAAATTTCCAACATGTTGGTCGCTCGCCGCTGACCGCTGCGGCTCTAGCGATCGGCCGTTTTTTTCGCTGCGAGCGAATTCGCAGCCTGAAAATCGCTCTGTTTTGTGTCATGTGAAACGGCCTTTACCCGTCCGTGCCATTCGGCGCGTTTGCAAGAGAAGTTCAATTTTGTCAGTGCCATAACACACCGCGAGGTGGCGATCTTACCCCAAGCGTCGTAAAAGCGTCGCCCTCGCTCATAGCATCACTCTAATCCAAACCAAAATAGCTCTGCGACGCGCGCCTGTCTCACCTGGCTGCAACACCGCGTTCCCCGCTGACGCGCTCGCCCCGAGAAAAATCGCGACCGGGCTACCGGGGCGGCACGACGCGCTTTGCGTTTCCCTCTAATCTGGCCGTGGTGTTCAATCACAACATGCTGCGGGATGGCGACCAAATTCTGCATCCAATATGCGACGCTCTTCTGGCTATCACAGCTCGTTATCTGGTTACGCTTTCACCGTTGACTACTACAGCTACGACAAGGTTTTGTTTAATCATTTAGCATGGACGTTAGTCGTCGGGATTGAGATGTACCATTAATCATCAAAGTGGGTACATCCACGTTAAACGGTGCTATAGCTGCCAGACATCAATATACATTGTATAAACACTCTTATATCAATGTACAGTAAACATTCAGTTACTTCTGTTAGGGCACGCTTTACTTTCGTGTTATTCCGATTCCTATGAAAGAGGGATCAACCATTTTTTTCTCCCACTTCCAGGGCGTGTTCTTCTCGAGAAGCTCATACAACTCTGCAGCTACCGTCGCTCTGTTCTCCAAAAAACAATCGTAAAAGGCGAGAAGCCCGATGAAAGCATGCAGGGAAGTCTTGTCAGTCGGATTTGGCGCCTCGAGGATTGCCTTTACCTTTTCTTCGGTCGTATGGACACCATGAGCATCGATTTTATGACCGAGAAACTGGACTGAGCTGATGCCGAAGCGGCACTTTTCTCGCTTGAGTCGCAGACTTTTGTCGCTTAGCCTCGACAGGACTCCCTCTAGACGTTGCGCATGCTCTTTAACGTCCTTCCCGCTGACAATGATGTCGTCAAGGCAGACACTCGCCCCCTGAATTCCGGCCAGTGTAGTCTCCATCATCCACTGGAAGATGGCTGGCGCAGCAGGTACTCCAAAAGGGAGACGATTCACCTTGAACCATCCTTTGGTGGTGTTGACGGTGAGCAATGCGGCGGTCTCTTCATCGACTCTTAGCTGCTGATAGGCCTGGTGCAGGTCTAGCGTCGAAAATGTCGTCCCACCACGCAACTTTTCGAACACTTCCGCAGTTGTCGGCAGTGGGTACGCTGTCTTCTTGACCACCGCGCTAACTGTGCTCCTGTAATCTCTACAAACGCGAATGTTCCATCATTTTTGCGCACCCACACCAAAGGTGTGGACATTTCGGCATGTTGCGCCGGCTCCAGGATACCTTCTTTTTGCAGGCGGTCGAGCCCTTCCTCTATAGGCTCTTGGTAAGCTAGGGGCACTGGACGTGCTTTGCAAACTTGGGTGTGGCACCTTCTTCCAAGTCCAAGTGAACCAATGGACCCACGTAGCCGTCTATAGCTTTCTTATATACATCAGCATGGCGTGCGAGAACATGCTGGATCTCTTGACCTGGTTCGGCAACCTGGTTTATTTCGTGAACACGGATATTAAGTGCCGAAAACCAGTCACGTCCGAGCAGGTTGCACCCAGTCCCTTTCATTATCAGCAGGGACAGCACCTAGTCCTTTGATTTTAAACGCACACGAACTTGTGCCGAACCGAGGGTGCCAAGTTCTTCCCTTACCAGATGCGTAAGTCTAGGGGTTCTTTCGAAAGCTTCGGGGCGTTCGATGGCCACGTTTATGGTAGGTAGCCTCACTGATGAGAGAACATGCGGCGCCCGTGTCCACTTCGTATTTCAGGGGCCTTTCCTCGACTTTTACGTCAACGCAGAATTTAGGGCAGGGTTGTCGCCCACTCACGGCATGTAGGACGTAGCACCTATCGGTGTCCGCGAGGTCGTAGCTCATAGGTTGGGCGTGAACCATGTAAGTTCCTTGCCGGGCGTTGAGGTTACCTTCTTTGATTTTCTTGTTTCTGGAGATGCAGGCGTTCTCGATGTGACCCTTTTTTGGAACAAAAACGGCATTGCGCTGTCCTGAACTGGCAGGTATCAGCCTCGTGCCAGCTGTCGCATCGGTAGCAGCGCCGTTGCTGAGCCGAATGTTTGCTTTCCTGTTTAGACTGCGAAGTCTTGTGTACCTCCGCGGATCTCGTCGCTCCCTGAAGCCCTCGTTGCTGCTTCGACGCACTTTCGGATGACAGTGCCAAGTCCAACGCGCGTTGAAAAGTCAAGTCTTTCTTCGCAAACAGTCGCTCCTGGAGGTGCTCGTCGCGGATGCCGCACATGAACCTGAACAAAGCATCACATCTTGGGGCAGCATGGTGGGGTTCACCAGAACGGCTGCGTGGCCTTCTGCCGGTGGCGTCGATGTAGCAGACGTTGTCGCTGGCACTCCGAAGTTACAGTCAGCTGACAAGCTGCTGAGGGCTGCAACGTAGTTCCTGGACGACTCTTCCGGCCGCTAATCGCGTCGCTGCAACACGTGCCAGCTGTACCACTCAGACGGTTGTGGATCGAAGTGTTTCTGCAGAAGCGCAACTATGTCCGCATAGCCCACCTCTCCAGGAGTCTTCGGCGCGACCAGAGCGCAGGCAGTTTCAAAGGTGTCGGCTCCGCATAGCGTCAGGAGGAGCGCGCGCTTCTTTTGTTCGTCGCAGACGTCGTCCACGAAGTAGAAGGTCAGGCGCTGGATCCACGATGACCAGTTCTTGCCGCTAAAAGATTCGATGGCGACCTGCATTCCTTCAGTAGCCACGGGCGTAACCAAGAGAGCTGCGCACTTATAAATCCCACTTCTCGTCGCCAGTGTTATGTTGGGGGTTCAGAGCTCCGCAGCACAGGAACCACACGAGAGAGCGGCTGGCAGGAGAGTGTTTTTATTGGCTTTCTTTTAGAAGTGGACGAGAGGAGGTTATAGCGGGTG
This sequence comes from Rhipicephalus sanguineus, assembly GCF_013339695.2. NCBI lineage: Eukaryota > Metazoa > Arthropoda > Arachnida > Ixodida > Ixodidae > Rhipicephalus > Rhipicephalus sanguineus. Next base: position 191,766,174 of record NC_051179.1, read on the forward strand.
TACAAGAGTAACACGACATACAGGAGCTGGGGACGAGAGTCCAAGGAATGCGCCGGGCACGCGAGCGCGTTGCGCAGCACCGGCAAGCGAGGCACAACACCTGGAGTGGCCGTGTGTCGGTTGACGTGCGCGTACACGACAGTATCCTCCTCTTCCTCCGTACTGGCGCGTTTCGCCTATGTCCCCATCAAGCTCCAAAGAACAGCACATTTCCTGGGTGTGTAAGGCCAGCGCCTGAGAAGGCGTTGGTCAAGCCAACGTTCAGTGCATCGCGGAGATGCGCGGAGAGACGCAAATTGTCCTGCCTGGAAACCTTTATAAACCAACTTCGCAGCTCTCCGCTACAAAGACATTCCTTCTCTCAGTACTTGAAACGCCACTGGTGTAACTGGCGCACAACTGTTTCACGACATGCTAGCACGTAATCAAGGTGTAAGATATATACTCTTTAGGTAAGGACGCTCGCGAGACGCGATCGACCAGATAAAGTAACAACGCCGAGAGCCCGTCGGACCACTGACGGCAGCGGATACCTATCGCCGGGATGATGCAACTGATAACAACTGCATTGCCAACACGTGTCAAACATGTTCGCCATCCTATTATTGAGAACTAACAGACAACCTGTGTTAAGTCATAGGCAAGCAGCCTATATATATTTTGTTGTCTGCCAAATAAATTTGTTCTGCGCCTGTTCCTGGCCCCGCTCTGACACTCTGTCACCCGCTGCAACAGTGGAGACGAGGGTGACCACCCTTCAGTGCCCTACCCACGAGCAGGGACAATCCGGCGGCACTGGCATTCCTGGGCGCTGAATGTAACCGCCGCCTCGGAACTTCGACGGGCAGGGCCATGGCTACGAGACTCGGCAGAGCAAGTTTAAACGAAGATCAAGATAAGTGGGACGTTTACTAGACTCAGCTGGAGGCATTCTTTGAAGCGAATGATATTAAACAAAGGATAAGAAAAGGGCGCTTTTGATTTCGACGCTATCAGCGAATGTAGTAGGCGTTCTTGCGGGACAATGCGCTCGGGACAATGCGCACCGAAAAACGGCAGGAAGGAGAAGATGGAATCTTGCGATGAAAAAATCCGTAAACAGGGGGTGGGTGCTCGAGCCGACGTTTTGGACAAGTGGACTTTTATTCAAGGCTAGAACTGATGCGCCGAAGTGTAACGAGTTTGCCGCAAGTTATAAGTTCCAAACTGCCGCTCTCCTAGATCAACCACTGTTTTTTATGAGAAACTTAATGAGTTCTTGCGCGAATATAGAAACAGCAGAGGTAATTTATTACTGGTCGGCGATTTTAATGTTTCAGATGTGAGCTGGGTAGACGAGCTCCCTGGTGCACTTTCCGCTTCCGCTGAACCTTTCGTTCACATCGTCCTGCTACACGGTCTAACACAGCTCGTAAAGCAACCTACGCGCGTTGAACGAAACAGTGCCTCAGTTTTAAATTTATTTCTCGTAAACATTGCATTGCTCGGGCGAAAGCCAACAGTACATCTTTTCGAAGGCATGTCGGGTCATAAAATGGCGTGCCTCACAATACCTGTTATTGTTGCGCCTGAGAAACAAAAGAAGGGGAGGCTAATTCCTATGTTCGCACAAGCTAGTGATGTAGATATATCAGATACATTGGACTGTTCACTTTCTCTTTTTATGTCGCGGTATGAATCGGGCAGCCCGTCTATTGACGGCTTGTGGCGCTTTTTTAAAGAAACGGTGTGGTATTGCAAGAACAATTTTGTCCCATGGAAACGGAAACAGCGGCGAAGTACGAACCCTTGGATAACAAAAGATATTGTTCGACTGGGAAGGAAAGTAAAAAAGGCACGAATGCAGCACCGGCGACGCCCCTCTGCTCAGAGTGCTGACAAGTTATCTGAGCTGCGGTCTCGACTTAAGCACGACATTGGACAGGCAAAAGAATATTATGAAAGTGTGTCCTTAAAACATTTTCTTTTTACGTCCCCGGAAAAATTCTGGCGACATCTAACTCCGAAAAAAAATCTGTCACGAGTCTCCTAATTAACGGCACAGCGAAAACTGACAAGAAAGAAATGGCCAACGCGCTAAGTAATTATTTTTGCTCTGTGTTCAATCACGACGACGGCATTGTTCTATATTTTTCGACGCATGAACAAACACCCCCCATTGATGACATCACAATTAGCGAGGATGGAATTTTATCCCTCTTGCTTAAACTAGATGTCAAAAAATCATCCGGCATAGATAGAATCCCGAACGTTTCTTTGCGCCGATATGCCGAGTGGTGTGCAAAATTTTTATGTCTGATATTTCAGAAGTCGTTGTCAGACGCAGAAATTCCTGGTGACTGGAAATGTGCCAGAATAACCCCGATACCCAAAAAGGGTGACCCATCCTCTCTTGCATCCTATCGGCCAATATCCCTCCTCTGCACTTGTGCGAAAGTACTCGAACACACAATTTTTAAACATATTTCCAACTTCATTGAAGAAAAAAAATTAATCGATAGTCGCCAACACGGTTTCCGACGAGGAGTTTCCACGACAACACAACTACTTGAGAGCATTCACGACTTCGCCGCAGCGTTAGATAAATCTGGTCAGGTCGATATCATATTCCTCGACTTCGAGAACGCTTTTGACCATGTATCACATTGTAAACTTCTTTTAAAACTAAAGCCTATTCTTAAAAATTATTCCATTCTTGCATGGATTGCCGCTTACTTATCCTGTAGACAGCAATCAGTGTCCATCGATGATGTCAGCTCTGATTCTGCTTCCGTCCACTCCGGCATTCTCCAAGGTTCCGTTCTTGGGCCATTATTCTTTATGATCTTCATAAAAGATATCGCTCAAGACATACCGGCAAGAATCCGTTTATTTGCAGACGACTGCATCTTATATAACGAAATCCGCAGCTCTGATGATCAGGTACGTTTCTCTTAACCAATGATTAGCCCAAATTCAAAACTGGTGTACCACGTGGCAGATGCACATAAACCGCGGCAAAACGGTAGCAATGACAATCACGCGTAAGAACAATCCACTCAGTTTCACTTATAGTATCAGCGGCAATAACCTATCTGCAGTTTCCGACTACAAATACTTGAGCGTTGTCATTACAGCTGATCTCCGATGGGATGATCACGTCGCCAACATACACAAGAAGGCCATGCGGCAACTAGGATACTTGCGGCGAACACTTTCCAAGGCTTCAAGAGATGTAGAGCTTTTGGCTTATAAAACCTATATAAGACCACCACTAGAATACGCTGCCGCAGTATGGGATCCGCACACAAATGCAACTATAAGCAAACTAGAAAATATTCAGAGAAAGGCAGCTAGGTTTATTTTTAATTCGTACAGTTGGAAAATTTCCCCAAGCGCTCTTCTAATTTCAGCAAATCTAGAAACCCTACTAATCAGACGCTATCGCGAAAGGCTAAAAATATTTTGTATGCTATACCATGACAAGATCGGAATCCGCAAAAGCATGTACTTGAAACCACTAGCACAGCGTTCCACTCGATCTTTCCACTCAAAAAAGGTCAGCGAAATTTCGTGCAAAACTAACTCTTACATGAATTCTTTTTTCCCCCGTACCATCCGAGGTTGGAACCGTTTGCCCAGAGAAGTAATCGAGTGCCCTTCTGTTTCCGCTTTCATTGCCGCACTTCAGAGGACGAAATGATAGTGCCTTTATTCACCAGTGCTGTAGCAACGTGTCACAAGAAAGTCGCCCACATGTCTTGGTTATCTTGGCTTGCTTTTTTTGTTGTTTTTCTCTTCTGATAATACGGAGTGCACTAAAATGTAAACCGCACTAAACAGATACTTGTTTGTTTTTTAGCCATTTCAAATGTGCATTGTGTAAAAGCGTCACTATTTATATTTGTATACCGAATGTTTGTCACTACATGTTGTATTATCGCATGCATTGACGTATGCGACACACCAGCTTACTTTTTCTGTTGTTTTATTAGAAAGAGAGCTCTCTTTTAGATGCGAGGTATCTTAAGGCGGAGCTCAATCCGGTGGTGGTGGTGGTGGTGGTGGTGGTGGTGGTGGTGGTGTGCGGCGTGACCACCCTTACTGCGCATGCGCATACCCTCTCCACACACCTCTCCACTCCCCCTCACCATTCCCCATGCCCTCTACCCCTCTCCCCTTTCCCACTCCCCTTCCCCTCTCCCATACCCTCTCCACTTCCCCTCTCCACTTCCCCTCTCCACTCACCCTCCCCTTCCCTCTCCCCTTCCCCTCTCCCCTTCCCCTCTCCCCTACTCCTCTCCCCTCCCCTCTCCATACCCCTCTCCCATACCCCTCTCCACTTCCCCTCTGCCCTCCCCCTTTCCACTCTTCCTCTGAAACGCGGGCTAGACATGCCGAAATTCTCTCCTGCGCAACGCCGCGATGAGCTCGAGCGCATGCGCGTCCCCTCCCCTTCTCTTCTACGCTGCCCACCTCTCGCCCGCCTGTCGACCGCGTTCCCCGCTCGCCCTGTGAGAATTAACGGCCAGGCTAGATGGAAGATACGACGCGCGTAGCGTCCCTCTTCGCGTTCCACGACGCGAGGTCGGCAGCATGCCCAACGAACGCCAACGGAACGCGATCGTGCAAGTGCTCCGGCTTCGCATCGCCTCATGGTCCCCTTTAGCAGGAGATGGTGTAATTTTTGTTCTTCACGTGCATTGTACTCAAAATGTAACCAATCCACTCCTCCTCAAGACCTGGAAATTCAGGCCAGCAGTATTCAATAAATAAATAAATAAATCTGTCCGAGACTACGTTGTTGAGCTCCGCAAGCTGGCAGATAAGTCGAAACTTCGGCACCGGCCTTGATCGTATGTTACGTGACCCCATCGTCTGTGGCCTTCGAAATCGCCCAGTGCAGCAGACGCTGCTCGAAAGAAGTAACCTCACGCTGGCCGAAGCTGAAACGATTGCCACGGCTGCAGAAGCCGCTGCGAAGGAAGTTAGCGCTATGACCAAACTTGATCATGAGGAGGCGGTGTGCAGTTTAGCTGGAAAATTGCGCCAGTCTCAGATCTCCGCCAAAGTTAATAAGCAACGTCTTACTGGTTTCGCACGCTGCGGAAGCTATGATCATCAAGCAAATGTGTGTCCGCACAAAACAGAGCAATGTTTTCGCTGTCGGAAGACATGTCATTTGGCAAGAAAATGCCGCTCCCAGTCGAGGCTCAGGGCTACTGGCAGGCACGATGGCACCGCCTACGCAGTTCAGTATGGTAGCGCTGCATCTGAAGCAGAGGAAAGCGATATTTCCAGTCTTCACATTACAAGAAACGCGGGAGAAGCAACATGGGCGACAGGTGTTTCGCAGGGTCATCCCTTTGGGGGGCGTTCCCCTGAATATCATTATTGTTACGAGATCACCATTTTTGATAATCCCACAGGAAGTGTGTCTCAAGCATCGCCTGAGCTGGCCGCGGCTATGGAAATGCAAACACATTCTCAGCTGCTACCTTGGCAAGTTGCCCATTGTTGGTTAACTGCGCCTTCAAGCACAGTTTCATGGCAAGGCTTTCCCTACGACCCTGATTGTTATAGGGCGTTGTGGTCCTAGTCTTTGCGGTAGGGATTTAATTCAAGCATTGTCGATACTTCCGTGTGGTTTCCTCGGACAAGTGCCATCGACTTCAGCTGCCACCGACATCCTCTGGGCAGTTTACCGCGCTTTTTGAACCGGGGCTCGGAAGAATTCAGGGGCCACCTGTGAAATTCCACCTTCGAGAAGGCGCCCAACCTAAGTTCCACAAGGCGCGGCCTCTCTCTTACGCTCTCCGAGAGCAAGTAGCAAAAGAGCTGGAACGCTTAGTGAGCGAAGGCATATTATCGCGCGTAGCACATTCTGAGTGGGCGGCACCAATCGTGACTGCACGTAAAAAAGACGGGTCCCTTCGCATCTGTGGCGATTTTAAAAACACAACCAATGCTGCCTGCATAACTGTGCAGTACCCGCTACCTCACATCTAGGATGTTTTCGCGTCGCTTCGTTGGGGATCTCTCTTTACTACATTGGACCTGAAGGACGCATATAACAACTTTGCTTGGATGAGGAAGCGAAGAAGCTGGCCCTGATAAACACACACAAGAGGCTGTTCTGCTATAACCATCTTCCGTTTGGATTTGCCTCGGCTCCCGCGATTTTTCAGTGGCGCATGAAAACTGTCCTGACTAGCCTTCCAGCCATGCAGGCGCACCTGGACGACGTATTAATACGGAATGTCACGACGTGAACGCCTCGGTGCTCCAGGATGCGTTGCGCCGGCTGCAAGACAATGGTGTCAAGCTGAAGGCAGAGAAATGTCATTTTCGTAAACACTCAATCGTCTACTTGGGACAGCGGATCGACAAAAACGGCTTGCACCGGCTGGAAACGAATCTAGCCGCAATACGCAATTCACCACGGCCTAAAAATGTAAGCGAACTGCGCTCCTTTTTGGATCTGCTGTCTTACTATCACCGGTTTCTCATGAAAAAATCCGTAAACAGGGGTGGGTGCTCGAGCCAACGTTTCGACAAGTGGACTTGTCTTCTTCAAGGCTGGAACTGATTTCCTTAGCTATCGTGTGTATATTCTTCGTGCCCTCTCAGGAATGAATTCAGGAATGAATTGAAACAGACGCAGCCAAGGATACAATCGAATGGAACGTCCCACAAACCAGAACAACACGCTCCACATGCTACAAGCACTAGCTGCCACACACGCCCCACCGTAGCTAAGCCACAAGAAGCATCTACTCAGAAGGTGGACGTGATAATAACACCAGTAACAGAACCCACACAACAAGCAGAGGCAACAAGTTCACGCAGTTCCCTAACAGAGTCATCTGCGAAAGCTAGCAAATAAACAGATACAGAAACACGCATCGGGTCAGACCTCACCACTAACACAAAGAGTAATAAGAAAACACCCCCTGAAAACGTTGTGCCCTGGAGGTCTGCCCGACTCCAACAGAAATGACTAACAAACACCAAGGACAGGAAAGGCAACCGCAAATCTCCGCCTTTTCTACAATCTCGTAAACTCGCCGCAAAACAAACTACAGAATGCATTTGAACTAATACTCTAGCTACATTAAAGAAAAGAAAATTCCGAAAGGTCTTGAAATTAAGGTCGGATGTGCTCTTGGTACCCTACCGCATAAGTATTAGTGAAATGGAACAGCATTCTAGAAAGCGCGTCTTTGTCATTATTAGATATTTTAAAAGAACACTGCGGAAATCAACTTGCTTTAATCAGGAACCAACTTAATGGCGTTAACCTATCTGAAGAGGCAACTGAAGAACTTGCCCAGTTCGTAGAACGTAGAAAAGATAAATTGCTGATCAAGGAAAAGCGCAAAGAAAATCATCCTACGAACTCTGCCCTCAATAATTGGATGAACACGGTAGAACGTCCCGCAATCCCAGCACAACACCCAGAACGCCGTAGCGCAGTGGTAGACATATCACAAAGCTTAAGTCCAGTCGATATAGATCTGCTCAAGCGCGGCCTTACATTTTGTCCCACAAACAATGCAGTGAACGAGTACGAGCTCCACAAAGATATAACTGAGTTTTCAAGACGTTTGCGCATCAAGGAATTCTTTTTTGATAAGGCAGATACGGAAGACGTAAGCAATGACTCTGCGTCCGCCAAGCACTTGGACACCAGATACAGAACAATGACAAGAGTTAGATGAATATATAAAACTAGTCTCAAGGGAAATTCTGAGCCCAGCTAAACGGAGTCGAAAGCCGAAGAACTTAACATACGCAGAACACGAGGTCTTGAAACAACTTTCAAACAGAAAGGACATTGTCATAAAACCAGCGGACAAGGGTGGTAGTATAGTAATCTGGCCTATAGAAAAAAAATCACAGCATATCCACGGAGTGAATGATGATGAGTGGGCGAAGCTGCGGAGGTTCATCGGTAAACCGTGAATCTTCCGTGAATTCTGCCCAACCGACGTGAGATCGGGCGCGTTTATACTAAAGGTTCGATGAGTTATGACGACTTGCAGCTCACTTTAATTTTACATCTACGCTGTGAATTTTCATTGTTTAGAAAACCATTGCTTTAGAAAAATCTGGCGTCTTTCGTTAAGCAGCTGGCGTCTTTTCGTTTTGCTTTAGAAACATCTGGCGTTCTTTCGTTTTACTTTTACAAAACATCTGGCGTCTTTCGTTGGTTTATTTCATCAATCAACGGCGTTTTGAACAAAATTTTTATTGTTTAATCACGCACAGGAGAAATCTCACCAGGCACTACCTTGGAGGTAAACAATGGCTGCTAATGGGAATGAGAGACAGAAGAAGTCGGCTTTTAGCTAACACTTACACTTCTACTTCTACTAACGTTTCCTACTGGAACATGCCAATGGCTGCTAATGGGGAATGAGAGACAGAAGAATTCGGCTTTTAGTTAACGCGCACGCTGCGAATTTTTTATTGTTCAACAACGCACAGGAAAAATCTCCCACCGGCACCACCTTGGAGGTCAAAGCGTAAGACTTGTTACGGACTACGACTACTACTACTGCTACTACTACGACGACGACGACGACGAGGGACGAACGGGTGCCGCCTTAAGGAGCTTCGCCCCTAAAATATAAAAACGAAGCTATCAGACAACTCAGCAACAACACGCACTATCGAAAATTAGCCTCGGACCCGACTCAAGAATATAGTAATAGCACACAACATACGATCACGGATTTTCTAGCCAGGGAATTAATCACACTGAGCACCAGTTCCTGATGCCTAAAAACAAGCAAGCAGGCCGCTTCTACCTTCTTCCAAAGGTTCATAAGGTGTCCATAGATGAACTGCTTATCGCGCAAATCCCGGACAGGCCTATAGTATCTGACAATAATACACCTACTGAGTCGCTATCAACATTTCTAAATCATCATTTATCTAAAATGCCATCTAACCTACCGTCTTTTGTTCAAGATACACCTCATTTCCTTCGAATAGTAGATTCTATTAACGAAACACAAACACTCACGGATAAGGCCATTCTGGTAACATTAGCTGGCTGCTCCTCTATACGAATATACCTATCGCTGAAGGGATTGAAGCGGTCTCAAAATCACTCATAGAAAGCAAGCAAGCACATAATGCTGAAGTTTCACTCTAGTATTAAATTCACCATGCACCATTCTTCCAGTGAAATTAACTTCCTAGACACAACGGTATCTATTGAAGCAGGAAAATTAAAGACGACGTTTTACAGAAAACCAACAGACAGCCAGCAATACCTAGATTACACTAGTCATCACCCGCGACACTGCAAACAAGGAATATTTGTAGGACAGGCGAGGCGCATAAGAAGGATCTGTAGCGATGACAGTGTCTACGTTCACCACTTAAGCAACCTAAAAAAAACATTAGTTAAAAGAAATTACCCGCATGATGCTCTGAACAAGGTCTTCAACGAAGCATGTCAATTAGATAGGAAATCATCACTAGCTCAAAGGGCCCGCGTAGCACAGCCTAACCAGCCGCCAGCATTTATAACCAAATATTCAAATGCGCTACCAAACATAAATAATATCCTCTGTAAGTATTACCCAATACTGGCAAGCAACGAGCGCCTTAGAAAATCGTTTCCTGGAGTTCCAAAGGTCGTGTATTGCCGCAATAGGAATTTTAAGGACATGTTAGTGCATGCAAAAGTAAACTCTCATTCTACTGCCCACATAACACCTTGTTCTCGTCCAAGATGTAAGACTTGTAAGCACTTTCAAGATGACCTTATAGTTAAAAGCACTGGAAGTGATTACGTCCATCATATAAAATCTAGTTTTACCTGCACTAGTTTAAACGTTATCTACATGATCGAATGTTCATATTGTCAAAAACGGTACATTGGCGAAACGGGACAACCTGCTAATGTTAGATTAAACGGGCATCGCGCGGACACAGCGAAGAAGTTACCCAAAGCAGTGGCACAGCATTTCAATGTAGCAGGTCACAACTTCGAAGATCTCAAACTTTACATACTTCAGTCAAACTTCCGGTCCCCAGGAGACAGAAAATATACAGTCATACCTTATTCACAAGTTCAGTACACTCCAGCCAGCAGGTATTAACGTTTCTTAGGGGGCTCTTGAATCTATTCGTTATGGTGCATACACAACGAAAACGAATGAGAGTTAATCCCTTCTTCTAGGCATTTCGAACCTCCTATTGTTAAAATGCCATGTGCTTCCATTGACAATCATTCAGCGAAACGTACACCCTCCCGTCTCCCGCCCCCTGTCCCCCGCTTTTTGTTCTTTTTTCGTTTTTTTGTTCCGCGTTCCTTATGACTCACCCAGTCGTCAGGGTGGCCTCTCCCCCCCCTCCCCCACCCCTTCTCCCTTCTGGTGGAGAGGGCACGAAGCATATACACACGATAGCTAAGGAAATCAGTTCCAGCCTTGAAGAAGACAAGTCCACTTGTCGAAACGTTGGCTCGAGCACCCACCCCCTGTTTACGGATTTTTTCATCGCAGCTTCGATCTTCCACTTCCTGCCGTTTTTTGGATATCACCGGTTTCTGCCACACATGTCATCAATGTTGGCCCCTTTATATCATTTTCTCGAAAAAGAGCATAAATGGGAGTGGGTAGCGTCTCAGGAAGATTTGTATGTCAAGGCTAAGCAAACGCGTTTCAGTTCGCCAGTGCTGACATTTTTCAACCCAGACCAACCAGTGCGGTTGGAACGTGATGTGTCCCCGCCAGGTTTAGGTGCCGTCATGGGCAACGTGGATAAGCCCATTGCTTTTCGTTCACGCGCCGAAAAGTATTTCTCGGCTCGAGAAGGAGGCTCCGGCGCTGGCGTTCGGAGTAGCAAAGTCTTGAGACTACCTGCTGGGCCGCGAGTTCGCGCTGTTGACGGACCACCAACCACTAGTGGGTCTTCTACGAGAAGATCGACCGCCTCCAATGTCGTCGGTACGTATCCAGAGATGGGCCCTCTTCCTTAGCCAATATCGGTACCGCAACGAGTACAGGGCTGGGATGCAAAACGCAGACGCGCTTAGGCGCTTGCCAGTGCCGACAACAGATGGGGGGTCACTCGGGCACCTTACCAGAATACATGCTGTCTACCGAGCATCTCGACAGTTCTTTCGTGCCAGCGGGTGCTTTGCTGGCGCTGACGAGCGCAGACAATGCTCTCTGTGTTGTCCAGAACTGCGTACTTAATGGATGGCCTAAACGCACCTCACCATGTCACAGTTATATTCAACCTTATTTTTGCAGAAGACGAGCTGTCGAGCGCAGAAGGCCCGCTCTACTGGAGTCATCGAATTACCTTTAGCTAATATGGCCTTAAGCTCTTACTCCTCTTTCTGTATTAGAAAGAAAGAAAATAAACTTCAAATCATACCCCGCAAAGCGCGAGGGCCCATGCTCGCTGAGCTACATCGGTCACACCAGGGAGCATCGGCGATGAAAAGACTGGCGCGGACGCTGTTCTGGTGGCCAGGTTTTGATGGTGAGATCCAAAATCTTGCACGTTCATGCATCTCATGTGTACAAGCTCAGCTTGTGCCTCATCGCCAGGCACGTATCAGTTGGCCAGAAACTGGGAGGGAGTGCTCGCGGCTTCACCTTGATTATGCCGGACCAATTGAGGGACACATGCTGCTAATAGTTGCCGACTCGCCCACAAAATAAATCGAGGCACTCCGGGTCAGGTCGGCAACCACCGAAGTCACACGCACTGCTTCGCGAATTGTTCGCTCGTTTTGGCTTGCCGCAAACAATTGTCAGATAACGGTCCTCAATTCGCAAGTCAGCAGTTTGCCCAGTTTATGACGAACAACAACATAACATATCTACGCAGTGCCCCGTACGACCCAGTCTAATGGCCTTTCAGAGCGCGCATTCCGCACTATAAAGGATGGCCTTCTCAAGCACTCAATAATGACCGATCTCGAGCAAAACTAGCGCGAAAAATTGGCCGCGTATCTGCGTGCTTCGCTGAAAATGTCGTTTAAAGACGATAGAGGAGGCGCTGCGTTAGATATGGACGCCATCTGGCAATACGTCGGGAAACATGAGTGCTGTGTTGCGGGCTGGTAGTCCCGGCGCAGCAGCAGGCGAAGACCGGCGGTGACCAACGCGACCGGCGGGGACGCCAGCCAGACCGAACACGCGGTTTGGCGCGAAGCGCCGAAGCAGAAGAAACGTCCGCACTCAACGAGTACTCTCAACACACTCTTTTATTTACACGTCGCGTGGGTAAAACAGGAATGCCAGAGCGGCGCCACATGGCATTCATACAGTGCAATACGGAACCGAAACCGAAACACAACACTGAGCTCGTGGAGAGGGCACGGAGGAAGACAAGTGTTTCAACGCAGTCGCATTTTCAGCGCAGCTTAAGAAACTAGGGTCTCCAGAATTACGTATCTATGTACTTTCTATTAAAGGAACACATCACCTAATGCTTACCTAGTGATGTTGCGCCTCAGATACGCGTAATTTTTGCTTTTTGATCAACAATCTACACAAGTATGAACCTAGTCATCTGTTCAAGGTGTCTGGCCCTTGGGCAAGTGGTTCAACTTTGGCCGGGTGGCTGAATCGAGTGACGTGCCGACAAACAGAAAGACAGACAGACAGAAAGACCAAAATTTCTGCGTTTAAGTTCCCCAAGAAAGACTATCGTCTTTAAAAGCTACCGACGTAGCCCCCTACTGTGTGGCAAGTCTCTTTCGGAAATGCTGCTTAGTTACCAACTTCATTCACGCTTGCATACACGTGTGCCATCTCTATCGCGGAGTCATTGGCAGCCTTCCAGATTGCAGTCCGGTGACCCGGTGTAGGTGCGCAACTTTGGCCATGGGAGGCGCGGGTGTCCAGGCGTCATCAAAGGAACCGAGGGCTCTCGGCTGGTAACTGTTGACACTCCAGACGGGCCTACTCGGCGGCACTTGGACCAGATCCGCCGACGGGTGCCTACGTCACCCGTGGCTCCAACGGCGGGGGCTACCGATTCGGCATCGCCTATCCCTGCCAACGGGGAACCGCACGAGCGGAGCGGTTGAGCCCTGCAAGTCCAGTACCTAATGACGCCGTTCCTGTTTCTTGAACAACGCCATCAACAGGTGTTCCAGCCGAAGAGGCTCCCCTAAGTTCACCGGTCCTACAACGGTCCACCCGAGTACGAAGACCCGTGCAAAGACTCTACCTTTAAGAGAAAGGCAGAAGTGATCAGAACTGCAGTGCCAACACGTGTCAAACATGTTCGCCATCCTATGTTACGTCATAGGCAAGCAGCCTATATATATTTCGTTGTCTGCCAAATAAAGCTGTTCTGCGCCTGTTCCTGGCCCGGTTCTGTCACCGGCTACAATCACGGCTACAATCACGGCATGTAATCACTGGTTAAGATATACAGGGTGTTTAAGAAATGTGCCCAACCTTCTCAAAAAATCAGGAAAACGCGATATTTGATTGCTGCCTTCAGAATTGGTTTTTCTTTAGTGGCTGAGATTTTAAGATGGTTAGAGGAATTATTTGGGACTTTACTTAAAAGTTAAATTAATCAACATTTCAATTAGTGGAGTTAGGTGGCTGTGTCAATTGGGAGAATTGAAGCTCTTCATGCCAGAAACCCAACACAACTTTGAGATTTCGAAAAAGTAGCTTCTAGTAATAATTACGAAGTAATGAAATTCAACCAATTTCAATGGCGAAACCTAAACAGAAACATGGAAGAACGCAACTGCCATATTTTCTGAGATGTCCAAAATGAGTGAATGACTTTTTCTATAGCGCTAGGCATCTTTAGATGGTTAGAGACATGAATTGAGACTGTAATTAAGAAAGCTAAATTAATTAGCTTTTTAATTAGGGGAGTTAGGTGACTGTGTCAAATTGGAAAATTGAAGTTCTTCGTGCCAGAAACCCATCCCAACATTGAGATTTCGAAAAAGCGGCCTCTAGTAATAATTACGAGGTAATGAAATTCAATCGAATTCGATGGCTTCCGCTGTTGAAAGCCATTGCATTTGGTTGAATTTCATTACGCCACAACAATTACTACAGGACGCTTTTTCGAAATCTCAAAGCTCGGATGGGTTCCTCGCATGAAGAACTTCGATTCTCCCATTTGACACAATCACCTAACTCCGCTAATTAAAAAGTTAATTAATGTAACCTTCTTAATTACTATCCTTAATGATGTCAACTACCTTAAGATTCCTGCCGCTACAGAAAAAGCAATTCTGAAAGCCCCGAGCAAATATCGCATTTTCCTGATTTTTTGAGAAGGTTGGACACATTTCTTCAAACACCCTGTATACTCTTTAGGTGAGGACACTCGCGAGACGCGATAGACCAGATAAAGTAACAACGCCGAGAGGCCGTCGGACCACTGAGGGCAGCGGATACCTATCGATGGGATGATGCAACTTCAACACAAAACCTCTTTCCCGTAGCAACTGGCGCTTAGCGGGAAATGTGAATTTTCTTGTCAGCGAACGCGGCTACGGCACGCCAGCAACTCAAGTTGGAAACTCATACCGCGTTTTTCACCAGCGAAAAACGAGACATGTGGCGGGTGCTGGCGTTGCCGCCTACCACGTCGGTTGGTATAGCGGCGGAGCAGAAAGCATTTTCTCTCTTTAAGCCCGTATTCACAAACCAAACTTATCTTTTGCCCTCCTTTCCTTTTCGGCACCTTTACGCGTTTCATAAACAAACCTTATGCCTCAATTCAACCTCTTCTTAACTTTATCGCCGTGATAAGGTGGCGTTCGATAAGGTAGCCCGGCAGTAAAGGCAGTAAAGGCGCCACTTATGCCGCGCAATATGGCTGATTACGCAAGAAGCTTTACAAAGTCATTAAAGAAAAGGTGACGCACGCGATCGGCATCCAATGTGCAATTAATGCTGTGAGTGTTCGGCAACCATCAAAATTCTATGGAAGAGTTGAGCGACAGTGTGTTGCTGAGCAGATTCTCGAAGCGAGCACTTCATGTCCTCGACCTTGCCGCTGGAAACGGCCCCCACTACGTCAGTGTTCCCGTGCCACCACTCCTTCAGCTGCTGGTGGCGCTCTGTTTCTACGGCGGAGGTACTTTTCAAACAGTAAATGGATGGGATATTTTTACCCATTTTTTCACTCACGTAGCCGCTTCTTGCTGCTTCGAGCTGCTCCCACTCTCTCGTGTTCTCCTTCACTAACACCGCATGCAATCACAATTTTTGGCTATCACAATGCCACGCTTTCAAGTCAATGAGCAGCGCTGGATCTTCAGTGAAATTCGCCTTTCTGTCGCTCACAATAGGCAGTTTTAGAATAGCGTACGCTAAGCTTTGCGTACGCTATTCCTTGCGGTCGCGGCCACTGCGCATGCGCCATAACGCTAACCGCGGTTACCGTTTGCGTTCCGCCATGTTCCGCCCGCAAAAAATCCGAAATAGCGTGCGGCCCGCAAAGCCCCTTTGCGGCCGGGATCTCGCGGGATCTCGAGGAGATCCCGCGTTGCGTGAAATCACGAGATGGCTTTAGCCACAACTACAGCCAAGACGAGCCGCGCGGGAAGCCAGCTTTCTCCCGCTACATTTGAATCGGGGAAACTGCAGCGATGGAGCCGCCGGCAAAGCGTTTTCGATTTACGATCGAAGTCGATATCTACATGCTGCGCGAGGTCCGCGAGCAGGACCCCTACCACAATCCTGCTCTGTGGCTCAATGTCGCAGAAAACTTGTCTCTGGCGCTCGGCAGGCCAATCAGCGCGCGGGCAATACGCGAGCGCTGCGACCTGCTGCTCGCGCAGTTTGCACAAGAAGACCGGGCCAACTTAAGAAAGTAAGTGTGCTATTAGTTTAAACAGTATGTAGCACTGTGCTCGACGGTGCAGTGCTTATGCGGTTCAGAGCTGAACGTGCAGTTTGCGCAGGTCGGGCACCGAGGAGCAGTATGGGGAGAAGGAAACCCTTCTCCAGGAAATTTTTGATGTGGCGAGAAGCCACGGGTACCGCATCCGCCCTGGGACGGCAAGAAAGGCGGCAAGCGCTAGCGCCTCATCGTCTCAGGCGCCGTCAGGCGTTGAAAGAGCGGAGCGCAGAGTCGCGTCGGCGGTGCGTGACTCTGCCTCCGCAACTCTACACGCCGAACCTGCGAGCGGGGAGGACAGCACAGGTTTCGGCGACCAGGTCCCCCCCAACCTGTGTAAGTTTGTCAATTAGTGATTGAATGAAGAATTGTCGTTGTGGATTCAACCTAGTTCCCGCAACATAGTGGCGCTTGAGGGGCGTGGCTTTGTGGTGTCGTCTGCTACGTAGTGAAGGCACGACAAAGCTCAGTTAAATTAATGCAAGCAGTCCTATGAAACGGGTGCTCTTGTTTGAAGTGAAACCTTTTTAGATGCTTTTTCAAATTACTGCAAAGGCTTGCAGCATTCGTTAACACTAAGGCAAGCCTACAGATGTCACTGTATGTGCACAGGCCTGCCTTGGTATGTGGCCATGGATGGTGCATTGTCGTAGCGTGCACGAGGGGGCATGCTTGCTCTCACTTTACCCACTTTACGTGGTTTGCATCCCTACTCAGTAACAAGGAGGCACAACAAACATAGTAGACAGTTTTCAAGAGCAGTGCGCGACGATTTTAAATGCGATGGTAAATTAGACAAGTGGCGTGTTGCAGTAGCAGGTGGTAAATTGGGAAATGGATTTTCGTAATAGTACAATCAAGATGTCATGCCATATCGAACCTTTTCAAAGTTATGATGTTCACGAAGTAAAGAAAAAAAGGTAATGCTCATGTGAATTGTTCACTAGAAAATGAAACACCTTACTGGAAACCATGATTCCCCCGCTAACAGTTATTAATAGCTCACAAACAAAAAGAGAATATGTTGCCTAACGAAGTGTTGCAATCTTTAAAAAAAATAATTGAATATAGCGTTTCCATGGCTCATTCCCAACAGGTGCCATGTGCAGACAGCAATCATTCATTCTTGAATCAGTGTGCACATTGTCTTTGCAAGAGAAGAGGTGTAGCAAGCATCTGCTGTTGCCTGTACATGTTTGGATTACTGTCATTGGTCACACAATTGTGTATATTTGACGCCTTTTTAAAACTGCTTTAACACAGCTACGTAAGGAAAGTGTGACTCTACAACGTTTGAACCTCTCATGACTTTGCATGTCATGAAGCATTTGTGACATACTGAGATGGTAACTGTGTCAAGTACAATATCGTGGACTGTTGCCATTTCATTTAGGGTCGACATCTGTGTTCGACAACGTTGAAGTCGTCACCACGGCACCAGAGGAGCCCTACGAGGTGGTCGGCGACTTCTCGCAGTCATCTCCTGCTCCACAGGAGGAGACTACACAAAGCACTGCGCCAGTAGCAGCAGGAGGGGCGGCGCAAGCTGTAGGCGCTAGTGCTGCTGCAGGTGCAGCAAGGGCACGACGAGGTAGGTTGGACAGAACAACTGTGGCAGCAACAAATTCAAGTGACTATGTTGTAATATTGCAGGCTGAAAAGACAGCCGAACTACGAAAAGGGAAAGGAAGTGTTAAGTACTTGGGTTACAGTAGCACGTAATAAGAAAAAAAATACTGCAATCGGATACAACCTTTAAAAGTCTGTTGCACTTTCTCCTCAAAGGGGAACGAACACAAGCCTTTCCAAATGGGCACTCCCTCTACAGTAACGTCGTAGGTCAGGCAGCTGGTGAACCCATTTTCACAGAGCATTGTCAAGTGCATGCATGAGCAGGATGGTTTGCTTAGTCAAAGAAACAACCGGCTACCGCACTTCAGTAATCCTGGCTGGGCCTCTGCAGACCTTTTAGGATGTATCCGACTATTACTGAAAGAACACATTTGTGAGGCGTGCATGTGGAGAAAGTGTGGCATATGAATACCATTTCCTGCCACACACAAACAAGTAACAGTTGTTGTGGAACATGCACTTTGTTGTTTATTTGCATGAAGCAACAGATAAATATACCATTTACGACATACATATGACTAGTTTTTGTACTTGGGCATTTTTGCTGTTGTTGTTGATGTTCTGCATTGTTCCTACTGACTCAATGTTAACCCAATTTGTTCTTACTTTGTGTCGCCCCCCTTAGACAATGCCTCGGCGAGGCCTGTAAGGTACTTGTAAATAAATAAATAAATAAATAAATAAATAAATAAATAAACAACATTTAAAACTAACATGAATAAACACCATTTAAAACTGCCAGAACGGTACACCACACCACAATATAAATGGCACGTATATCACACAGCAAATACAAAGCTCACTGAAAGCACATCTCTGCAAATAAGGCACCCAGTAATACCATGCAACATATGCATAGGTCGGCAAACTCGCTCGTGAGTCTACTCACTCAGATCGGGCCTCGAGTTCAAATGAGTGCAGTCGAAGAAAATGTAGATGAGTCCGAGCTTGAGTGACCCCTAAGCGCAAAATATATTTCACGAGTGAATGAGCCCATCTTTTATCCGTGACGTATGGTCCTCTCCACTAATCTCCACCAATTACTATCTGCCCTATATCGGCTTATGTTTATACTCAAATTGATTCACACATATTTCAGCGGAGTAGCATTCGTGCGCCACCTCAGTATTCATTAAGCAGAGGCATGAGTCAAGAGGGAGGGGGGGGGGAGGCGTCTTGACCCCCCTTCCCAAATTCTTTCTTGGGAAGTTCTTGATTGAAAACATCTCGTGTGAGTAGCGTATTTTATAAAAATGTCCCAAGCTGAAACCACTGATAATTCGTAATTGAAGGTACAAGATGAAAAGGTTAATGAGAACTAACAGACAATAATGCCTGTTAGTTCTCATTAATATTGTGTCTAGAAAGAAAAACGAGCCCTTAGGAGTCCCCTCCTTTCCTTCAACATGAAAAGGTGTACTGCAGAGCTCCAATTATGTGCGATACTGGTGTTAAAGAGCATCGACACCATGATGCAAGAAACTCATTTCACGCTCACAGACTCACGAGTCTACTCACGCACACGCAATCAAGAAATACATTTTCTTCTGATAGTCCACTCGGGCTCAAACTGACGCCTCGAGCTGGGCCTGAGTGTGTCAGTTCATGAGTCCGTGAGCGTGAAGTGACGTTTTGGATCACGGTGTCAAGTGTCTCTAAAGGAGTGGCGACACAAAATTTTGAAGGCGACATATTTGTGGGGACGCACGCATCAGCTACGAAATATCAACGGATAATGCTGCCTAGAACATATTTCAAATTAATTTTAACGTGAGTGTCGCGTCACTGCACGCGATACCCGCCTTTGCTTTCGGTGTCAACAACCAACCGCCACCTTCGTAGCCACATATGTTTACACACCAACCTCTCTGGGTCCCGCCTCACTCCGTGCTATCCGAAACCGAAAGTGCTAGTGGGCACTACCAAACCGTCTCCAATGAATTAAACATTGATTGCTTGCACAAATAACCTTCGAATTCTTTATAAGTGGGTCGTTAACTACTTATTTCAACAGAAAAAAAACAAGACAATATTTTGTGTCAGCTCCTTAAACGGCAATACCACATATAATGGACGCTCTATGATGGGGCTTTTCATCATGTACTATCGCGCTCAGTACGAGCTACATCACGTGAGCGCGTGGCCGAGCGCTCTGCAAGGTTGTACAGTTTCGCCGATTATGGCATATTTTCGAGTTATTGTGAGAGAGTTTGGCTGTCCCTGCGAGCGCGCATCGCCCCCACTTGCTTGCTTTCACCCTCGAAGTTATCATTTTCGCAGCTCATATCGCCGCAGGGCAAAATGAGGGCGAGGGTGAAAGCAAGTGGAGCGGCGATGCGCGCTCGCAGGGACAGCCAAACTCTCTCCCAATAACTCGAAAATATGCCATGATCGGCGCCATTGTACAACCTTGCAGAGCGCTCGGCCACGCGCTCGCGTGGTGTAGCTCATACTGAGCGCGATAGTGCCTTGAAACAGTACGAGTTATCAGTGACTGCAATTCAGTAAGGATTTCCTTATCAAATATGTGACTCGCACGAGCGATATCTCTCAATAATGTCCCATGAAAGGGTTTCTGGGGGGGAAGGGGGGTCATGGCATCCCCCCCTCATAACTCACGCCTCTGATCAAGAACATGGAGGTGACGTGTGAACGCTAGTGCATTGAGGCATGTGTGAATAAATTTGAGCATAAACGTAGGCTATTAAAGGCTGATAGCAATGCTGACAGGCGAGTAGAAAGGGCCATAGGTCCACAATAACACGTGGAGCTCACTCAGACTCATTAGCATTTTCCTCAAATGGACTCAATCGGACTCAGACTAAAAGTTTCCCAAACTGGACTCAGTGGGACTGACACTCACCACAATATTACTCGCCCAGACGCACTCAGACTCACGGCTCAGTCTGAGTATAAGTGAGTCACTCACGAGAGAGTTCACCTACATGTGGTGTGAGCAAGTTCGGTTCAGGAAAAGGTTAGCGAGTCAGAGTCCGAATGAGTCAGGATGAGGAAACTTTCACTGAGTCTGAGTCCGAGCGAGCCCTGAGAGCACACTTTTTCTGCTGAAAGAGCTCTAACAGTTCTGACAACCTATGGACACATGAAACTTCAAGGCTGACGGTCCCTATGCTAAGAGGTACAGTGACACTGCCATATAAATAAAGTCAAAGGCACTATGTGTACAGACCACCACAAGTTCACAAAGGTGCAGCAGTACGAAATATACATCACACATAGTCATCAAAACAAGAGGACCTACTGCAGTGTTTCTCTTTCACGCAAGGCAAAACAGAGCTGCATATGTGTACGGGATGAAATGCACTAAAATCCAACCTCTAACTCAATATGACGAGGACAAAATCATAATAGACAAAAAAATCAAATTGCACATAGTGCTAACTGTACATCGCATGTGCAATTTTTGTGCTTACTCATTGATGACCAAGCAAATACAAAAGGAACTGTCTGCACACGCGTGGCCACTGGGCCACGTCTGTTGCGAGGTTGAAGAAACGTTACACAAATGCGATGTTCAAGAAATATCAGCGTTGTTGCGAGTTTAAACAAATGTAGCAAGGCTACCAGTGCCAGTGGTAGAATTACTCGTCCTTTTAGCCTGCATCACTGACAGGGCACGAGGTACATGGAGTGGCCTCGGCTTGTCTGCCATGTGCAACGGTGTAGTTTTTCTCATTTCGGAACCACAACAGGTCGCAGTTTTTGAACCAGTGGACTCGCAATGCAAGTTTCATGTTAGCGTACGCCGCGGTCTAGTGGTGGCGAAAAAATTACATTCAGTCACATGTTATAGGTTTCAAAACAGGAGAAAGTGCCTCAGATCAGGCTGGCCGACGTTTCGATAGGGGACCTATCTTTGTCAAAGGCGCCTTGTCATCCCTGGCGTGTTAGTTTTAAGGGGTTAGTGATGACGTCGTGTCCAGCGGTGGCGCGTCTGTTGCTGTTGGTAATTTCTGCCTGGAAAGAGAGAAACTCGAAAGCAGAGGAGTGTAGCCCTTGCCACATTTCAAGAGTTTGCAAACACGTTAGGGTCTGCCATGTCAGAGTTAAAGGTAGCTGCAAAGAAAGAAAAACCAACAGCAACAGACGCGCCACCGCTGGACATGACGTCATCACTAACCACTTAAAACTAACACGCCAGGGATGACAAGGCGCCTTTGACAAAGATAGGTCCCCTATCGAAACGTCTGCCAGCCTGATCTGAGGCACTTTCTCCTGTTTTGAAACCTATAACGTGTATCCATCCGTCGGCTCCCTTCTTGATCTTGGATTCAGTCACATGGTGTACTACACATAAACTGTGAATTTTCAGCGCAATCCAATTAGCATTCCTTTTTTGCACTGTCTTTATACATGTCGTGTATGCAATGATGACAGGAAGGAGGCGGCGCACGGCTGACCGCCACTTGGAATTTTTCGAAAGGCGCCTCGCCTTAGAGGCGGAAACCCGTGAAAGAGCTGCAGCTCAAGAGGACAGGCGCCTACAACTTGAAGAAAGGCGCCTGGACCTGCAAGAAAGGGAGCTGCAGCAACGAGTACGCGAGTTCAATGATGTTCACGAGGAGCGGCGCCAGGAGAGGGCCATGATCCTCCAGCAAAATCGGTTGCTGGCGGATGTGCTCCAAACACTTGTTAACAAGCTTCAATAAACATTCATAATTTCTCTTTTTCATTCGTTCTCTTTGTTCCATGTCATGGCTCTCCATTCCTCTGAGAGATCACGAATGTACAGGCCAGGGTGCTGGACGAACGTTTCATTTTAAATGGCTTGCAGCACTGCATGTCTAACTGCGCTGTAGTTAAACCCCTAAATAACAAAATTCTCACAGCAACCAAGCAATCTGGTGTCTCCGTTAAATGTCCATAGAGTTCAATGCATTTGCCTCCTATCGACAGTGCAGAGATTTTCAGGTATCGCTCCCACAATAACATATATGTCAGGTAGTGATCACCAATGTTTTTTTTTTCCAGCTCATTAGGTAGTCATGAACACACATTTTCACCCACAAGTATTGCTGTGACCACTGTCATTTGCAGCCCCGCCATGGTGGTCTAGTGGTTATGGCGCTCGACTGCTGACCCGAAGGTCGCGGGATCGAATCCCGGCCGTGGCGGCTGCATTTTCGATGGAGGCGAAAATGTTTGAGGCCCGTGTACTTAGATTTAGGTGCATGTTAAATAACCCCAGGCGGTCGAAATTTCCGGAGCCCTCCACTACAGCGTCTCTCATAATCATATCGTGGTTTTGGGACGTTAAACCCCAGATATTATTATTATTACTGTCATTTGCAATCGCCTACATGATAGCAACAAGCCTTCTTTTTTTTCCAATGAGAACACTTCCTTGCGAACACCTCTTTTGGCAACCACACAAGTGACGACACGCACAGAAGAGTCTGCATGCTGATAGACATTCAGCAGACTGTCTAAATGCTTGCTCGTGCGTCTCTCCGTATGCACGTGAAGATCTCCCACGTTTTGCTTACTAGCAGCGGCCTGTTTAAGAGATTCTGCCTCCTATTAAAAAGCATGCGTTTCTGATGCTTGGGTAGGTGTTTGGGATCATCTCTGAATTTGCGAAAGGCAGAAGAACAGGTGGCTATTTTAGCAGAGTTCAGTATTCCACAATTGATCTGCGCTTTTGCCAATCTTTGCGACGAATTGTCGCGAAAGGGGTTGCAATGTGGCTTGTTGGTTACTCGTATGAGCGCTTTGTGGTGTTCCTATGTGCCTTCCTGTGTCCGTGTTTCCTTCGCGCTACACCAAAAGCCTTTCCTATGTCGCAAAAACGAAACTTGCTTCCCCGTGGATTTTGTTATTGAAGGGTTTGACTGTATTTTGCTACAATCCTATTTCTCAGCAAACTATGCCCATTGAAGTGCAACTTGCACAATCTGCAGCAAAGTTCAACACTTCACTTGCCTTCACAGCAATGCACAGTGTTTGACGAAAACAATCTTAGGTGCGACACGATACATACCAACAACTTTTACATAATGGCATGCATGCCCCCACAGCACTTCTCACCAATGCCTTTCTCATTGTGTTTGACCTAACAAAAGAGCACCAACACACCCCATGTGCACACCTGACCTCCGTCATTGACTGGTGGGCGTTATGTCTGGAAGCTCATTTGTTGCACCATCAAGTGGCAGCAATATGTGGAGAGGTGCGCTGTTCTTTCCTTTTCTGATCTGATCTCTATGCAGATCGTAACGTACTCATGCTGGTCATACGTCTCCTGAACACTGGCCATTCAACATGCTATTGCATGATTTGGAAAAATTCTTTCCGCTGCACATGCCAGTTGAACAGCACAAAGCTCTTCGATATGCCGATCTCAATACCATGCCTATTAAGCCATGCGGCATTCCATCACGTGAGC
Source organism: Rhipicephalus sanguineus (assembly GCF_013339695.2). Taxonomy (NCBI): domain Eukaryota; kingdom Metazoa; phylum Arthropoda; class Arachnida; order Ixodida; family Ixodidae; genus Rhipicephalus; species Rhipicephalus sanguineus. The sequence continues at coordinate 191,790,058 of NC_051179.1, forward strand.
AGATTAACCAACTGAACCGGTGTGAGTATTTCTTGTTTCCGTGTGTGCAGTACTGCAGCATGTACACTTCACACACGAACATGTGCAACAAGATGTTCAACTGCGCTGCTCCAGCGAAGTTCCATCAGCAATTTTTCAACTGTGAACGTGCTCCGTTTTCTCAGACAGCTTTTTCCCTGCTTTAAGCAATACTCCCAGCTCTAAATGAGTCAGCCACCACTCTTTACATGCTCCCACTTCCTACGCACACCTGTCAACACGTAATGATGTGCCACTTTGAAGGTTATAAAAAAGCACTACACAGCACATACCCCACGCAAACTGTCAAGATGTACCCGTACACAACAGTGATGCAAACGTGCACCACTCAATGCAAAACACAAGGAAACATTGCTTACGAACTGCCACGCAATGGGAGAGAAAAAAAAACACTTGTACGAAACATTCACGAGAATGCAGAGGATCACAAAAGAACGCTGAAACTTTGACTAGAAATGGCATCTGCTTTGATGCATCGCACGGGAGTGCAATTACCGAACACAGCACATACCCCACGCAAACTGTCAAGATGTACCCGTACACAATAGTGATGCAAACGTGCACCACTCAATGCAAAACACAAGGAAACATTGCTTACGAACTGCCACGCAATGGGAGAAAAAAAAAAACACTTGTACGAAACATTCACGAGAATGCAGAGGATCACACAAGAACGCTGAAACTTTGACTAGAAATGGCATCTGCTTTGATGCATCGCACGGGAGTGCAATTACCGAACACAGCACATACCCCACGCAAACTGTCAAGATGTACCCGTACACAATAGTGACGCAAACGTGCACCACTCAATGCAAAACACAAGGAAACATTGCTTACGAACTGCCACGCAATGGGAGAGAAAAAAAAACACTTGTACGAAACATTCACGAGAATGCAGAGGATCACAAAAGAACGCTGAAACTTTGACTAGAAATGGCATCTGCTTTGATGCATCGCCCGGGAGTGCAATTACCGAACACAGCACATACCCCACGCAAACTGTCAAGATGTACCCGTACACAATAGTGATGCAAACGTGCACCACTCAATGCAAAACACAAGGAAACATTGCTTACGAACTGCCACGCAATGGGAGAGAAAAAAAAACACTTGTACGAAACATTCACGAGAATGCAGAGGATCACACAAGAACGCTGAAACTTTGACTAGAAATGGCATCTGCTTTGATGCATCGCACGGGAGTGCAATTACCGAACACAGCACATACCCCACGCAAACTGTCAAGATGTACCCGTACACAATAGTGATGCAAAAGTAATTCAAAACAAAAAAATAATTGACCTCACTGAGCAGAACATTGCATGAAACAACACAACAAAATGATTAGGACCAATTACAGAACAAGTCCACAGTGAAGCTATGCACGGCCAACCAAGAGCACATTAGTTGAACCGTGGCACCAGGTAATCCTCTAAAAGTGGTGCACAAAGACCAAAATACATGCCGGTTTGGCTGCCGTACAAACAAGTGTGGCAGTTCGTAAGCAATGTAGCCACCCGGTACATCTGACCGACATTCTGAAGAAGAATCTTTTGGTTCTTCTTAAAGTCCACAAAAGCAAACTCGGCGATGACCTTCCCAAACCCCCACTCAACGGCCTGCCGAACGGTGCTCATGCCCTCGTTGAACAGCTGTTGCTGCGCGGTGAGGGTAGCACCTCCATAAGGTCGCATCAGCAGGGGCCGTAGTGGGTACGCTGGGTCGCCATAGATGCAGTACAGGCACCCGTGTGTAAGGCGCTGCAGCTTGGCATAGAGACCGCTTTCTCCCAGGATGCCTGTGCACACACACAAAAAAAGACAAAACCTCTGAGTCTCAGCTTTGCACATTAAGAGATTGCAGATGCAGGTCAATACGACACGTTGTGAACATGGCACAAACTTTGCTTGCAAATTCAACGTTTTCTACCTCAAATTTCATCGCGTGCGTAATGTTTTGTCAGTCCTTCAAGCCTTCCAAACAAAATCATGGTCAGTGACAGGGTGACAGCAGTGCTCAGTAACAGGCAAGGCCTTGAAATTTTAATTTTCAGGGTAACAGAACTAACTCAATCTTTGTGAGGCCCTTCAGTAATTACTTGTTTACTTTGGCAATACATTATTGTATCCGCATTAGGGCCATTCGGTACTCAAGAGACTGCCAACGCTGCACTAGTGCTTGTAAATCTTACTGGCAAAGTTTCAGCGCTAGGAAAGCAAGAGACCTTCACTAACCGGCGTCGTGTCTGCTGCCAGGGTACGGACCATCAAGCTCGCACACAATGCCGTTGGCGCCCATGACGGCCTGGTACTTCAACGCGTGCACTCTCTTGTGGCCCGAAAAGTAGATCCTCTGGTCGACAGACGGACGGCAGATTGGTCTTGCTGTGCCGTCGACGAAGCCCCAGCAGTTGGTCAATGGGGCGCCGCGGTTGTAGACAGCCTGCATTGGTGAAATGAAACACTAACATTACATTTAGAGTTACGCCATTACGAGGTCATCACGCTTCGAAGTAATTCAGTGCACGAATTTAAACAAAAGGGCTTGTCGCACACTCATTATACGAAGTTAACTATTGCCCTTTCATGGTACTTATAAAAAGGTAATGCAGTTGTTCACGCTCACCTGAGAGAACACGTTCAGGTCGTCAAGGGTCAGCCAGGTGTGCCTCGCAAGATCGTCGAGCAGGTGCCCGAACACGCGATCGATGTGTGCCATCACTTGACTCACGATGCTCGACATGGCCGACGAAGCACGACCGAACATGGGTTCGATGTCGCACCACCGGTTCGGATACGACAGTCGGCGAAGAGTCATTAACAGTGCCTCTTCACCTGACACGACGACACCTTGCGCACTTTGGACAACATGAGGGATGCGCAGACCTTCCGTAAGTGGCTTAAGGTGTTCCTGCTCGAAACGGAACCATCTTCGGAATGTCTGCGGGTCCAAGGCGCTAGCGTTGATGAGACCGCTAGCCGACTTGTAGGTGCGCGGTCTAGGTTCCCAAGGCACTATGAGGTACAAATCTTCCAAGTCACTCCACGACATGTCACAGTAGATCATCTCATCGCACAAAACACTGCGACGCATTCGTCGAAGCCGAGGCATTTTGGCGGGAGACAAGCGCGGCTGTGACTTGAAGCTTGACACAAAAGAACCGACTCGGATTGGATTGTCTTGGCTGCAATTGTGACAACGCGTCTCGCAACCAAAAATGTTTGCACTCATAAACATCACACACAACGTTTCACAGTTCTAAAAGGGTTAACAATGAAATATAACTTTGTTTCTTCAAGAAACCAGCTTCTACGAGCAAATAAATGATGCATCTTACTGCGGTGGCGCTGCGAGCTTTCGTTAGCGTTTGCGGAGGACAAACGCTATTCTAAAGCTCATATGGCGCCCATACGCTAACGCTACGCCCGCAACGACCGCTAACTTAGCGTACGCTATTCTAAAACTGTCTAATAACAAGCGTATGTATGATCCACGCAAACAGCCACAGACGCACACACGCAGGCACACGGACAAAAACCGCTCGCAACTCCACGCGCCTGTCGGTGCCCTGGTAGATTCATGGACCGGCGCCTCTGTCTCCGCATGCACCGGCGCGTCTACGCGAGCCGCCGGTTGCTATGACAACGGTAAAACGTTAACAAAGAAAAGGAGCAAACGGCGCGGCCACACGAGGCGCGTTCTTACCGAAACTTGCACGGGTATGCGTTCCTGCATTCTAGGGCCGAAGCTCCTCAGGGTGTGAGCCTGTCCCTCCTGTAGTAGTAGGTAGCCACGCATAGTGGGATGTATTCACTGCATGTGATAAAGATGACGATGACGACTGATGACCATGTAGAATAAGCGCGTTCCAGTACAGTGGAATGTGCCCATTACACGTGAGAGAGAGAGAGTACAACCGTCCAGTGCGCCCGCGACAGGGCCTCACGGCCCTGTCGCGGGCGCACTGAACGGCCAGGATTTGGTCCTGTAGGTTTGGGCTGCGCAAAAGCGCATCCCACTCGGCATTGCTGTAAGTCGGGCCGAGTGACCCGCACTCCCAAAGCATGTGAGCTAATGTAGCAGCCTCCCCGCAAGCGGTGCAGGCGGCGTCGGAGAATTTGTGTGGATAAATTTCATTTAACTGTGCTAAAGATGGGTACGAATGGGTTTGAAGTAAGCGCAACGAGACTGCCTGTGCTCGATTGAGTTTTGAATGTGGGATCGGGAAAGCCCGCCTCGCCATGTAATAATACTTGGTAATCTCGTTGTGTGTGATTGGAGTGTCGTTATGTCCTGCGTCGTCGGCGCTGGAGCCATCGCCCATGTCGAGAGCTACACGTGATAACGATGACGATGACGCTGATGACCATGAAGTATAAGCGCGTTCCATGGCGATGACGGCTGATGACCGTGAAGAATCAGCGCGTTCCAGTATAGTGGAATGTACCCACTACACAGGATAATGATGACGATTACACTGATGACCATGAAGTATAAGCGCGTTCCATGACGATGACGACTGATGACCATGAAGAATAAGCGCGTTCCAGTATAGTGCAATGTACCCACTACACGTGATAACGGTGACAATGACGCTGATGACCATCATGTATAAGCGCGTTCCAGACCACAAATTCTCTTTCTGCCATGGATGAAAACGATCGTGAACGCGCTCTCGCCCTCGAAAGGCAAAACGGCAACGCAGACAACAAACGTTCCCCTGAGCTTAACGTCCTATATAAGGACCCCCGCGTTTGTGTGTCAGGTCTTTGTATGATGATCGAGTGGGCAAAATTTACGGGGATTGACAGTTTACGAGATTACCTCCGGAGCTTCGCCCACTCATCATCATTCACTTCGTGGATATGGTGTGATTTTTTCTGATTGTTTTCAGGTGAATACCGTTTTTTTTTTCTTGCTAATAAACCAACAATGAGCCAGAAAATGTTTATAGCCTCGCTACCATGCTCATTCCTTATGACAAGGCCGCGTTCCGTACGGCTGCCTTAAAACCGAATAAGGCGAGTTTATGAAACGCACTGTGAACTTTTCTTGTCCTTACACTTTTCCCTTCCTTACGAAAGACCGTCTTATAGCGTTAAGGTAAGGTTGGTTTGTGAATACGGTCCTTAATTGAAGCGTTAATTTTAACATTCATGAAGAAAAGGCACTGTTAGAACGTAATTATTGTTGCATTTCAAACATCAGTGCGCAGTGTGCAAAGACACTGACGCTGCGTGCTTCGAAAAATCTATACCGCCGTGAAGCATAGGGCTTTTGATAAGCACATTTCCACTGTTACGATGTTTTTTGCATTCTCATTGTGCTCCTGGGAGCTTGCGTGGTACACAATAGCTGTGCTACGATGCCGTGAACAACACAGAGTAACATTGTACAGTGTGCAGAAACCATCAGTGTCTTTCATTTCTGGCCGACACCAGGGCCCGTATTCTCAAACGATCGCAAAAGGCGATGGTATCGCGGTTGGTTACGTAGCATCTGGTGCGTTCAATAACTGAAGAAAGCCTTGCCTGTGATGTCACTGTTGCACTGGCCGTTGGTGTTACGAATGTCTCACAACGCAGGAGTCAGTGTACCGTACGAGCGCAGAGCGACCCGAGTGCGGCGTTTTCGAGCGTATGCTGGCTTCCACGCAGTGGCCAGGCTTGGCTGTGGCTACTTGAAATACAGGACGTCTTGAAATTGCTTGCAACGTTTTTTGTGGGATTGTTTAATGCACACTATAATATTTAAAGAATGCAACTTTGCATGAAATGTATTTTCGTATAGAGCTCTTAGTACTCGGAGAGTTCAGCTGTAGTGTGCTGCCGCAGCGATGTCGTCTCATATGTAAAACGTTAAGCGCAGTACTGAATGGACGAGGACGGGACAAGAAGTGACACGCACACAAGCGTTTCGTCCGGGCCCTCGGCGCCACCCTCGCATTGCGCTGGGCTCAGCGGCGCACTTTCACTGCGCTTAACGTTTTACATATGTCGCACCGCCAAAGATATGAACTTGCTAAGTTCATATCGTCTCAACATGTTGCCAGCTCGCGATAAGCCAAGCGAGTAACGCACGGTTCATGTTTCTGGGACGTTCAAACCACGAAAAAACACGCGCTGGCAAAGAACGAGTGCTGAAATAACCCAAGGTAATGCTCGCTGAAAGCTTCAGCGTAAAAAATGCTGCGTACATCCACCGAGGATTGCATACTAGAAGCTACCGCCTACGTCACTGAAATGCTAGTCTTCACCGCCAACCGACGGTGATAAGGTGTGTTCGTTTATTCCAGGAATCGCAGGACCGCCGTAGACCATCGTCACGTCGACGGATATACTAGATGGCGACCTCACTTTTCCGGTTTTGCTCAATAGCCAATCAGTGCGCACCAAAGGCGATACTTTTGCGATTGCCACCTTTTGCGATCGTTTGAGAATAGGGCCCCGGAGAGAGATTAGGTCTCTCTTGTCGTCCATCTTGTTCAGAACATTAAAGGGGCCCTGCAACAAAAATTAAGCAAGTCGTTTTCAACGCTTTTTCTGGTACTGTGGAATGCGCCGACATCGTTGCGCGAGCGAAACGCCGAAAACGAAAGTGTTATGATTTAATTTCACCGGATAAACTACGTTGATTTCGGACTACACCGACACACATCGGCTATTTTTGTTACGGGAAGTGACGTTTCGTCATGTGGCAGTGACGACAAAGGCCGTGCGTTTTGATTGGCTTGACGCGACAAGTACCATGTTCAACGATACGAGAAACAGCTCGAAACACGGGACAGTGAAATAGACGGACCAAGCGCTGACTTACAACCAAGGTTTTATTCCGTACATGGGGGCATATATAGGACACGCAACATGAAAGGAAGGAGAGGAGAACAGTGACGTGGAACTTTGTTCACGAATTCTATGAAAGCCTCTGAAAAAAATGTAAGAAGCCATCATCCACTAGACAGATAGGCAATTTCCCTGGTGAGGAGCGCTAACGAAGGCACACTCACGCACATAGCACCTTTTTTGTCAGTGCAGAATGCCTCATAAATCTCACGTGCTCGTTGATCACTGTATCGCCGCAGTACCTTACATTGATCGAACATTGCATGACAGCCGTATACGGAGCTGTGCGCAGCTAGGTGGCTGCCCGCAGAACCCCTCATTAGATTGCGGTGTTCCCTGGGGCGGTCATTTACCCACCGGCCAGTTTGGCCGATGTAGCAGCGACCGCATGAGAGGGGGATTTCGTATACCGCGTTATGACAGCCAAAAAGTTTGTTGAATGCTGCTGGTTGCCGGCGTTGCCGTTTACGTTCAGCTTCGCGAGCGTCCATAGCGCCGTTGCGAAGGAGAGTGCAACGGGAGCGAGCGAGCGCCGCATTATATACGAGCGCACAGGTGTGGCGGAGAGAGAAACGGCAGAGGAGAAACGAAGCGGAGGCAGCGCTCACGCCACCTTCTCCCACCTCCTTGAGCCCATGCGAGGAGAGGGGGAAGAGTTGGCGCATGCGCAATATGGGTACGGACGCCGCAGAACGGACACTGCCCCGAGCATAAGATGCTTTCGCATCCAAAAAGAAATTCTAAACGCTTACCGGACCGACTCGTTCCGCATTATCGGTCTGTAGCGTTTCGTCCGGGCCCTCGGAGCCATCCTCGCATTGCGCTGGGCTCAGCGGCGCATTTTCAATTTGCAATGGCTTGCACGGCACGCAAGCTATCGCTCCGTCGCAAGAGTTCGAGCTCGAGGTCTGTTAAGTCTTCCAGACTCACTGACTGTGTGCACTACACGACAAACCATGGGCGCGTCTCCTAGGTGACGCACGTGGTTCGTCGTAGCCATGGTAGCAACGCCGTCAAGAAGAATGGTGGCGAGGCACTGTGTGAAGGCCACCATGCGACGAGACTTGGCATGTTTCTATAAGGCGCGCGCGGTGATTGGAAACGGCCTTGGACGTCAGCGGGAGAGCGAAATGCTAAAGGGAACGTTTCTTGTCGTCGTCTGCTCGAGGTTTGAACTTTGCAGACTGATAACGTCAGATTTCGTGTACCAATTTTGATAATTCTTTTTGGGTTCGTCTCGGCATTAATTACTACACGCATTCCAGCGCTAAATAAGGCAGTCGTAAAAAAGTCGCAGGGCCCCTTTAAACAGCACAACAATGCATGCACCGCACGAGTTTACTGACCGTACTGAAATGGATCTGATTGACATTTTGATAATTAGGCGAGTACTTGTCGAGTTAGAAATATAATTACGACTAATTCATTAAACTTCATTAGCGAGAAAATTACTAGTGGTCACTACAGTGTACTGGGCCGCACCGCTCTGCAGTTACCGGCGGTGGCCGTTGAACGGAAATTCATACAGCTGCTTACGGCGACAACGTCATGAAGACGCGCACTTTAACAATTACTCTCGAAAGCGTCGTTTTGGAGCAGGCGTGTGCTTTGGAGTAGAGTGGAGGAATTGGAGCAGCGCTTCCATCGCTGCTAGGTGCGGAGGATGTACATGCATGGAATATCTTTATTTGGTATACTGTTACATGTAAACGCTATTTGCTTGCTCTAGCTATTTTTTACCGAGTGTACCAACAATCACAGAGCAAGATTTTTAAAAATAGGGGCAGTGTTAAGCGACGCAACTCCAGTATATATTGTTCCGAGTACACTAGAATAGCCACCGCTAATTTTCTCGTTAATTAGGTTTCATGAAATAGTCAATCTTTTTAGAACTTTTTGTTGGGCTAGTTGGTACATGCTTACTGAAAAACCAAAAAGACGCGTACCATCAAGGAAAAAAGTAAGGACAGGACAGAAAGGGCGTTGACAGAGAAGTGGCTCAGGTTATTGACGATGCTGAAGTGAAGATTTTTAGGTATGTTGATGACTTTTTAATCATTTTTAAAGCTAACCCTTCTTTGAGAACCACTAACTCAGTGGATGAGGTTTTAGCTGTTTTTAGACAACACGCCAAGGGTCTATTATTCACGCATGAGCTTCCTGTTGGTGGTGTGCTGCAATTTTTAGACCTGAGTCTCACTTTCTCGGAGACGCACATATGTTGGGCATATTGCCCACGTTCACGCAAAACACTTCTTCCTTATGATGCCTCGCATTCGAAACTTGTCAAGAGGGCCGTTGCTTCCATGTGCCTGGAAGGAGCGCTGGTGAAATCTTGTCCTCATCTAATGCAGGAAAGTTTCAATAATCAGGTCACGAGGCTGTATTCAGCCGGCTACCCTGGTTCTGTCGTTGTTGCAGTCTCGGAAACCCTCCTTCAGAAACTGAAGGGATCGAGAAGAAATAGGCAGCCGATGGAAAAAAGGCCCATGGTTATGCCATATGTGCACAAGGTTGCTCACAACCTTAAGAATGTGGCCAACAGGTACAAGGTACCCTTGGTGTTCTCGGCGCCCCGCAAGTTGGCTAGCCTGTGCCCACGCATTTCTTCCGCACCGAGGCCCTCCCCGTGTGGGAAGAGGCCCGCAAGGCCTTTTGTCGCCTGCTCGGTTGGCGTGGTGTACGAGATCCCGCTTAGTTGCGGTAGGGTATATATCGGCCAAACAGGCCGGTGCATAAACGACAGGATGAGGGAGCACGAACTTTCGGTGAAAAATAAACTTTCAGCACATTTGCCTGTGCATTGTGGTTCCTGCAAGTGTGAGCCTGGGTTTGCCAGTGTTTCCGTTCTTGGAAAGAGTAACGATGTCTTAGCGCGTGAAATTATGGAAGCATACTATATTAGAAAGAAGAAAGAATGCTGTGTTAGTGACACTTCTGTTGCTCTGCGTGGGGGTGAATTTAGTTTCATCGATTCATTTTTCGATTAGTTAATCTTGTTATCGCGGGTTTTTGACGAGCTTGTGAGGCGATGTGCGCGCGCAGGGTCGCTGTGGTTATATATGATGCTGATGTTCTGGGAATAAAGTTAGTTGCGAATGACGCCCTTTCTGTCCTGTCCTTACTTTTTTCCTTGATGGAACGCGTCTTTTTGGTTTTTCAGTAAGTCAATCTTTTATTTGTAAATCGACGAGTACTCACCTAATTATCAAAATCTGAATGAGGCGTATTTTTTTTCCTATCTGACAAACATTGCCCGCGAAATCTGAAAAATTTCCCGTGAATAGCGCGCATCAGGAAGCAGCGCACTCAATGAGTCTCACTGTGAGCAGGGGGCGGATTATCCAGGATTCAAAGGGTTCAAATGAGCCGGGCCCTCCGGTTTTAGGGGGCCCCCCAAGGGACAGAAAAAATGGCCGACTTCGTTGTTTTGTTCGAAAAAGTTTAACCCTCCTGCTGGACTCCCCTGATAGAAACAGATTATCTATTTCAGTAATCAATATACATGCTTCTAAGCGGTTGTTCGTTGCATGACGTGCACAATATTGAAGTCAGTTCCCAGTTCTGTAGTCTGCGGTAAAAACCTTTTTACTCGCCCAAGACCATGCATCGTGTACAGGGAAGGATCTGATCCAGCGGATGGACACATATAGCAGCCTGACGAGGATTTTAGCAGCTACAGTCCAACACGCAATGCGAAGGCGCATAGAGAGTGGTTCCTGTTTGAAATATCGTTTAATGCGCTGAATGAAAATAACCGGTAAGAAGCTGTCGCATAGGTATGCTATAGTATGCTTTCATTATAGTGTAAACAACGCACCATGAAATATTTGTATGTCAAGGAACTTCCTGATTATGCAAGGACTCCGAAGGAGTAATGGTTTGATTCTTCGCTTCTGGCATTGCCGTTCTGTCTTAATTCCTGCTTGGTGGTTATATAGGGAAACTTGAGACTATCACTTGGTAAAGGTTGTGCACAGGAAATATCTACAACATATATCCACTATCTGGCCCCCAGCAGGCCCTCACCGCAATTGCTTGAGAGTTGTGGTGGGGGTCCTCAATCGACCATCACTTTTGAACTTCTTTTACGCAACGCCCTGCATAGCAGGGTTGGGCAGAGATACTCAGAAAAATATTCCGGAATACAGATATCGAGATACATGGACTGGACGCCTAAAATACAGATACTGAGATACATTTGCCTTTAACGTAACGGGATATTTCGGAGATACTTTCGCAATAAGACGAAAAAAGTATTCCGGAATACAGATACAGCAATACAGATACTGGAATACTTTTTTCATTTCACGGATGCTCATACTCTGCAAAGACATTTATAAGTGCAGCATAATGTTGTAAGTAAAGTTGCAGCGCATTGATACTTTCAGTTCATTTATTTATTTATTACAGTACCCTCAGTGCCATTAGGAATTAAACAGAGGGGGGGGGGTTACAAAGCACATAATTAGTAATAATGGCATAATTACACATATCAACTGCAATAAAAAGTACACTGTTTCACAGCAAGAGTAACAAGCATTAGATACCGAAATAAAGATACTTCGTGACAACAAAATGAGCTATGCTAGAAACAGCACAGTTTAAGCAAATCACTCGAATCACTATTGAACACAAGTGAACTGAAAAAAAGTATGCATTTATTTTGCACATAAGATCTGCGTTGCTGAGAAGATTGCTGTGTGAGCTAGCATCTCAAACAGGCTGTCTTCTAGACAGTGTCGGTTCGGCCTCAGCACAAGACTTGCGAAAGAAGAAAAATCCCTCTACACCGCTGCAGACGAGCGCAAATTCCTGTTATAGTGAATAAATACCGCCTTCATAGCCGGGTAGCCCTGCAGCGTGGCGATATCTCTTCTTGGGCCACCTAGATACCGAAACACTTCCGCCCTCACGCGGGTTGTTCTGACCGTTCAGAAGCCGAAGTCGGTCCCCATCATCGGAATCCTCAGTCGGCTGGCCTGGTCGGCGCCCGGCCAGACGGCTGAGGATTCCGCTGCCCATATAGGCCGGCCATAATTACCTACGCGCAATGGAACTCAATACGTCAAAACTGCACAATTCAAACATTGGCTTCCTAAAATCACGTTGTTTAGGGTTGAGAGGCTTTAAGTCCTCCCAAGTTGCTCACGCCATCTCTCTAAACAGGCGTGGAAACAAAGACAGCTGCTCAGAGCGCCCCATCGCAAACTACAGCAAGCACTCGTCGCCTGGGCCGAAGGGGTCACTCTTCGATAAAGCTGTCACCACCACCGACTCTACCAGCACCCATTTCAGCAAGCCGCAACAGGCGAAGTCGGCTCCTGCGGTGAGGCAGCCTCGTACCACAAAAGACCGTTTCACGCTTGTGGTCAATTAGGAACGCACCCCGACACGCTGGAGAGGTGGCTGAAAGTGCGACAAAGATAGCCATCTTCTAGTCACTTCCGCCCGCCGCGACAACGGGAACTGCTTTTCGAAGTGCCGCCGCTTTGAGAACTGAACGCACGCGAAGCATTGCAAAGCCTCTGGTCCAAGGCGGTATCCGCGCGGGGGGTCACGAAGTAATCGGTTGCCACCCGAAAAAAATTAGGCGTGCTGCACTGGCCTTGAGAGACAGCGACTTTCGTCGGCAGAGGCCGACAACACTGACTTCGCGATTCTGCTGTCTGTGGCGTCGCGGGCTTTACCACATGGGCCATTCTGTGCATGAGGGGAAACCACGGCCGCCCTTTCTGTCGGCGACCGGCGGCGCGCCTTTGCCTGTCTTGGCACAGAAACAAACAAAAGGAAACTCATTCCCTCTTCGGAAACATGCCTCAGCTCATTTCCGACAAAAAAAAAAAAAGATGTAACGAGATGCTTGTGTCCCGCATAGTATCGCGATACAAACGATACATCGTAAATGTATTTCACTACTGAGATACAAATACATTTTTCAAATGTATCTCGATACAGAAATACAGATACTCAAACGTATCTTTAAAATACTATCGCGATACTATTGTATCGCGATACTGCCCAGCCCTGCTGCATAGCACATGCAACCACGGGCGTCTCAGGTGAACATGATGCTTCTCGAGCCGACCGGATGCGCGCAGCTTGTTCGAGATCACATAACACCGCTGCCGCGCTCAACGATCCACAAGGCAGCACGGCTCTTATGACGCATTCTTCGGTTAAAGTAATTTCGTGCGCCTTCACGCTCTGGAGCTCTGTACTCGTCGTTGTCACTGCAGAACAATCGGATATGCTGACCTTAAAGGTAAGAGCTTCAAAATTTACATTCGTGCGAGTATTGGGAACAACTGCAAGCGCATTTCTTATATTTGGGCACTTTAAGATGGCTAACAGGTACAGTGTGCACGTTTCGTGCGAGAGTTGCAGAGCTTCTATTTTCGTTACTTTGCAAAGATTGAGGCACTACCAACATCTTTGCGAGACCCTTGGGAATATTTAAATAATATTCAGTGGATTAGCATTTGAATGCTTTCATTGCGAACTAAGTGGGTGCATTTGCTCTTGTGTTGCCTCCGTCATTATCAATCAATTTTATGAATAAGCAAGTACGAGCTTTTCTTACTAACTTATTCAGAGCGGCCGATTTCGCCAAGCTTCGACATTTTGTGTTTTATTTTTGCCACCTATGGAGACTGTCGGTGACCATTCATTGGAATGAGCGAGCATCGCTGTAATATTCACCTGAACCAGAACGCTTGAGAATGCCACCCGCTGCGAAGGTATGTGAACCATAATGATATAGAGATCTTATTGTAAAGTCAATTCAGGCTGTATCTTCTTATTCTGTGGACTTCCTTCGTATTGTAGACAGATCCAGATCATGTCGAGAGAGTAATCGGTAGACAGGAAGCAGCAGAAACCCAAACTACGCGATAAACTCTCGTCAGTGAGTTATCGCCAATATCAGATTTCTTCGGCAGCGTTTCATTGTCTTGTTCAACTACCGTAATGTTACTCATAAATTTGTTTTGAGAGTATTCTTCATTGTCCCCCTTAGTAAAAATTATTTCTAGAAAAGCACACTTTGAATAAGTTACTTATAGATCATAAACTTGGCTTGCAGGCTCTGTTACTGTACCATGCCACGGAAAAAGGAGTTCTCTGGCGCTCGAAAGCGCCATTTGGCAACGGAGGAAAAAAAAACCTCAGCGACACTTTAGGAAAAATGCCTAAGCTTTCTAGCTATTTTACCAGTGACAAGAGCTCGGCCAGTAATCCGTCGACCAATGAGACCAGTGAAGGTGACCCAGCAGACCGTGCGCTCAGCGAAACTGTTTGTTCCCAAGCAGGCGCAGTCGAGGTGCTCTCTTCAATGGCTTTAAAGCCAACAGCCTCGACGAGCATGGTCGGGGAACCAAATTCATCGCACACTGCGTGAAGCCCAGTTCTCCAGGGACGAGCAGCCCGACTGAGACAGATCAGCCATTGCCTGATGAGCGTCCTTGCATGTCTATGGATCCTGCGGACTGGTTTCCTCTGCGCGTAGCCAGTCAACTTTTGGGTGGCACAAACCCAGGATGTATGTGAAAATGCTAGAAACATGCAGGGTGATTACTCTCGCTCGAAGCGGTACTTTCAGCCAACTGACGCGGCACCGAAGGGCCACCACCGCCACTTCAAGCAAGAAATGTTCTATGCTCCCCGCACCAGCGGCGAAGTAGTCTTGCGCGAATGGCTGCTGCACAGCCCTTCCAAATGATCTGTATATTGCTTTCCCTGTACTCTGATGTCAGCAAGAAAGGACCAATTTTCGGAACCAGATGGGTTCAGTTCATGGAACAAGGCATATGCAAAGTTACAGACACACGAGGAAAATGAGTGTCATAGACAATGCGTGCTTGGCCTGTGCAAGCGACGTTCTCTCAGAACGTCGGTCATTCGATCCTTTGAAGAGCGGTGATGTCGATGTCACAGGGATGTTAGCACATTAATGGCAGTCTCGTGTGTGTACAGTGACATGGTATAAATGTGCCTTCTTCACAGAAATAAAGATCAGTTGTAAGTCAGCGCCTGTCGTCGTCTGTCTCCCTTTTGTGTTCGTCCAAAGATTCGCGCTGTTTTCCCTCCTTTGAAGAGCACTGCTCGGAGCGGGCAACTTACTGGAGAAATGTTCTTCACCGCGTAGTTGCAGTGGTAATGTTCCTTGCAGAACAAGGGCTCAGAACCTTGTTCCTTGCAGAACAAGTTCCTTGGATGTCTTGAACTAATCGCCAAGTTTGATCCTTTCGTTTATAAAGAACTTTGGGAACCTTGGACGTGGAAAAACATCCTACCTCTCCTCAACTATTGTGGAATGGGTTGTAGAAGCCCTCGGAGCTGAAGTCCGAAAAAAAAAATCACTTGCGCGGTTGAGAGTGCCAAGTACTTCTCTCTTTCAGTTGATTCTACACCTGATTCGAGTCGCAGGGATCAACTTACAGTGGTCGTTCGCTACGTTGCTAACGATGAGCCTGAAGAACATTTTCTCGGATTTTTGCCCATAACCAGTCACAAAGGGGAAGGTCTCGCGAAGACAACGCTCGACCTCTTAGCAAATGTTGAAGTTAACTTCCAAGACTGTCGTGGCCAGTCATACGACAACGCGAGCAATATGGCTGGAAAATACTCTGGCATGCAGGCTCATTTGAAGAAAATCAATTCGCAAGCAAATTTCAACCTTTGTGTTGCTCACTCTCTTAATCTGGTCGGGGCCCATGCAGTAGATTCTTGTGGGCAAGCCGTTAGTTTTTTCGGGCTTGTACAACGTATATACGTTTTCTTTACCGCGTCCACTCGTCGCTGGGCTGTACTCCAGGCTCATTTTAAACAAAACGCCACAGCGGTAATCCGAAAGCAAATCTCAGACACGCGGTGGTCAGCGCGAGCGGATGCAACGAGGGCTCTCGTGGCAGGTTCTAAGGAAATCAAAGCCGCCTTGAATGAACTATCCGAAGATCCTCAAGAACGAGCAAAAACGAAGCACGAGGCAAAATCTTTGCTGAAGGCAATGCCAACATTGGAAACCGCGCTGATGGCCGAGTTTTGGAATAGAGCAATTGCAGCGCTTCAGCGCCACCAGCAAGGCACTTCAGAGTCCCACACTTTCATTGAATGCTGCCGTCAGCCTGATGAAATCATTGTGTGATTATGTATCCAGCTTAAGAGAGAGTTTTGACAAAATTGAAAAGCTTGCGACAACGCTTCGTACAAAACAAGCTCGCAGAGAAAGCGAAAGCAATCTATACACTGTAGGACAGCACTGCAGGCACAAGCACGCCAGAGCCACAAGATCCTTCCGCAAAATTCCGCTGTGAAACCTTCTTTGTCACTATTGACAATCTCCCGCTTAAATGCTTAAATGCTTAAATGCGTCCCGCTTAAATGCTTACACCGAGGTCTGCTCGCAGTTTGCTGTTATTACAGACTGGAAATGTTTTTCACCAGCGCAGAGACGCCTGCAGGCAATGGACCTCGTGAAAAAGTACCCTTCTGATCTGGCTAACACATTTCCCGATGAGCTTGAGCAGTTCATTTCATATGCGAGCAACGAAGGTTGTTCTTCTGTGGCAGACATGCTGAAACTTCTAATTCGCGAAAAGCTTGAAGGTTCTTTTCCTGATGTCCATGTAGCTCTTAGAATTTTTTTTTGTGCTTAATGGTCACAAATTGCACTGGTGAACGATCATTCAGCAAACTGAAATTGATCAAAAACAGGCTTCGATCAACGATGGCCGACAGCCGGCTCAGTGATTTGTCACTGCTGAGCGTAGAGACGGAGGTTCTTAGGAGGGCAAATGTTGAAGAGCTCATCAACAAACTGTCTCAGCAAAAGGCACGAAACCGCTTGTAGAAACGTACATACCTTCTTTCTCTATATACTTAAAAGAATAGTGAAAACAGAGAACATGTTAATAGGTATACACGCCCCATTTCAAGGTTGCATTGCTGCGAAAGGGTTCACCAATTTTCTACACTGCGTTTAAGAAGAAATATTTCGTAAAAATATCAAGATATTCCGCAGTTTAACCGCAGAAAAGATGTGTGCAATGAATGTGTTTCCTTCTCCTATAGCCCTATGACAGTGAATATTGCCTGCAAAAATGTAACCCTATTACATGTTTAAAAGCGAACGATTTGTGCATAAATGAACATATGTGTCGTCGTTTTTCGAGTCTTATTAAAAACGTTTTTGTGAAAGTTCTACATGGATCTCATTTTTTATAGGCGCCACCTTTTCCGAAAGATTTGGCCCACCCCCTTTCCATATTGAAAATATTTTAATTTTAAACCATCTGTATTACTTGTTGTGATCAGTAGGCATATACAATATGCATAATAGCACTATATCGAAATGCTGCCTTAGAAGAGCTTAAATGTGTGTTGTATGAAATCAAAAGTAGCTAGACGACTGGTAGCGTATTTACTGTAAGTACGTGCGAACAGTTTCTGAAAAAGGCCCACCTGTCAACTTCGACAGTGTTCGCACGCAGGCAACCAAAGCGTGCGCTACCGAATCAGTGAAGCTGAAGCAGATAGAGGAAGCTAGTTTTCACAAAGGCGCTCTCTGATTTTCGAGGAAAGATGACCTCTCTTGAAATAAGGGTAGGCAACGCTACAGGTTAAGACGAATGGAAGAAACACACACGGCGCTTGGACTGCACTTCTAAGTGTCGTATGCATTCCTTCTTTTCGTCTAAACTTCTCGTACAGTTTAGTCTTCTTTCAGTATGATCCAACGAGCCAGACAAATCTCAATGCTGTCCATGTGTCTTCGTCTCCTGGTATAGTTAATTATTACAATGACAATCTCTCCACGTGCTCCGCAAGAAAACACCCAGGTGATATTAAACACTCCGGAGAGGCTTAGAATAAATAGGGCTTGTGTCTTTGCAGCTAAATTTAAAAAACGTCAAGTCTCAAGCATGCGAAGATGACAAAGCGGGAAAGAAAGGGGGCGGGGCGAGGGGCCCCCCTTATTTTTTTTTAACCGGGCCCTCCGCACTTTTAATCCGGCCCTGACTGTGAGGTAGCCAGTATCAATGAAAAAAATGCAGAAAGGACGAAAGCGCTCTCTGCCACTCACCGCCCGAAGAAGCGCGTCGCTTTGATGTCGGCCGTTGCCAGACCAGCGCTGCAGCCGTGTTATGAATAAGAACAGTCGGCCGTGAGATATGCATAGTGACAGTGAAGTAGAACCGAGGGAAAGGAATCCCGGCAAAATTGCGACCGCTATTGTTGCCATTTGCTCTCCACGTTTGCCAAAGTCACTGTCTCTGGTAGCGGACAACGGGCAAAGCGGTTATTGCATGCAATTTGAAGGCGATGCTTTCTTTTGCGGATGGGAGTGCAGTCACGTGTAATTTTTTCACATTTCACGGGCTTTCATTAGCATCCAGGAAAGAAAATGAGCACGCAATTAGTACGTTGTTGATAATAGCCAAGTTAGATGTAATTTGAACATGGGCCTACACGTGCCTCATTTACATTTTCATACTTGATGAGTATTTCTCGAGTTACAAATATAATTGTGACAAATTAATAATGTGTCATTGACGAAAAAATTAATAATGGCTACTCTGGTCTACTGGGAACAAGATGTACTTGATTTGCTTCGCATAACGCCGTACCTCATTTTTTTTTAAATGTTGCTGCGTGATAGTAGGGACACCCTGTATAAGTAAATACCAACGCCCTTGTAGTTTCATCAAAATAAAGCAGATATGATCCGTAAATTGGGCTGTTGCCTTGGCATTGGTCGTGAAAAGAGTGACGCAATGACCTTCGGCTTTACGCTTCGAGTGAGCCGTGTCGGAGCAAGTGAACGTACCTGGCCAGCGCCCATCGTTCGCCGTTTGCCACGCGTCCAGCGAGGTACCAATCCAGCAGGACAATGTTGGCCTCGATCGAAAGGTGCGCTATCTGCGTTTGCTCAAATGAGGCGTCCGCAAAGCACATCGTTATATCGGGCAGCACACAGAGCAGGGCGCCATCTTGCACAGTGTAGGCACAGCGCTGCACAGACCGCTCTCCAGGCTTCGACTGGTATACCTGGTGGTGAACAAAGGACGCGACACCGGGAACAGACTAGAGCGGAATGCGTTGCTTCGAGCATCTATGAAGAAAAATAGAAGAAAGACTGGTTGTCCCGGACTCGTAACTGAATGTGCACTTTTACATAAACTCATTGATGTAGTTCATACGAAAAATAATAAACTCTCCAGCCACTTTGCTAAAGTTAAACTTTAAAAGCTATAAAACTGACCCGACGTTTCGGGACCGATTCGGTCCCTTCCTCAAGGGTGACTATTCGGCCGGCTCCGAAGCTAGCGAGATTCTTTGGTGGTGTCCCCCTCTCCATCGTCCTTCTTCCCGCCGTTCTGTTGCCGCGGTGTTTCTTCCACTGGTTCCGTAGAACGTGCACGTACACACTCGGCAAGGTTCCAGTTGAGCGGTTGACATTTCCCGGTGTTGTTTGGATATGCCAGGATTCCAAGAACTGCCTTCTTGTGTGGTTGCCTTCCGTCTCGATGACCCGGGCGTCGTCAAACTTCCCCGAAAGGATACGGCAACATCGCGTTGTGCGATGCTATGTGCATATTTTACTCTTCTACCACGCTATATTGCATATGCTAATGTGGTTCCTTCCCGACATGAAGCCTGTATAGGACCTTTTTGTAAAGCAGTTTCAAGCACCGGCATCGCTCAGAGGTTGAATACTGGGCTCCCACTCAGAGGGCCCAGGTTGGAACCTCGTTCCATCCTGGAATTTTTTTCTTATTTCGTTTTTTTTTCTTATTTCGAGCGATACTGGTTACGGACACCGGCGGCGGTGGCGGCGGCGGCGGCGGACAACTACGGCGCCAAAAATGGCCGGTGAAATGATCTCATAACAGCTTTCGCTGTAAAATATGTAGGCAGCTTGCGCTAGTGGCACAGGCACTGAGTCACTGCGGAGCTGGTGGTCACCTAGCTTGTCATAGCAGCTTGGCCACGTATTTGCTGTGTGTGTTCAGATAAGAACGTGGGTGCATGTCCGTCGACCCCCTGTAATTTCGCTGAAAAAAAAATATTTTGTTGTCTATAAGTGAAAGCAGGCGTTCTCTTACTATTTCGACCTTCCTTAAGCGAATTGAGCTGTTTCTTGTTTATGCTCTTTATTTTTTTCTTTTTTTAGGGAGCGGGTGAGTGCGGTCGGGCTGCAGAAGCGCCGCTTGTGCCGCCACGCAGCGTCTGCATTATCACGTTACCGACGTGCCAATGGGATCCTCTCAGTGGATCCTATCCAGCCACCTCCTTTGTGAGCCGTACGCAGGTACCGGTGATCACATTCCAGTGCCATCATTAGGTAGAATCAGGGGCGTATCCAAGGGCGGAGGGTCGGGGGTTCAACGCCCCCCCCCCCCCCCGCAAAATTTTTCAGTTTTGCTTGCGTATTTATACACGCACACATACAAACGCACGCACGAACATACATAAAGTATAGTTGAACACTCCCCCCCCCCCCCCCCGAAAAAAATTTCTGGCTACGCCCCTGGGTAGAATGCAGCCCATTTCGTGCAGCACACGTGTGATTCCATGGTGCTTTTGTAAAGGAGCCGTCACCTGCCCCACATTCTCTGGCATTGCGCTTCGCGCCATTCGTTTTTCAAGAGATCCTAGGCATCGCGTCTTATCAGTAATAACCAGCTCATGTGCATTGTAGCGCCTACAATGCAGCCGAGGCGACCAGGTGTAAACGTAGTAGCGTTCGCTGAAGACGTAGCGACGTAAATGGAGAAATAAAAACGCGGTAATCGTTCTAACACTGCTGTAAACAAAGCGCGATTGCTTACTTTCTACGTCGTACAGCCGCAATCCACCGCCGCCGTCGCTCTCGCTCATGAAATAGCACCGGAAACCTGTATAAGTGCGTTCCTGGCGATTTCTTCTGTGTGTTTGAGCAGCCGACAACGCAGCAGTTATTTTTCGACATCGCTGAGGCCCGACAGAGTCGTTAAATCACGATGAAAAGACATCCATCCGTGCACTCGCGTAGACGCTTGCGGGGACACTGCTCGCCGGGACCCGTCAGCGCTTCCGAGCCGTGGTGGCAGATGGCGTCGTCGGCGCTTTGCGCATCGCCTATACCATTTCGCATTCACCAAAACGCGAACGCCACGGCTGGGATACAACGGGCGACCTTTGTTTGGGTCAGCAGCCACTGATCCACCGCGGCGGACGCCAGGATGCCCGGTCACTCGATCGCCCCCTTTTTTGCATGCTCTCCAAGCGCGGCCGGCGCCGCTCGGAAGAACCTTTTCATGGCGTCTCTTGTGATCGTCTTCGTTATTGCTTTACATACTGCGCACCCGTAAAATACCGGTGTACTGCCACGTCCTACAACTTTTCAATATACCGCCTGTGTCGTCGTACCTCCCTCTGTCCTCGTTTCTTATGTGCGGTTAAGATGTCAAATTGTACAAGCTCTCGCATATCATTACACAATAAGCACTACTTCTGTGGAGACACGTTTCACTTCTGTGTTATACCGATTCCTATGGCGGAGGGATCAGCCATGTTTTGTTTGTTTGTTTTTTGTTTTTCTTTTTTTTCTTTTTTGTCACTTTTTCTCTTTCATGAGGCATATAAAACATGCGCCTTTATGTAGAGGGTAGATAGTCAGGTAGTGAGCTTTATCGGGTTCCTGGAGAAATCGTCCCCCAGTTCTTATTGACAGAGGACCGCGGGCCGCTCCCACGTCGGGACGGGAAGGTCAAGCCTCACCGCCGCGTCGTCGGCCTTCTGGGGTGTTCTTTTTTTAGACAACAAATTTTTTATAAAAACAACATGACCGTCAGGCCCCTGTCGTCTTCGCAACCTAACCCTGCGCCGAGGCTGAAAGCCGCTTCCGCACTTAAAGTTACATTGAAATGAGCAATTAAGAAAAACTCGTTCAGTAATTTTTAATTATTACTCTCACGGCAGTCGTTTATTTTGAAAAGTTGTAGGACGTGACAATATATTACGCACCCGTATTTTTTAAATCCCGAATTACACGTAATTTGAGATATTAATAATCGAAATTCAAGGCCCCGGTCCTGGCGATACCGAAACTGAGAGCGCCGAGCGCGCAGAAAATGCGGTAGCTGTGTCCAGTCCCAGCGGAAGTTCACGTGACAAACTTTGAAAAAAAAACGCGCGTCGCAGCAAACTCTGGTCAGTAAAAACGACATGAAAAACGGCAAGTACACAAGTGGACCGCTTATTCCTTGCGTTTGGTGTGTAGCGCTTATCGGTTTCTTCTTTGCGGAATTCTGAATTGCAAAGAACTCTTTCGCCTGTCTGTGAGAAGCAGGGCCGCTGTGTTGGCGCCCGGTTTTACGCTGTACAGTGAACGAAAAGGTGTAGATTGCCGTTTTCTTCAGTACGGCATGAAAGAAACAGATAAGCACTACACACCAGATGTCAAGCATAAGCGGCACACTTGCGCATTTCAGTCAACTTGCCACTTTTCCTGACCAGATTTTGCTGCGATGCGCCTTTTTTTCAGTGTTCGTCACATGAACTTCCGGGTTGACGTGACACAGCTACCGCATTTCCTGCGCGCCCGGCGGGCTCAGTTTCGGTATCGCTGGAATCGGGCCCTTGAATTTCGATGATTAATATCTCAAATTACGTGTGCATTTTAGGTATTTACGTGTGTATTTTTGGTAAAAAAATAGCTACCACAAAAATTGTCACATCCTGCAACTGTTCAACATAAATGACTGTTCTGAAGGTAATAATGAAAAAGTTAATTAATGAGTTTCTGTTAACTACTGATATCAGTGGAACGTTAGGTGCGGAAGCATTCTTCCGCCTCGGCGTAGATTTCCTTTGCGAAAAGGACAGAGGCCTGACTGTCACAGCAATTTTACAAAAATCTGTATTTTCTGAAAGAGAAATAAAAACATCCTGTATTTTTCAGCTCTCGCCTTCGTCGTTGCAATGTATCTGAACCATATGAGTGCGTTTCACCGGCGGTAAAGGTAAAGTAAGAACACTTTCCATGACGGCTTCTTCGAAATTTTTCGTGCTGGCAGAATAAAAGCACCCACTAGAACAAGACGTCAAGGCGACACGGCCGAGGACGGTAGGCATCAGGAAAATTCCAACATTGCGAAAATTTCGTTGCCAAACATGTGGATGGGTCTTTCCTTGCGCCTTTCCAGATGCTGACAACCGCTAGAACAAGACGGCATGTTGATGCCACCCTAAAAACAACGTTGGAGGAGCCATCAAGTTTCCGGCTGTAAAGCTTGCGTATCACTGTCAAGTTTACTCTGTGCGTTTTATACGCAGGAACGCCATGTTAAGCTTATAGCGCATGGACAGAAGTTCTGCGCATGCGTTCTACGCTAAACGTGGTGTTATTACGAAGGCAACGCTGTTAAGGGCGCCGTTACGGAAACTCGGGACTTGGACAACTGCTAACGGAATTCTGCGTGGATATATTTTGTCTTCCCTCCAATATTAATTACAAAACAACGTAAAGCCTTCAAACACGGACACAAGAGAGCAAGGCAACGTAAACGTGTAGTTGTGTTGGAGATGGAAGCATATAAACCCGATTGTGTTTTCTTGTTCTCTTGTGTCCGTTAGCACAATTTACCTTCTTTGATAATGAACGCTTACAAACTAGGTAATCTTTCTGTTGTTCTAACCCTTAATGTTATTAGCTGTAGGGCATATTATGTATGCACAATAATATTCTGTTGTCGTTTTCGTTACGTTACTTTTGCTAGTGCAGCAACTCGAGCAGCATATCTTTGAGGATTTTCGGAGTTTCTCAACACACACATTTGGAAATCCTGCTCGCATTCGTAAATAACGCATACATTTAGGCAAGCTGAAATGGAGATATTGCCTTATGTAACTGGTCGTATAATCACTGTCCTGCGCAAACCGCGCCCCAGTGTCTGGGAACCTTCCAGATTATTTCAGAATCTTCTGATAGGCTTGAGCACGAAAACGCGACCAGTTCAGTTTATCCTGGAACTAGGTCGGCCACCAGCGATAAGACTCGAATGTTCGATGCAGCATGTATACATGCCAACGCGCCTTACCGCAGATCAGATTACTCGACACCGACGTTGTGCTTGCCGCTATCAAGTGTACAGGTGGAATCCCTCGTACTTTGTCCCTTTCATTTTCCGGGCACAGGTTCGCCCAAATAAAGAGTTTTCGTCTTGAAGACGCCGACTGCTGCCTTCTTCAACGTCAAGACAACGTGACGATATACTACACGTTATTCCGCTTTGCTGCAAATTATAATTGCTCCGAATTCACAAACCTTTTCTTTCGAGTGTGTGTGTGTGTGTGTGTGTGTGTGTGTGTGTGTGTGTGTGTGTGTGTGTGTGTGTGTGTGTGTGTGTGTGTGTGTGTGTGTGTGTGTGTGTGTGTGTGTGTGTGTGTGTGTGTGTGTGTGTGTGTGTGTGTGTGTGTGTGTGTGTGTGTGTGTTTTGCCGTCAGAAAGCCGCCTTCGCTGACATTATACCCTGCTCCAGGATTCGGTGAAACTTTTCCTAAGAACCATTCTAGCGTACTACACTTCGAAATTTGGGCACAAAAGTTTCTGTTGTATTATGAAAATTTTTCAGTAGCTGTGTATCAGGTTCCTCAGTACGTGTACTTTGTAACGTATACGCTAATGCTGCACACGTGTATTGTTCCTACAAACTCCTCATAGCCGTCAAAAAATTGTTCAAGAACTCCTCGCTTCGTAAGTAATAAAGCTTGTTTTTTTTTTCAAGTCCTTCTCGTCACGTTTGGCTTATCCAACTTTTTCATCACATCAAACACACGAACGCAACGTAATCTCACCTTAGGGTAGGACTGACTCGTGAGCAGTACACATGTCCCGATGGCTGCAGTGACGTCAATGTGGACGGTGTCTCCACTCACTAGGCCACCACCGAACACGATCGGGCACACCCAGCGACAGCGTGGCCGGCCAGCTTCCCTCGGCACGAACACCTTCAGCTGTGAGTAGAGCGCCGTCGGTCAGACACATCCTTCACGTAGCCGTGAGCGAATTTTCCAACAGACGTAAAGATAACCTACTGTTCCGTGATCATATTTTCAGAGGTATTTTGTTTGGCTGATGTGAAGCTTACTGCCAGTCAAACGGCAATTGTCGACGACGACAGAGGGACGTTAACACTCAGAACCAGTGCTATTCTACCAATTGAAATTTATCCGCAAAAACACGTTTTTATAAATGTCACTTATCCACGCTGATAAGGCGCAGTGTCCGATTTTATATAGTGTCGCAGGACAACCAATGTGTTTCTATCGTGAAAAAAAATCTGCTCAGTTCGGCAATAATGACTTATGTTGTCAATGGCGTAGTAACATATATAAGCGCGGGTTTTTCTCATTCACATTTCAGTTGGTAGTACAGCACTGATGAGCCACCGTGGTAGCTAGCACATAAGGTGTCGCGATGCTCTAAGGCGCCGCTTCGATCCCCACCCACTGCGGTCACATTTAGAAGATGGCGAAATTAAAAGAACACCCGTATCCTTAGATCTCGGTGCGCGTTAATTAAATCCAGGGGGTTGAAAATAACCCGGAAACCCCTACTGAAGTTTCTCTCAACTCATGTTGTGATTTTGATGCGACATGAGTTATTATTATTATTATTATTATTATTATTATTATTATTATTATTATTATTATTATTATTATTATTATTATTATTATTATTATTATTATTATTATTATTGCTGCAACATTGATCGTATGTTTAGCATCATAACTTTATCGACCCTTCTAGTGCTGATTAACTTACAACTGACAATGAAGGTGGATTGGGCGAGTTCGTGGTTTTTTATGTCACTTAGAAGGCAGGGCTACCGCCACGAGTGACGAAAAAGGACAATTTCACAGCAAGGGCGATGCAGTGAATGCATGCGATAGCAACAAATTGGAAACCAGTATTAAGTAAAGCTAGCAGCTAACTCTTCAGGGATCTAATATGGCGCAACTCAACGAAACGCTGACGTAAGAAATCATGACCTCTGCAGCGACCGAAGCCACCTTCATTCTGTACATCGCTTTAATGCAAAGCGGTGAGTATGAGAGAGCCCATACAAAGGTATGGGGCGCCCGCTGATATATGTCAAGATATATGCCACGCAGCCTCCCCTCTCCGAGACCTCCCCTGCCGCCCGTGGGCATTTTGCCCACGGGCCACGGGACTACGTAGTTCCTAATCGGTAAAAATGAAATACATTGTCCTCTGAGGGGGCCATGGACTTAACATACCAAGTTTGGGGTAATATTGTTGAGCCAATGGCGCCAAAATACGATAAATACCATAATCTGTGACGGCACGCGGGGAGATTTCGGCGCGAAGTTTACACATGAAACTTTGAACTTGATTTTCTCCTCTATTAACAAACCTGTCATGGCGAAATTAACGGTATTAGCGTTCTCAGAGCAAAATTTATCGATCTAAACCGTTTCATGTGTTTCTCTTTAGTCTCCCTTTAAAGTTGTGAACTCGATAGTTGCTACCTGCAATAACTATATAAATAGCGAATGTAAGCATTTACTACCTGAATGTGAATAAACACCACTGCGCTTCTTCTAGCGTATTTCATCAAACACTACATGAAGCAAGACTAAGTGCCTCAGCAATATTTACAATATCTTCAATGACTCCGTAGGTACATTGCTTCTCCACAGAGAGAGCAATAAACTTGAGATCACAAGAACAGATACCACCTCTCCGATGTTTTTGAGTGAATGCTTCGATAACTGATACACGATGAAGTAAAGGTCGATAAGAACATGTAATTTTAGGTCGAGGGGCTGAATAGATGGGTTAAACTGATCAGCTACAAAAACACCGTCCCTAAACTGTCAAAAACCTGACGTAACGTGTATGTGTACGACAAGCAACTTCATCTACTTAATTTCAATGCCCGCAGTGTTATGAATAAAACCGATCACCTCGAAATCCTACTGCTGCAGTACGGCCCTCGCGTTACAGTAATAACTGAGACGTGGTTACATGAACTAGTGACTGATGGCGACATTTTCCCGCCTATCAATACGGTTTTTCGTAAGGACAGGCAACCGAGGGGAGAGAGTGTGGCCATTATGATTCAACACAAGTTTGAGTTTGACGCCGTCTTGCTGGAGGAACTTGATTGTATCTGCATTAAGCTAACTTTGTGGGGACACTCATTCATCTTATACGCGTTATATAGACTACCTGACTCCATCTGACTTGAATGTTATAGGTTAGCATCAATATTAGGGGTGTGCGAGTAGTGAAATTTCATCTCGAATCGAATAGTGCCGAATAGTGACCAAAAGTATGGAATATCGAATAGAAAAGATTTTATTGAAAATTGAAAGGAAGTACAAAGAAAGGAAATCTGCTCATGTCCTCGAGCACACAACGCATTGAGTGACTGCTACCGAAAGACTACAAACTGTCATGCAGGAACACAAGCTGTTCCACAGGACCTGGCTTCAGGTTCTCGCCGCGATGTTACGGTGTTTCCTGCAGTTGAGAACACCTGCCGGAGCGAAAGGAGTCCTGAACGAGTGGTGCGGTCCGGCAGCGGTGACTGCACAGCGTGGACAAATTTTCACGTGTGAAGCCAATCATCGAGGGTTTCGCCGGCCAAGGTGGGGACGTTTTACGGCGCTGACAGTATACGCGACCGAACTACGCAAGAAGTCCGTGCCTCCTTCTTGGAAGCGAAGTTATGAAGGTCTTGACAGTTTTCTCTTTTTTGGTATTTTTTTACGTGCGGAAATGGCATAATCTCGTTCAAAATAAACATGCGCTCGCTTTGGAACCAGGATATCCGTAAATGTTTTACGAAAGGCCTACTGTAATTACGTTAACGTTAGTTTTAACCACCCCACCCTAACCAAGTAGCGCCATTGGCCACTGTCGCGTTTTAGATATTCGTCCTGTCGAATTATTCGAAACTTCGAATACTAGCTAGTCGAAAGTTGAATCGAATTATACGATTAGAATTCAATATTTGCCCACTTGGCTTTACTCTACAAAACGCTGGCGTAAGTGAATACGGTCGCTTCACTGAACGAAGTGGTTTTCGTGCTGACTCTCCTCGTGCTTCAGTGCGAAGTAAGCGGCAAGAGCACAGCACGTACAAAGTTATGAGCCGTCTTCTGATATCTGTAGATATACTGCGTGCGGCCGCGCCCTTTTGATTGAAGTCCACAGTTTCTACCCGAGCGGACCCCATCATGTTCTTTCTCGGGCGGAGCAGACCGGGGCGCTTCATCTCTGCTTGAGCCGCTGCCGTATAAAGTCTTCACAAGTTTTCACACGCAGAGAGAACATAGGACATGTTGAGAAATGTTATCAATTTGGACTTGAGAGGGTTCGGGATGTGTGCCCCCAGAGAATCGCAGCAGCCGATGCAAAAAAAAAAAACTCAGATATTTATTCTAGCAGAAACATTAATAGAAACATTAAAGAAAACACCTGAACTCATGGGCCATGACACCGCCCACTAACCTATATACGCCCCGCCGGGGGGGGGGGGCACACCGCGCGTGCGCACGCCGGTCCGCCGCTGACTGTCCGGCCGGCGCGTTGGCTGCTCCTTTTGAAGCCCATGTCTGCGCCACGCGCATCGCTGGTGCGCAGCACGTGTCGCGCCAGCCGCGCGATGAGCGTGGCTCCCACAGACTTTACACGGAACATGACGGCAACGGTGAAAATGCGCCTCGAATGTCCATATCGCAACAACGCGAAGCAGACATCCCACCATAGAAAATCAGTCACAATTTCTCATGGTTTGATTTTGCCCTGCGTGGCATTCCCCGGCGCAGCAGCTCAGAGCATACGCTGGGCACTGCTTGTTGGCATGAAGGCAGTCCAATAAGGCGGCATGCTTAGACGTCACCGTGTTCTAGTCTATGTGCACAGACCAAGCATGCTTCGCTAGCAGAGGCTACATACCCTTGGTGGGATTCAAACACGCTTTCTCAGCTTAGAATCGGAACTACCTATGTATTTATTTAAACAGCCTTAACAATGAAACATCCAGCCTAACCGGTTGTTCCGATCGCTTTTTTGTCCCATGACCAAGCCAAGTAAAAATGCTTAATTCGTCTGGTATCGCAAAGGCCTCACTGGATAGCAGCAGAAGCTCTGCGTAGCCTCGCTCCAATTGAACGGCGCCGTGTCGACGATTTTCTTTTGCTCGGAATCATCGGTGCTCTCGAACACCAGCACTATCCGACCTTCTCCAGGGGCCAGCCGGCCTGGTCCGTGGCGCCTGCGAATCCAGGGGCATAAATGACACTTTAGTTCTCATGCTTTTTAACACGAAAGTGTTTTATGCCGGGGTCCACCACGGCTCCACTGACGCATTTCCGTCACTGATATGACGTTCTAAAATATAAAGACTAACATATGGCAAAGAAAAAACTAGAAGAAAAAGTTCCGTCGCTTGGAATCGAACTTACGCCCTCTCGATCCCCAGCGCGCAGCACGAAACGACTCCGCCACAAACGGCACGTTCTTCTTCATACTAACGGCGTGCTATTTATATACACCATTTGCCAATGGCGGTACTCAGAGATCAGGGTACATCAGCGTACGTGTTTTCGTTATCACTAGCGAGATGGCGCGAAGGGCTCGAAGAGCGCGCTTTAAATGTCGTCGCCCCCCGGGTGGAGATGAGCGTGTGCCTCTACAGGGCGTGGTCGCTCCTGCGCGCGCGCTTATCTTGTACGTCTTGCGCTCTCACCGCATGTTTGCGTTCAAGTAACAGAGAGCACGAAGGTGAGCATTTCGCTCACTGCAGCGGCCGCTTTTGCGAAAGGAGCAGGCTGCTCACAAACAAATAAGTTACAACTGTGAGAGTTCGCGCTCAACCTGTGTATACTTGTGCATTCGTTCCGTGCGTCCTCCATTGTATTTGACCAGCGCGCTTTAACTGTCGAGCTGTGACAGTTGTTAGTTCGCGCTCATCCTGTGTATGTTCGTTCAGCGAGTCCTTTCTGCTTGAGCAACGCGTTGGAAGTTTCGAGCTGCTTGCCGTTCTTCGCGTGACATTACAACTTGTTGCTATAGCATTCATTCCTTCGCCCTCGGGGCGAAACAATGCACAACAAACGCTCAACTACGTCTGTGAAGACACGTTTTACTTTCGTGTTATACCGACTCCTATGACAACGGGATCAACCATGTTTTTTTTGTACATATAACAAAGGAATGGGTATTCGGAAGCCCCTGGAATTCATAACAAATATTTTATGGAGAAATCGCTATAGAAATTACTATAGGCAGGCTATTTAGCAGGCTATAGGTAGTACTGAAGCTAGGCTATTTGCGGCGTACTTTGTGCGCAGCTCCATCACATACTAAATTAATCACCCACGGATCAGTTGTCCGGCCAATTCTGGAGTATGCCTGTGTGGCGTGGAATCTGCATAAGAAATTAGACACCGAGAAGTTGGACATGGTTCAGCATAAAGCAGTCCGAGTTATCTATTGTCATTACGACAACAACTTGTCTCCATGATCAAAAGTATCTGATATAAACCTAACAACTCTTAGCAGCCATCGCAACTTAGAATGCCTGAAGCTTATGCATTCAATCGGCTCTTTATTTAACTCTTGTCCCCTTATTTCATGCGTAAAACTTGGCGAACGTTCCTGATCTAGGAGGTTTCACCCTCCAAACATTTTGCAGTCTCGAACCAATGCGTTTAAATATGGTTTCTTTCCTTTTACTACTGAACGTTGGAACTCGCTGCCTGGTGTTAGTCGCTGTCTTCCTCTTGGATGAATGTTTGTTGAAACTTGACAGATACTGATAGTTTTGTTAAATGCGAAGCATTTCTTAGCGAACCTCTGGCACTTTGAGCGTTTCTATCTACGTATCTATCTATCTATCTAGCCGCCTACGTCTGGATGCTCTCATGATCGCCTCCTTAACTTGGTGTACACCAAAATTTGCATGGGAGGGTAAGATCATTTGACGAATATGACTGCCGGGTCATGACATGAATAACGTTAAAATCCTGTGGCGTACGTCGTCAAACCCCTTTCCACTAGACACGTGTGGCACATACCCGTTTACCACGGGCCGCGGTGTACGGGTATGCGCTACAGGTGATTGACAGTTTATATCTACCCAGGAACGGCGACAACAGACATTGGTAACTTAAATTCTAGCACGTTAAGGAAAACCAACATCGGCAGCGTTGATTCAACGAATGGAAAAAATGAAAATTAGGATCCCAGCAGAAATTGAACCCAACCATTCTGCGTGGCAATCAGGTATTCTACCACTGTGCCACGCCAGGTCTATAAACTGGTTTGGAAAAATAGCCTACGCAGGCGTAAAATCGGTGCAAGGTCAATTTTGGTTGTGGTGCTGGCTATCTAATTTTATAAGAAAGCAATAAACACTACATGATACTCCTACGATGTGTACTCCCACTATACAGGCGTCATATCAAACTAACATCTGTAGTTCCAGTGTTGGCCCTGCTTTTATAGCAGTCTAATAAAGATTACGTTTGTATTTCTATGATTCAGCAAGCTATAGTGAAGCATTGCTCGACCCCGAAGGAATACATTAACGAAAGTTACATATGATATCCACATCACCGCACCGTAAAGTGCGCTTCCTCCACCAGAACGACGCAGTGTCTTCTTCATTTCTTAAGAGGCTGGGCGATGGCCTTATGCTGACCGAGGATGATGCCAGATTGATTGACTACCGCTTTGTAGACTAGGCTACGTAGGCCACATACGCCCAGGTAGTCTACGAATACGACAAACACCATCCACTGATGTTGGTCTACGTAGCACTATCCAGGCCTACCAGCCTCGACGGCCTATACCTCATCAACGCGAAAGGTGGCTTCAGGTTCCGGCATTTCGCCGGCTCTGTCGACAGACAATTTGTCGACGAAATGACCGAGGCATCCACGAATTCCAACAGCTCTACTATACCACCTACTTCACTACCCATGGACCCCTCGTCATCACGATCACGGCCGAATCCTATAACAAGTCATGACCAGCTGCTGGTGCTCACTCATCACGCTGATGATGCCCTTGTTCAAGAACTGTGAAGAACTTCTTGCACACATGCACACGGGTTCGTGAAACGTGCGTGCGTTCTCGGGACACGTATAAGCACTACATATCAGCTTACCGCTTCTGGTGTTGGTAATACCCACGTTGCCATTGGCAGCGTTACCCAACTGTAAACAACTGCTTATGTAACACATATGCGTCTCTTCCACATATATCTCTGTGCGCATAAAATTTATACAAATCTTTAGCGTCATTTTGTAACGTGTCGCTAAGTAAAAAAAAGTTACGCCACAGTCATCTACCCGCCGCATGCTTCGCATAACGTCGACTCCCACGGTACGTGGGATCTGCCGAATTTTTTTGTTTATATTTTCTTCCTGTGTGGCTCATACTTTGTTTTTTATGCTGTACAACTGTGAAATTCCCGGCTCCTGCCATAGTCCTAAAGAGGAATGCAGTATGTATAAATAAATAGATAAATAAATAAAATTATAAAGTGGGCGGAGGCGGGGGAGGGGAGGAAATTTGTTGCCTATGTCGTTACTCAGTATTGCACTGCTGGAAATGCCAGTTCTTCCGTACGCAACACGAAAAACCGATTGTGCCAGCGCCTTCAAAAGGAATCAACACCAAACTTGTTATCCAAGCACAATTTGGTAGATGCTATGCAAAGCCGGGAACGCTGCACGCTGTGGTAATCGGCGTGCTTATGCCTCGCACCGGAGTCTCCAGATCACGTACCCTCTAACCACTGGTTCCAATTGAGCAAACAAGCCGTTGTTCCAGTGCGACATCGATCTGGCTCTTAGTCCAAAGGAGCGCCAAACAAGGTGTCATACACCCTTAGTAGCAACACGTTCAAACAAAGCATACCTAATTGTCTCGCACTGTCCACAATTCGCACACCTGTCATCTGGTGCCACCTGGCAAGGTGTTGGTGCGTAGTTAACTCTCTCCATCTCCTGAGGCAGTGTGATGTGTGGTGCGCGTTTGAAGTGTGCGCCTTTCAAAAGTGCGCGACATGAGAAGACTAGCGCGTGCAAACGGTGGCCAAATAAAAGACGAAGACGACGACGTCGAAACGTCCAGCACGAGAGCGCGTGGCGCAAAGCTTCGACGTGCAAGTCGCCCAATGAGAAGTCACCGCGGAGATTCCAGGGGCCAATAGTTGGGCACCACGAAACTTCAGCATCGCCAATAAGGACCGGACAAGTTGACCCGAGACCGAGGAAAAGCCTGGGTCAAAGAAGAGCCGGGGAGTTCCAAGGGAACCATACACGGAGAAGGTTGTCACCGGACCGGGCGCTGAAGACGGGCAGTCGGGTTGCGGACCCGAGCCTCCAGGGCTTCAACCGGCCGTGGCTTCCTGCCATGGAATTCCCGTGCGAGACCATAGCCATGGTGCCCGGACTCCACCCCAAGGCCTGCATATTTCGGTTCCGACAGGCAAGCAGCAGCAGTTGGGCTACGGGCCCGAGCTGTGCACCCAGGAGCCTGGGCCTGTTTCTCCAGGCATCTCAGCGCGTCGCCCAGTAACCACCGTGCCCTCGTCAACGCCAGCCACACGCGCCAACTCCACCAGCCAAGCCTCCGCGGGTTGGTGAGCCCGAACATGTATTATTCCCCGCTCCGCTGCTCAGCCGCGTCAGAGCTAGACTCTAGAGTTTAGGTCTTTGAACTCGCATTCTGTTTGTTATTTAGGAATGTTTTAATGTGTGCAGTGAACTTTTTATTACGTGTTTAACGGTGTATAGTTATTTCTCCTTCAGTGTGTAATTAAACGTTTTGTGTGTTGTTTGTTAAACCAACGGCTTTGTCCTCAATAAAGCTCTCCTAGGCTCGGTCTTAGAGAGCTGTCGTAAACAGAAAAAGAACCTGCATCACAGGCAGTCAAACTCGCGTATACCACTTGGAGTATCGTGTTCTTCTTCCATATCGTCCATCGGCTTGGGTCCGTTTTAGGGGCGAAGCACCTTAGGGTCTCGGCGTGTCGGCGTGCATCGTCGTCTGCTGTCGTGACGGTCCATTTGCTTGAGCGCAAAAGAGGGCGCCACCGCTTCAGCGCTAGCCGTGTAGCGTGAGAGAGCAAACGGCGCGCGTTGACTATGGAAACGGTCTTTCTGCGATGAACGCTGAACTACCAGCTCGCAAAAAAACGAGAACGCGCCCTCACCCAACGAGAGACAACGCCGACGCAGGAAGCGCCTGCTAGCGAGTTTCTTGATTGAAAAAACGACTGCTCGCGCTTCACAACTATTCACCGGCCACCCCGTATATATAGGCACTGGATCTTGCCCTGCAATGTAGTGCCGATGGGACATTTCTCTTGTGCGCAATTGAACAACAAAGATTCGCAGTGTGCATGTTAAGTAAAAGCGGACTGCGGGTCTCTGTGTCTAATCGTTCTTCTGTCTCTCATTGCCCATTAGCAGTGATATTGATGTGGGAAACACCGGCGCACACTGTATGCTTCGCCCCTCGACGGGTTTCACGATAGTTGAGCTGAAACACCCTTCCCTACGTGCTTCGCCCCTGCCCATTTTTTCTTTATCCTCGTCTTCTAACCATTACCTTTCACCCTGCTCTTTTTTTATATACTTTGCGCTTAAAGTCGTTCACTGTCTTGAAAAACTCCAGTGGACTCTCATACTGCGGTCCACTGTATCTCTCTGTTGCAAACGCGTTTTAAGGTGCTTGTGCGGTACATGAGCAGGCCTTTTCTTGGACAATATGCATCCGCGAATAACCTGGCGATTGTTTTTGCCGCCAGTGCTCGGAAGACCCAAACCATCACGCTCTGCGGGAGGTTTGAGACAAGTACTCCTTACCTTCGCCAGTTTATGTTCCCATATAAAAGCTCCAATATTTGTCGAGAGGCGCTGAATAAACTGCGCGGCATCGAAGCAACATGCGCGATGTAGTCAGCATGCGCATATGCCTGCGTCTTAACTACATATGCCCTCGCAGCGAGTGACAGCTTGAACTCCGGTGCCTCATTTATCGCGTCCCTTGTTCTGACCGTAGCATTTTCCCTTGTTTGATTTGCAATGGCTACTTCTTCGAATATCACTCCTACAACTCTTGCCGCATCGACAAATTGAACCCCACCTTCAATGTCGTCAGCGAATGCTCCAAATCTGCATTGAAGCGCCCCCCAGACAAAGCGGAGTTCCCTTTAAAGAATTCCAAAAATATGCGAAATCCAACTTTGTTTTTTTACGAAGATCGAAACGTCATCGGCATAACCTATGGTTTTAATTTCCACAATGCCCGGCATAGGGAACCCTGTCATTTCGGAGCACGTGACCACTTTTGTAATGACGGGGTCCAGAGAAAAGACAAATAAAACAGGTGTGGCCGAACATGCCTGTCTTACAACACTTGCAACAGCGAAGCTCTCAGTCGTGTCACCGTTTTTGTAGATATGACGTGTAGTGCCCTTATATAGCAGCTCAAAGCTCCTTACTAACTCCTCTGGTAAACCGAAGTTTCCCACGCTTCAACACGCGTGGAGTCGTCCTTGAGCGTTTAGAAATTTAGCTGCGCTACCGGTATCAACTTGTACATACAAAAATATCTACTTCAAGCCAGCGTAAGATGAACGGACAAGTTCCGCAAGGTTTCACTTTGAGATGCGTGCTTATCCCTATATTTTTTTACGTGATCGGGTTTCACCCACAAGAACTGTCACCACCACTCGACACATGTCGCGCCGCTATGTTTAGAAACGCTGTGGTTGTTTCAGGCTGTTCTGTTAGGATTGCGCGCAGCACGATCAACCGATTTTATGCTAGACGCAACGCAAGCTTCAGCAATAACGCTGGAAGGCTCCATGAGGCATGCATAAAAGCTGACGCATTTCACAGACGAGCAGATACGTCGAAACCGGATATCTGTGCTCGCCGTTATCTTTTCACAGCGAGATTTGCTTGTACTCGGAGTCGTTCTTTTACTGGTCGCAAGTTCGCCCAATGAATCTTTTCATCTTTACCAGTCTTTACTCACTCCATCCTCCTTTCTCCAGATTCACAACCACGTGATATGTGCTGGAGGGGCTGGTTCCTTCATGCTCCGGACGCCTACGAAAAGCCGCGAACCAAGCTCAAAACGTGAAGAAGACACCGAGGTTCTCGCAGATCACCGAGCTAGCAGCAGGCAGCAAGGACTGCCACCAAAATACGGGCTTCTTCCGGGAAGTACCAGAAATACACCAGTTATGACCACTACGATGACAGCCTTCGTGTCGGTTGCATCGATCCTGCTTCAGCAGTCCAGGGAGCCACCAACTTTCCGTGCATCACCGTGCCGAAATCCAGAAATGTGGCTGGAAACGTATGACCGGGTCGCCGCTTTTAACAATTGAGACTGCAGCCAGAAACTGCGCCACGTGTATATACGCCTCGAAGACAGCTCCAGAACCTGGTTGAAAATCGAGAGTCCATGCTAACAACCTGTCACCTCTCTTTCGCACCGCATTCCTGGATACTTTCACGAGTGTCGTACGTAAAGAGAGGGCCGAAGCTATCATGGAAACCGTGAACAGCTTTCAAATGAGAACGAGAACATCACTATGTATCCTGGAGAGGTGACTATTTTGTGGCATCTGACGGCACCTGACGTCGCGTTCATCATCACCAGGACGCTACCTATTTTCCCAACGTCGACAATACACTGGCCATACTCGGGGCCGGTCATTTAGACCGTATCCAGAAAGCTAAAAGCAGGAGCAGCTGGAGGTGCGGTTGCTGTTCGTTCCAATACCGAACAACCTCCGCCGCCGACGACGACACTGCGACGAGAGCTGAAGAACACCCCGCCCGCCAAATGGAGGCCGGAAGGCGAAACATCGCCACCGGAAGGACCGACGACGCCACGTAGCAGCAGCGGAACAAACTGACGCAGGCGTGATCCGACGGCACGACCTAGCCGTACCGCAAGACGACGAACTTGTCACATATCTCGGGAGCGTTTGCAGTGCGGAATGGAGTTGGGAGCAGGGTGTCATTTCGTTTCGGTTTTAGTTTCGTTCCACCACAAAAAGTTCCCTTCCGTTTCTGTTCCGGAAAGTAAAAAAAAAATGTTCCGTAACGGTTCGTAACAGGTCTTTATGAAAAATTTTGAAGTTAAGGTAATCATAAAAAAATTACACCATCTCCCGCTAAAGGGGACCATGAGGAGATGCGAAGCCGGAGCACTTGCATGATCGCGTTCCGTTGGCGTTCGTTGGTCATGCTACCGCCCTCGGGCACGCTACCGACCTCGTGTCGTGAAACGCGAAGAGGAACACTGCGCGCGTCCTGTCTTCCCTCTAGCCTGGCCGTTAATTCTCACGGGGTGAACGGGGAACGCGGTCGACAGGCGCGCGAGAGGGAAGCAGCGCAGGAGAGGAGAGAGAGGGGGAGGGGACGTGCATGCGCTGGCACTCATCACGGCGCTGCGCAGGAGAGAATTTCGGCATGTCGAGCCCGCATTTCAGAGGAGTCAACCGAAGCAAGCGCTGGACAACGCGCGCAGCGCTCTACCGGCTTGAAGGAGAGGAGACTAGAGGAGGAGAGTAGCGCATGCGCCGCGAGCGCAGAAGCGAGAACGCAGGAGAAGCGCAAGCAGCTGCTGGGAGAGAAGTGGAGAGAGTAACGCGCAGCTGTTGGAGAGAGGGAAGGAGGAGGGTTGTGCATGCGTAGTGTGAGTGCGGACAAGCAGGCCGCGCATGCGCACTGTAAGTGCGGACAAGCAGGTCGTGGGACATACCCCCAAGCAAGAGATGCTTCACATCTAAAACATTGGATATTGAAACTGGTCTCATGCTGCAAATCACCGTGTGGGTAGCTATCTACAAAACGCTCTTTACTAGTCCCATGATATTTGCAGAAAAAAAAATTACACCATCTCCCACTAAAGGAAACCATGTGGGGATGCGAAGCAGCGCTGGGTGTTCACCTGTGCTTCTAGTGTTGTTCGATTTGTATGTTTCCGTGTGTGTTTCATTTGTGTGCGGAGCTGCGTATATGTTGTATATCGCTTATGTTACCCCCCAGCTCGATGTTTCCGCTGCGCTTCGGCTTCGCGTTGCCTGGCTGCTTCGAGATTCGCTTGCCGGCGTTGCCGTTTACGTTCAGCTTCGCGAGCGTTCATAGCGCCGTTGCGAAGGAGAGTGCAACGCTTGCCGGCGTTGCCGTTTACGAGCGTCCATAGTGCCGTTGCGAAGGAGAGTGAAACAGGAGCGAGCGCGTGCCGCATTATATACGAGCGCAAAGCTGTGGCGGAGAGAGAGAAATGGGAGAGGGGAAACGAAGCGGAGGCAGTGCTCACGCCACCTCCTCTCACATCCTCGCGCTCACGCGAGGAGAGGGGGGAGAGTTGGCGCATGTGCAGTGGGGAGCGGACGCGTGAGGGAAAGACGGACACAGCCCCGAGCAAAAACTGCTTCGCATCTAAAAATCGTTGACGATTTGGAGTACTCCACTACGTGATAACAGTGAGCCGTACCGAAAAGATCTTGTTGGAGCACGCCACGCGGGTTCATCGCGCGTCTGCAGAATCTCGTTCCCCGACGCCATCACGTGGTTGCTAAGAGAGTGTAAGGAGGAGAGGCCACAGCGTCTTACCCAGCTCCTTGCACAGACCCGAACGCGCTAGCGTGTGCCAGCACACGTGGTTTTGTCTGCGTTACGCCAAGCTAGGACAGCATACGGCAGCCCTAGCCTCTAAAGTGCTCTGCACGTATCATAATCAAGGCGGTCGAAGAACACGAAGAAGAAGACTTCTTGGCACGAGCGCGCGCTCAATATGTTACAGATGGCTATGGTAGGTTTTAGAAAGCGGACGGTCGCCAATGGAACTACGAACAAAGCCCAGCGCAAAAGCTGCTTCGCATCTAATAGGCACAGTACGCCGCAGCTGAACAAACGTTCATCGTACCCAGTATGTGCGGTCAACTGTTTCCACTGTGAGGCCCTTTTGTTGAAAAAATTACCGTAGGTTAGATTATACTTGTTCGTCAAGCACGCGCCAACAAGACGTAGATATTTGCATCGATATTTGCTACTTAAAACGCCTTGCTGTCGACTCTATGTTCAAAAGAAGAACGGCTATTTGGGCTAGTTGGTTAAAATGCATATTGAAAGGGTTTGCAGCGCAAGCACGGTAGTGCTGAAGGAAAGGCTTAAAAGCGAGGAACGGAAACCCTGTCGTCCCTCTTTGCTTTCCGTTCCTCGCTTTTAAGCCTTTCCTTCAGCACTACCGTGCTTGCGCTGCAAACCCTTTCAATATCCATGTTCAGGCAACACCACCTCGTGGCTCGTGCCTCTGTCGGGCCCGACGTGCGGTCGAGCAGGGCCGGGCGGGGTAGGTGAATTTTTAACGCGAAAGTGTTTTATGCCTGGGTCCAACAAGACTTCAGTGACGTATTTTCGTCACGGAAATGACGTCTAAAAAATTTACACGATTAGATGGCAAAGAAAAAAGTTCCGTCAACGGGCATCGAACCCACGACCGCTCGGTCCGCAACAACAAATGACGAGTTTTTTTTTTCTAAAAGAGCCAAGTCCACTTTAAGTAAAATTGAGAAAAACGTCGTTATTTCCTACTGATAGAACGGTGGCGCCTGCTGAATAAATTTTTTGTCATGCTACGCATATCAGCAAAGGACCTTATGGGAGCACTGAAATAAAATGTGACGTCAATATTTTACCAGATATGAACCGTTGAAATTTGGATCTGGCACAAATAGATTCGTCACACAGGAGATGGCCCATTTTGAAAAAACAAACTTTTATTGATGCAGGTCTTTGCAACACAGAAAAGACAAAATATGATTATGTGATTAATTTTTTAGAAATATGCTGCGTGAAAGTGTTATCGATTGTCATTTTCTAGCTGCAATCCTTTGTTGCAATAGAAGAGAGGCCACTGGGCGCCGAGACCAGGTCTAGATGTGGACAGAAGGAGTGTCTTCTTGGCAACACGCGCACTCTTCCTCTTCGTCGGCTCCCCTTTCTTGATCTTGGAATCTGCTGAAAACCTTGGAAAAATACTTGAGCTCTTCATGCTGCTGCCACGACTCTCCGAAGTGTTTAACGAGGAGACCCATAACGTCTTTCACCTTGAGGGGGTTCAAGTTGGCCTTGTACAAACCACACCTCTCTGGGGCACCAGACAAATTCTTCCCTTTACACAGCCCTGGAACAAAATTTGACGCAGAGAACCTATAATGTGGCTCTGCTCGAACTTCTGGGCTTCGTCTGTTGATATTAAGCTGCATATGAAAAACTTTAACTGTGCTTATCTTAAAGGGCAGGCTCGATGTGGGCTTCAATACCTGCGTTGCATAGGCCTTCCAGTCATAGACATCCCAATGCTTTCCGTGCTGCAAGAGTGTGCCATGTTCCGCAAAAATTTTTTTGTAGGCATCTGGGTTCAGCATTTCTTCATGCTTCCTTATGTCTTTCTCAATCCTGCCGAAGACTCGATCAGGCGGCAAGAAGCTGTGACCAGTGACAGGGAATACTAGAGTAATTTTCGATACCTGAGCAGGAGTTTCATTTTGGAACCACCAGAGAAGCATGCCTATCATGGTGGAATTTTTGTTCTGGCCAGCACAGCCGTCGGCTACCAAACGGACTTCTTGGACTCCCTCGTAGCTGAGGCTTCGAAATGTGCTGTGCAGAGTGCTGGCCACCTCATTGCTTTCTTTGGCACTCTCGTCCTCACTCCATGTATAACAGTGAACACGATCTTTGGGCATTGACCCATGTTCTTGATTTCGTATTATGCAGAAGTGGTATTGGTAAAGTTGCCGGCTGTAGTATGCCTGCTGGTCAGGAATTTTAGGCATCGCTTGGTTTTGCTGGCAATCGAAGGAAAGGGTCATCAGGTTTGCTCGTCTTTCCCTCAAGAGAGCGTAGAACGCCTTGTATTTCAATTTGTGCACATGTTGCTCCGTGATTACTCTTTGCTTCTGTACAGGGTCGGAGACAGTTTTCAGGTTCTGTGCATTTCTCAGGTATACCGAACACACGTCTGTCCGTGGCGTTCCAAAAGAAAGGTTGAACTTTGTCCGAAAAATCCCATGAAAAAGCCGTACTTCACCTGCGCATTATTCGGAGCTTGAGCATTGTACGTGTGCCAAACATTTCTGATGCTTTTTAGCTCGGATGGCAGGTAAAGCTTCTTCGTCTTCTGTCGGCAGTAATGTGACTCTAGCGCGAAGGCGCTTTATAAATGAAACTACGGCTGCGCGCTTGTGACCATACTTTCTTACTTTGTGGTCGCCGCCTCGATTTTCAGGCTTGATTTCACCTTTTCCATGTTTGTGCTTTAGCAATCTTGTGACGGTACTGTTGCTGACTCCTAGTACAGCACAAAACATATCGCGACACACTGGAATCACTTTTTCGTCGTCGAGGTGTACCTTGTATATCGCTGAGAGCCCACGGAGAAAGCGTGCACCCGTTGTTCTCCGGCACTTCACAGGCTCCGAGGAGCAAAACATTAAAATAAAAGCACCGCGCTGTTGTTACGGAAG
Organism: Rhipicephalus sanguineus; assembly: GCF_013339695.2. Classification (NCBI taxonomy): domain Eukaryota; kingdom Metazoa; phylum Arthropoda; class Arachnida; order Ixodida; family Ixodidae; genus Rhipicephalus; species Rhipicephalus sanguineus. The sequence continues at coordinate 191,831,537 of NC_051179.1, forward strand.
TCCCAGGAATTTGTCCTTGAAACTTCTTGCGGAAGTTGTCGAAACGAGAGAGCACTTCATCGTTTTTTTCTTGGGCTCGCACTCGGGCAGGGGTACGTTTCACGCTCCGCGCACGTTACGTAGTCTAGGACCACTTCGTCTGGGATCGGACCGGTCACCAATCTCTTCGTTACCGTCTTCTTCCATTTCAAACGAGCAAACTTGAATAAGAAACACCAAAACAAAGCCACACGTTCAGGCGGGAAGCGTAGTAGTGCCGGCCATTTTGGCTGTTTGATCATGGGGTGCGCAGGAAGTTCCCTCATTGGTTGAATGGATTTGGCTCACTTTGATAGAAACATGCCTCGTATTTGGCTCATTTTTTATTCGGAATAGCTCCCTTGAGTACCTGTTTCTATGTACATTTGGCCCATTTCGTTTTGAACAGTGTCGTAAATGGAAGCCAATTGCAAGTAGTTTTCGTTGCAGCCAAATTTATCCAAGTTTCGGTTTCGGGATTTGGCTCATTTTGAAAAAATCACGCCATATCCACGGAATGAATGATGATAAGTGGGCGAAGCTCGAGAGGGGGAGATCATCGGTAAAACCGTAACCCTCCCGTGAAAGTTCGCACATTACATCATTCAGAAAGACGTGAGACTGTGTGCGTATATACAAATCAACTTTTATTTTGTTTGTCTACTGTCTAGAGCCACCTGCTCCATCCGGTGACTCGCTGCGAAAGAGGAAGCGCGTCAACTGCGATTGCCTTTTATTGCGTCAGTCACGTGCGAGTGACGTCATCATGACGTCACTCACATTAGCGCCACCTGCTGACTGAGTCATACAACTAGGTGGTTACGAACCGGTCACAGAGGAAGGAAAGACCCACGACGTAGTAAAAAAGAAAGAACACCACACAGGCGAACACGCACGAGATTGTCACTCGTCAACGTCGTCTTCTTCTGCTACTGCATACCAGAACTGCATACTAGCTCGTGAGAAGCGCGCGTTTTGGTATGCAGTAGAAGAAGATGACGTTGACGGGTGTTTACAAACCGGTCACAGAGGAAGGACAGACCCACGGCTTAAGGAGCTTCGCCCCTAAAAAAAACTCCTCAAATCCCGGGCACACTATCCACTGCGCCACGGTCACAGACTCTAGAGGCTTCACAAACGCGCCTTTTATATCTACCACTCCACCGTTCGGCGGGGTGGTGTTTCCCTCTGGGAGCGGAAAAGTAAAGTAATTCGTCATTACTGTGGCCTCCGCGATTAACACCTGCAACGCGTTACACGTCCGTCCCATTCGGCGGGTTTTCAATAGAATGTAGCATGGATAGGGCGCAAACAGGGGCGCCAGTGAAAGACGAAGACGAGGACGGTTGTTGGTGCTCGTGCTTGCTCCGTTTCGGACTGCTGGTCGCTGAACCTGTGCTATTTATTTATTAAACGCCTCACGGACTCAACGCTAAACGCGTACCATCAAGTGGTGGAGAGTGCTGGTGGAACTCCGTAACCGGACTCTACCTCCCCTGTCAACAATGCCCGACGACGTCGCACAGCAGCATGCTGCCACACCCCCAGCTCCTCGCTGTCCCGGTATTCTAAGGGAGCGCGACCCAGTCATCTTCAGCGGTACTGATGAGCAGGACGTCGAAGACTGGCTCTCGTCGTACGAAAGAGTAAGTGTCAACAACAAGTGGGACGATAGCGACAAACTCGGCCGCGTCCAGTTCTACCTGAGAGGAGTCGCGGAACTCTGGTTTAACAACCATGAGGCTGAGATTACCACCTGGGCCTCCTTCAAAACGACTTTCGCGGACGTATTCGGCCGACCGACAGTGCGCAAGCTCCGCGCAGAGCAGCGCTTGCGTGATCGCGCCCAACTGTCTGGAGAGTGTTTCACTTCCTATATTGAGGACGTCGTAGGCCTCTGCCGCCGCTTCAATCCTGCCATGTCCGAGGTCGACAAAGTCAAGCATATCATGAAAGGCATCGAGGACGATGCGTTCCACATGCTTGTGGCCAAAAACCCTCAAACAGTCACGGACGTCATTCAGCACTGCCAGAGCTACGACGAGTTGCGAAAGCAGCGCATTTCCACACGCCGTCCTAGCTTCGACACGACCAGTACGTCAGCACTCACCGTTGGCGCCATCTCTCCGGACCCGATGGTGTTGACTCAACAAATCCAGCAGTTCATCCGAGAAGAAGTTGCGCGACAACTGTCTCTTGCACCCTTTCTCCCAGGCAATGCTCATGGGCTCCCCTCGTCGCTGCGACAAACCATTGAGGAGCAAGTATCCGAAGCCCTTCCGCCTACGCACCAGCCGCCGCCTGTATCCGCGCCCTTGACCTACGCTGACGTCGCGAGAAGGCAGTCACATGCGCTGCCACACGGCGCGGACTCTGCTCACTCCTCAAGTGCATTCTACTCAGCGCAGACGCCGGCAGGCCCGCCCGTTCCACTTTATCGCCGTCCTGTCACCCCTCCTCATAATCCTTGGCGCACAACGGACAACCGACCAATCTGTTACTACTGTTGTCTACCCGGCCATGTCGAGCGTTTCTGCCGCCGCCGCGTTGCCCGTCCAGGTACCGTTGACGCAAGTTGCAGCTACGTCCGTCCACAGCCACCACAGCCGATGCCCTCCTACGCTACTTCAGACACCTCTTCATCCAACCGCCGAGCCTTCAACTCCCGTCGATCGCCGTCCCCGCGCCGACGTTCGCTTTCGCCAATGATTCGTCGTCCCTCGCCCGTCCGAACGGAAAACTGACCATCGCAGTTCCGGAGGCAAGAACTGCGCCGCTGTCGAAATTTACAAGACCTCGTTCTCAACCTGCTAACGAAATAACTGTCTTCATTGAAGGTGTTGCCGTGCAGGCCTTAGTCGATACGGGAGCTGCTGTGTCTGTGTTGAGCGAAGCAATGTGCCGCAAGTTAAAAAAAAATTACGATTCCGCTTTCTGGTCTTTCTCTCCGTACGGCAACCGCGCATCCTATACAACCTTCCGTGACGTGCACGGCTCGGCTACTCATACAGGACGTTTTGTATGTCGTCGAATTCGTCGTCTTTCCACACTGCTCCCACGACGTTATATTGGGCTGGGACTTCCTTTCCACACATCATGCCATTGTTGACTGTGCCCGTGCCGAACTAGAGTTATCAGCGATCTCCGACATCGATTCTGGCAAGTCATCTTTTCCTCGTGTCGTCGTCGCCGCGGACACGGACATCCCACCTATGTCTTCTGTTCGGGTACCGATCTCCTGCGACTATGCTTTCTCTAGCGCCATGTTCACACCGTCAGAAGCATTCACTTCTCGTAAGAACTTCATTCTCCCCTTTGCTCTTGTCACGTTCGAAGACTCCTGCTCCAGCATTTATGTCACGAACCTGCTTTCGGTCGCAGCCACAGTATTCCGCGGAGAATGTATAGGGCGTCTTGAGGAGATTGATTCTGTTTGCGCTAGCCAACTGCTCGATCGCACAACAAGCCTCCAGGTCGCCAGCGTTGATCTCGTTACCACGTCCAACACATCTTCCCTAGACGCTTTCCTTCCATCAATTGATTCGGACCTTCCTATAGCTCAACGCACCCAACTCTTGAAGCTTCTCGACCGCTCTCGGACGTCTTTCGACTACAAGCAAACCAGTTTGGGTCGAACGTCTGCCATCGTCCATCATATAGACACCGGCAGCCATGCACCCCTGCGACAGCGTCCATACCGGGTCTCTCAAGCTGAACGCAGAGTTATTGATGACCAGGTGACTGATATGCTTAGTCGTGACGTTATACAGCCGTCCCACAGTCCTTGGGCCTCCCCGGTGGTACTTGTGAAAAAGAAGGACGGTAGCATCCGATTCTGTGTTGATTATAGGCGCCTTAACAAGATCACACGCAAAGATGTCTATCCGCTCCCCAGAATCGATGACGCGCTCGACTGTTTGCAAGGCGCGGAGTTCTTTTCTTCACTGGACCTTCGATCGGGGTACTGGCAGGTACCTATGGATGAAGCTGACCGCCCAAAAACTGCGTTCGTAACTCCTGACGGCTTGTACGAGTTTAACGTGATGCCGTTTGGCCTTTGCAACGCCCCCGCCACCTTCGAGCGTCTTATGGACAACATCCTTCGAGGTCTCAAGTGGAACACGTGCCTTTGTTATCTGGACGACATCGTAGTTTTTTCAAAGGACTTCGACACCCATCTTCTGCGCCTCGCAAGTGTCCTGGAATGCCTCACACAGGCTGGTCTACAACTCAATATGAAGAAGTGTCACTTCGCCGCCAGGAAGCTCACCATCTTGGGACATGTTGTCAGCAAGGATGGCATTCTACCTGACCCTGCAAAGCTCCGCGCTGTCGCCGAGTTTCCCAAGCCGTCGACCCTGAAAGAACTCCGGAGCTTCATAGGCCTATGCTCATATTTTCGGCGATTCGTTCGTGATTTCGCATCCATAATGGCCCCTTTAACACGCCTACTTGCTGATAGCCACGGTGTCATGGCATGGTCATCCGCTTGCGACGCCGCATTCGCGAAATTACGTCGTCTGCTGACATCGCCACCGATTCTCCGTCACTTTGACCCAGACGCCCCTACCGAAATCCACACGGACGCCAGTGGAGTCGGCCTTGGCGCTATTCTTGCTCAACGCAAGTCTGGCTTCGACGAGTACGTTGTTTCTTACGCAAGTCGCACTCTCACCAGAGCTGAAGAAAATTATTCGGTCACGGAGAAAGAATGTTTAGCCATCGTTTGGGCAATTACAAAATTTAGACCTTACGTATATGGCCGCCCATTTGATGTCGTGACTGATCACCACGCCCTCTGCTGGTTATCTTCACTGAAAGATCCATCTGGTCGTCTAGCTCGATGGGCATTACGTCTCCAAGAATACGACATCCGCGTCGTCTACAGGTCAGGCCGTAGACATTCAGATGCCGACGCTCTTTCTCGCTCTCCCCTTCCCCATGACTGTGGCAATGGGTCTGTTTCCAGCTACGATTCTGCGGCCCTTACACACGCTGACATGCCTTCTGAGCAGCGTCAGGATCCTTGGATAGTCTCTTTAATCGAGTTCCTTTCTAAGCCATCACCACGTACCGCCACTCGCTCGCTGCGGCGCACAGCTCGACATTTCACCATCCGCGATGGGCTCCTATACCGCCGCAACTATCTATCTGATGGTCGCAAGTGGTTGTTGGTGATTCCTCGCCACCTCCGTGCCGATATCTGTGCCTCCTTTCACGCGGATCCCCAATGCGGCCACGCTGGTGTAATCAAAACCTATGCACGCCTCCGGCTGCGGTACTACTGGCGTGGCATGTACCGCTTCGTCCGCCAATACGTGCGTTCATGCTCCAAGTGTCAGCGCCGGAAGAGCCCCCCACGTATAGTCACTGGACCGCTCCAGCCGTTGCCTTGTCCTTCCCGGCCTTTTGATCGCATCGGAATTGATTTGTACGGCCCCCTTCCGTACACACCAGACGGGAACCGCTGGGTGATCGTCGCTATCGATCATCTGACACGCTATGCTGAGACTGCCGCGCTGCCAGAGGCCACATCACGTGAAGTCGGCTTATTCATACTTCACCAACTTGTTCTTCGCCACGGCGCGCCTCGCGAGCTACTCAGCGACCGCGGACGCACGTTCCTCTCTGATGCCGTACAAGCCCTCCTCCGTGAATGCAACGTTGTGCACCGGACAACCACCGCCTACCATCCACAAACCAACGGAATGACTGAGCGCTTTAACCGCACACTAGGCGACATGCTGTCCATGTACGTCTCCGCTGACCACACCAACTGGGACCGCATACTACCCTTTGTTACGTACGCTTACAATAGCGCTACTCAGTCTACGACAGGATTTTCTCCCTTCTTTCTTCTTTACGGCCGCGAACCTTCCTCATTTATGGACACCATTCTTCTGTACCGCCCGGACGCCTCAGAGTCCACAACTCTATCTGAAGTCGCCACCTACGCCGAGGAATGCAGGCAGCTCGCACGTTCCTTAACCGCACAAGACCAAGCACGCCAAAAGGACCTCCATGACGCAAACCTGCCTCCCCAGTCATATTCGCCTGGAACATTGGTGTGGCTTCGCGTTCCCTCCTCTGCTCCTGGCCTTTCCACAAAGCTACTGCAGAAGTATGAAGGCCCCTACCGCGTCCTAAGTCAAGCCTCTCCCGTCAACTATGTTGTCGAGCCCGTTCAACCATCCGCAGACCGGCGCCGCCGTGGCCGTGAGATTGTTCACGTCGACCGACTGAAGCCGCATTACGACCCACCAGTCGTCCCTGTTCCTTAAGTCGCCAGGATGGCTCCTTTTCTGCGGGGGAGTGATTTGTAGCATGGATAGGGCGCAAACAGGGGCGCCAGTGAAAGACGAAGACGAGGATGGTTGTTGGTGCTCGTGCTTGCTCCGTTTCGGACTGCTGGTCGCTGAACCTGTGCTATTTATTTATTAAACGCCTCACGGACTCAACGCTAAACGCGTACCATCAAGAAGTTCAATTTTGTCAATGCCTTAACACACCGCGAGGTGGCGACCTTGGCCCAAGCGTCGTAAAAGCGTCGGCCTCGCTCATAGCATCACGCTAATCCAAACCAAAAATAGCTCTGCGACGCGCGCCTGCCTCAACTGGCTGTTACACCGCGTTCCCCGCTCACGCGCTAGCCCGGAGAAAAATCGCGGCCAGGGGGCGGCACGACGCGATTTACGTTTCCCTCTAGTCCGGCCGTGGTATTCAATCACATTTTAGGGGCGAAGCTCCTTAAAGGGGCCCTGCAACACTTTTCGAGCATGCTCAAAAAGCGCTGCCGATCGGTAGTCGAGGCTCCCGAGAACACGCGAGCCAAATATTATAGCGATGCGCACGGCCTGGAATTTACAATAAATTCTCAAAGTCAGCTGAAAATCGCTCCCTCTTCTCTCGACAAATGATGTATTAGTCCGCAAAATATGACGCGATTGTCGGCCGTTCCACCAATGGCTGATGTTATAATCACGATAGCACCCTCATTTTTACTTTCGTTGTTAATTTTTAGTTCAATAAGTAGATAATATGTATGTTTATATTATGTTATCGCGTTGAAAACACCGAACAAACATTAATATTAGCACTACCGGTCTCACCGACAGCTCGTCTGCTCGTAGTTGCGTGGTTCCGTTTTCTTCGCCATGCGCAGTGCCGAAAACGTGAATATTTCTGTGCTTTTGACCATCGCCGGTTGCCGTTGAGAGTGGCAGCCGTTCGAGTGTTGCCTCGTCAGCTGAGAACTGCATCGTCGGCACGTTCTCACGACCGACCGAGGCACGGGCGCAGCGTGTCTCCGATAACAATGCTGGCGTCCGGTAATGGCGGCGCTTCGGGGTCGTCTGCCAGTGCCGTCTTACGAGGCGGTGTATCGGAGTATGGGCCGACACCGATCTCAGCTGTCATTCGTTCGAAACGAGCGCGCACGTTTGCTTCCATGGTTGGCAGAGCGATGAAAACACTACGGCGTTCGAGGTGCACACCCAACATTACCAAACCGACGCGCAGTTTTCAAGCACGCGCGATACACAGCGCGATCGACTCCGCTCGACGAGAACGACGCAAGCCGACCGGAAGTGGCGGCACAGACCACGTGGTTGCGCCGAGACGCCAGAGAGAAAAAAAATGAAAAAAATGCCGCCGGCGCTGACGTCGCCTCCTCGCACCTCCGCCCTCCTTCCCTCCCCTCACGCCGCGCGCAGCTTTCCGCGCGCTCGCTGCGTTGAGTTGAGAGAGAAAGCTGCGGAACGTGATCTCTATAATTTTGTAACACCACTTAGACTTGACGGATTCGAAAAATTTTTGCGGCATATGGCTCGTGAAGAGTCATACGTCAATAATGGGACTATTCCAATATAACAAAGAAAGGTGTTGCAGGGCCCCTTTAAAGCGGCACCCGTTCGTCCCCGTCGTAGTGCGTAACCAGTCTTAACGCTAGTATCAGATCTTAACCTCCAAGGTGGTGCCGGTGGGAGATTTCTCCTGTGCGTTGTTGAACAATAAAAAATTCGCAGCGTGCGCGTTAACTAAAAGCCGAATTCATCTGTCTCTTATTCCCCATTAGCAGCCATTGGCATGTTCCAGTAGGAAACGTTAGTAGAAGTAGAAGTGTAAGTATTAGCTAAAAGCCGACTTCTGTCTCTCATTCCCATTAGCAGCCATTGTTTACCTCCAAGGTAGTGCCTGGTGAGATTTCTCTTGTGCGTGATTAAAAAATAAAAATTTTGTTCAAAACGCCGTTGATTGATGAAATAAACCAACGAAAGACGCCAGATGGTTTCTAAAAGCAAAACGAAAAGACGCCAGATGTTTCTAAAGCAAAACGAAAAGACGCCAGCTGCTTAACGAAAGACGCCAGATATTTTCTAAAGCAATGGTTTTCTAAACAATGAAAATTCACAGCGTACATGTAAAATTAAAGTGAGCTGCAAGTCGACATAACTCTCATCGAACCTTTAGTATAAACGCGCCCGATCTCACGTCGGTGATGATGTACTGGGCAGAATTCACGGAAAATTCACGGTTTACCGATGAACCTCCGCAGCTTCGCCCACTCATCATCATTCACTCCGTGGATATGCTGTGATTTTTTTAACATGCCACGGCATGGCGACCAAGTTCTGCGTGCAATATGCGACGCTCTTCTGGCTATCACACCTCGTTCTCTGATTACGCTTTCACCGTTACCTACTACAGCTACCACACGATATTGTGTAATCATTTAACATGGACGTTAGTCGTCGGGATGGAGACGTACCACCAATCATCAAAGTGGGTGCATCCACGCTAAACGGTGCTATATAGCTGCCAGACATCAATATACTTTGTGCAAACTCTCTTATATCAGTGCACAGCAAACATTCAGTTACTTCTGTAAGGGCACACTTTACTTTCGTGTTATTCAGATTCCTATGACGGAGGGATCAACCATCTTTTTTTTCTCGGGCTCGGGCCGTGCCCGGATCTTGTTTTCAGCCACAGGGCCGGGTACGGACGCGTAAACTTGAACAAGTGCCGGACCCGGGCTGGGCGCAGGCCGAGAATCAGGGCCCGTGCAGTGCTCTAATGTCATCTTGGTATGGACTTCTGAAGTTACCACGGTGAAGTCATTGACCTGAGATCTCAGTTGATAACACAATCGTCCGAAAAATCCCTACCGCCGCACGCGACGCCAGGGTGCCACGCCTTGAATGTGCTTCAAGGCAATGTTACTATTGTACCTCGCTGCAGCGTCATCATTTCCGTCGTCACTCAGAAATCCGCAGACATAACATGCATCATTGAGGGCAACCCGCACCTATTGGTCAACCGTGAGATTTGCGGCGCCAATACCTAGCCGAGCTGCGTGGAGTGAAAGCAACAGTGATGCTCGTACATTTCAGCAGCAAATGCAAGCACGTGAACGATGGTCGCAGAAATTGACGAAGCCAGCAACGCTTCCTCTCTCACAGATTCTACCGAATCTGCTCCGACGGTACAAGCTCCTCAACCAGCTTTAGACGTCAATCCGAGCCTTCCCGAGCATGAGCAAGAACAGCTCAAAGAATTTCGAATTATTAGAAGACGCTAACCACCAAGAGGTATAGGCGAAAGGAAAGAGCATCTAGAATCAGAAAGAGATGAGCATAGGGTAGGGCCCGCTGTAGAAGAAATAGACTTCAGTAAATCTTGTTGCGCTACTTGGTGCATGCTTTAAAAATTTACAAGACGCAAACAGCCAAGAATACCAACCAACCAAGGTTGCACAAAATTAGGTGCTCTTTCTTTTCGCCTATTCTTCTTGGTGGTAGGAGCCTTGTCATTCTTTGAAGCATGCACCAACTAGCCCAACAACAAGTTTTATCATAGAACTTCTGCGGTAATACAGGGACAGCCTCTCCTCGCCCCCAAGAATTCTACAAAGTCTTGTTGCTCAGCACCGTATTTTAACCGAATAAAATGCCTGTCCCATTTATCAGAGCCCTTACAGAGTCTCTGCACGCGAACACGAGGTCAGAAAGCTACAAGTTGACGAAATGATGCATGATGAAATCATCCAGCCATCCTAGAAGAGTCCATGGGCATTCCCCATGGTGTGGGCGTCCCTCCTCGCGTCTCCGCGATACATTGAACGTTGGCTTTACCAACGCCTCCTCGGGCGCTGGCCTTACACACCGAGGAAATGTGCTGTTCTTTGGAGCTTGATGGTGACATAGGCGAAACGCGCCAGCGCGAACTGCTGGCTGGGGGCCAGACGCGTAGAGCGTCGACAGTGTGTGTGTGTGTGGGGGGGGGGGGGCAGGGGGGGGGGGGGTAAAAGAAGGCGAGCCCGCCGTAATGGAAGAATCAGACGACGCGAATGGTGTTCTGAGCGGAGTGTGGAAGTATTTCACCTGTACTAAATCGTTGGATTCATAACTCGTTTGTTGTAGTTAGTAACCGGACTGCTTACTTTTGTGGACAGGATGCAGCGCCTTTCCTGTCCGAAACATTTCTGCCTGTTCTGTGTTCTTGCCAGCCAGCATGGCCCAAGGCTGCTTCTCCAGGTGCCTACTCATCGCTGCTCGGACTGGCGTCGATATCAGAATCGCTTCTTTGCAGAGGATCGAAGTGAGAATTATTCGCGACGTCCCGAATCGCAGCGATTTCCAATACCTCGGTATTTTCTTCATAGCTTGTAGACACTGGTGACGGTGGCGACGACGGTGGTTGTGACGAAGACATGACTACACGTGCGCGCGTAGCAGACGAAATGACAGCTGAAACTCGCGTCATCGTTTTGTGTGGCCACGCGATCAGTTGGGGCCCTTTCGGGGCGTGACCGCCGTGGTGACCGCGCGGCGGCGCTGCCAACGCTGCAAAGTGGCTGGTTTTGCACCTGTTTTGAACCGCGCTCGTTACTGGTCATACTAATCAATATTATTATTATTCATCCTTCCATGGCATTATCAGTGGTGAATCGATACTAGGGGGTCGATAACTACACGTGCACGCAAAAAACGCGATATGTGTAAAGTTGATGTCACTGCTCCTTTAAGGCAGTCGGCGAGTTTCCGGCTTATAGTAGAGAAATCCGCACCAGTATCTACAAGCGCTGTCACTGGGCGTCCGCCTATGCAAATATCTAGGTCGGCGCTTACGGTTTCCTATAGGGTCAGCGACGTCGCATCGTCCGTCGTATCGTACTGTTGGCGGTGTTGTAGCATCTCGACGGGCGCCAACCTTCCCCCCAAAGGTCGCTGCTGTTAGTTTCCCCGACGAGGGCTGAGGGATATGCCCCGGAAAGCATCGGCGTAACTACAACGCTGCGGCGAAGAGCTCGGCGCAGGTGGCGGAGAGCGGAATCGACGATACGGAGTAAATGGCTGTGCTTGCAGGTGCACGTTGCTGTCGCGTCGGTTGTGAAAACGAGCACGTGGAAAGGTCGGCGCAAAAGTTTGATATCTCTGTTCACGACACGGGCAAATCCGGTAAACATGGCCGGCTTCTCCACAATGGAAACAATGGCGGTCGATGATGCGCCACAAGTCCGTCTTAGGAACAAATGGTCGACTGGCAACCCTTGGCGACCAGGTTGCAGATGTTGGCGGAGGGTAGAACGACGAGGTTTCCGTATGCGCATTAAGCTGTGGAGTCGGCGGCGGTGGCGGTGGAATGTACGCTGGGATCACCGGCTCGTTGTAAGTATTTATTTATTTATTTATTTATTTATTTATTTATTTATTTATTTATCGATACTGTTGGCCGAAGGCCGTTAAAGGGTGGTTGCGTCACATGATATGAAAAAAAGGAAAGAAAAGAAAATGCAGTCGCGCTCGAGGACAGACTCAAGGTACAGTACACGCAAAAGGCACAATGCAGTAGTACACGTAATACAATGATAGAATAGGTACAATGCAAGCAAGAAGATCTGTAGACACTATTAAATCCTGGTACCATCAAATCTGCCGCGGTCGCTTGATGATTCAGTTCTTATACAACAAAAAACGAGAGTTTTCTTTAGGTCAACTGAATCCACAAGGTAAACGCTATGTGTCTACAGTCGCAGTGAAAAGTTTAGTTATCCCGGTTTCAAACTTGCTTACATTGTCAGTAGTTCATGTGGCAGTGAGTTCCACTCCTCTATTGTTCTGGGGAAAAACGAATATTTATGTACAGGCTGTTTCATACTTAGGGGAAATCTCGGAGCGCCTAACATCGCGATGCGACTAGCGCTGCAATCACGCGCCGGCAGAAGCTCGCGCGTGCGCAGAGGCTTCAAGGGTGTACAGTTGTACATCTGGGCACGCGCGAGCTGCTGACGGCGCGTGGTTGCAGCGCTAGCCGCATCACGATGCCACGCGCTCCGAGATTTCCCCTAAGTGTGAAACAGCCTGTACATCTATTCGTGCTGGAATTGGTAGAATATGTTCTTGGTGGCTGCTTCTGACTGTTCGGGACATTCGCTGTTTCATATATTTTTGGGCATTGAAATTAAACCAGTTACGATGAATCAGATACAGAATTTTCAATCTAGCTATCCTCCTGCGTTGAGTAAGTAAAGGCAAGTTTAATTTGTTAATCATCTCAGTTACGGAATCAGTTGATCGGTATTTTGATAAGATGAATCTTGCGGCTATTCTTTGGATTTTTTCAATTATTTGTATCAGGTTGTTTCTAAAGGGGTCCCAGACGACGCTCACGTACTCTAGTGTAGGACGAACAAGCGTTAAGTACGCAGTTAATTTAGTTTTGTTCTGGAGCAAGTTTTAACTTTCGCCTCAAGTACCAGAGCTTTTTTTCAGCCGAGGAGCATATATTGTCTATGTGCGTTTTCCAGTTTAGATCATGCGATATGGTAAGTCCGAGGTACTTAAAATGGTTTACACGGATTAGAGCCTTGCCATCCATCTCGTATTCGAAGGAGTGTATATTTTTAATTTTATTGGGTATCTTTATATACATAGTCTTACTGTAGTTTATTTTCATTTTCCACGTATCGCACCAGTCACTAATAATTTTTAATGCAGAATTTAAAGCGATTTGGTCACTGCGGCTGGTTACAGTGGTGTAACTGGTGATGAGCCACTGGTGACGAGTTGTGCGGCACCGGCATTGGAAGACGTGCGGCTGACGCATAGTTTATAGACCGCTGGTCTGGTAGCGATACGGATAACGGAAATGCTTGCCTGATTTCTTCTCGCACAACTTTTATTTATTTTTTTTATTTAGAACACACTGCGGTCACTCAAGACGAGGCAGGCGGGGAACAGAACGATAAAGAATTATGCAAAGATAAAAAATCAAAGAAATAATCAAAATTTACAAGAATACACAATAAATGATGCAGCAAGGAAAATGTAGCAAAAATACAACAAAAATATATAAGAATACACAGTGATACAAATGAAGCAATGTCTTGAAGCCCAAAAAAATCAATATACAAATACATACACACTTATTTATATTTATACACACTGAAACGCGTCAAGTATTGTGTAATGTTCAGAAATAGAAGTTTTAACAAGTCATACTTGATATAGAGAAAACAAAAAGAAAAGCTTTATAAAAACAGGAAGAAGTGCTGAAAACCTTCAAGTTATGTCAAGGTTGAGATGCTCCGAACAACGTTCTCTCACAGTCATTTGATGAAACGACATGAGGTGGCAAGTTGTTCCACTGAATATTTGTTCGGGGAAAAAAAGAATTTTTATAAATGTTAGTACGAGTGGTGTGTGAAAGCAGATTATGCATATGTTCGATGCCGGGATGCGCGAGGAGAAAATGGCTGTATGTATTTGTGAGCAGGAATATTCAGCTTACCATTATAAATTGACTGCAAAAATTTTGGCCGTGCGATTCTGCGGCGATCCTCAAGCACAGGGTTGTCATCTTCTCTCATTAATTTTGTAGGAGAATCAGTCGAGTTAAACTTAGCAAAAATAAAACGTACAGCGCGTCTTTGGACCATCTCAAGTTTTTGATTTTTCTTTTTGAAGAAAGGGTCCTAAACCACTTAATCATATTCGAGCTTAGGGGAAATGTACGCTTTATATGCGAGAATTTTTAGTTTTTGAGGGGCTATTTTCAGTTTCTGCCTCAAAAAACCGAGCTTACCAGAAGCTGATGCGCATACATTTGCTATACTTGCGAACTAAGAAAGCGTTTGTAATGGTTACTCCCAGGTAATTATATTCCGTGACTTCGTGCACTAGTTTTCCTTGGGCGTGGTAAGTAAACGTAAAAGGCTGTTTTTTTTCTCGTCACCCGTAGAAGTACCATTTCATCAGGGTTTATTATCATGATGACCGAGTAGACCACTCACTAACTTGTGTTAGCTCAATCATGTCAGCTCTATCATTGATATAAATAAGGAAAAGAATCGGTCCTAAATCACTTCCCCCTGAAACACTTGAGGATACTGGTAATGTGTTAGAAATATGTCCCCCCACGTCAACGCACTAAGAGCGACTTGAAAGATAAGCATCTATCCATTTTATGACAAAAGATGGCAAATTTAGGTTTCGGAGCTCTAAGAGAAGTTTTCCATGAGGAACACGGTCAAATGCCTTGAAAAGTAAAAAAAAATTAAATCAACCTGGCCAGAAGAATCAAGTATTTGTGCGATATCATGAACTGTTTCAACTAGTTGCGTACACGTCGATAATTGTTTTGCGAAAGCCACCTTGAGCAACAGGTCACTATTTTCAAGAAAATTAGTAATAAAATGAGCTATAATGTGTTCAAGAACCTTGCAGCATCTAGACGTCAGAGAAATTGGGCGGTAGTTTTCCTTAAGCAGGCGATCCCCTTTCTTTTGCACAGCTATAATCCTGGCGAGACGCCAGTCATCTGGTAATATGGCGGTTTTAAGTGATCCAGAGAAAATAATGGTTAAAATATGAGATATCGGTTGCGCATATCGACGCAAGAAAGCGTTCGGAATACCGTCAGGACCACCAGAGGATTTTTCTATAACGTAACTAACAGCGAAAACACACCTTCAAAGCTTATGAAATCCGAATCAGGCAAGTATCGAACAAGTTCAAGATATGTGGCGTCTTTTGAAGAAAACATGGAATGAAAATAATCGCTCATTTTCTTGGAAATTTTTGTCAAGTCCGTAACTACTGAATCTTTCTCTTAGTTTCTCTAAACTTGGAGCATTATTTCCCATATACTGGACAAGGGTGTCAATGCAGGCTAGTTGGTATTTCATTGCAGGTGTAGCGCCGCGTACGAATAGGTAAGAAAGAAGATGACAGGAAAGAGGCACCTCTTTCCTGTCATCTTTCTTACCAATTCGTACGCGGCGCTACACCCAAAAACCTGCAATTATTTCCCAAATATTGGCAAAATTTTTCTGGTTTATTCTTTAGGAAACCTGGAAAGGTAGATGAAAAATATCTATCTCGAGATGCAGTTAGCGTGCAAGAAAGTTTCACTTGATGTTGTTGAATTATATTGGGATTTCTGTTTGATCTCTTTTTCGCTCGCTTGAGTTTTCGCTTAATGTGTCGAATGTCAAGGGTACCCAAGAGTTATTCCTCCTTATTTTAGTGTGGCGGTCAGGAACAAAGGATTTTAAACAGCGCAGTACAGCGTGCTTAAAGGATAGCCACAAAGAAATTACATCATTGTGGGGTTCCTGATCTACTAGCTGCCATAATACATCAAGAATAGACTGATCATCAGCCTTCGCCATATCTTTTACCATTTTCGTAGCTGTTTTGGGAAGTTGTGCACTATTAGCAAGTTTACAAGGGACCAGTATTACCGTGTGGTCTAACATACCTTCTTCAATGTCCACGTCGTACGAGGGAACATCTCTGTCGAGAAATACAAGGTCTCATATCGAACCATGATTTCCGATTACGCGGCTCTTCTAAAGTACAACTTGTTGCAAGTTGCAGGAAAGCATATTGCCATACAGAGGGCTATCAATGAGATTGGAAATCAACTTTTGCGACCGCTTAATGGAAGGCAAGGTAAAATCACCAGCGATTAGAATACGGGGACACATTAACAACGACATATGATCGTGTAGCAGTGATAAGAACTCGGGAGGGGAAGACGGAGCCCGATAGATAGCTCATAGGAAAAACATGTGGCCCCAGCAATTTACTTTTATAAAAACGACTTTCATGGTCGTCTATCTGCGCAAGTGCGCTGGCGGCGAAACTGTTTTTCAGTATTATCGCCGCGCCTCCGCCCCGACTAGTGCCATCGCGTCGAAAGATGATACGACGGAGGGATTATATTCCCGTCACTGGTACCACAATGTAGCCATGTTTCAGATGCTATGATTTTATGCGGATAATATTTGAAAATCAGTTGTTCAAGCTGTTCAGTCTTGTTTGCTGAACTTCGAGCGTTGAAACTGAGTAGACTCAGTTCCTTTGAACAAGTGTGCGTGTGAGGTTGTAGTGACTGGACGAATGTATCAGAGAAATTCGTGTGTTTGTGAACTTTGAGGGGAATTTTGAGAACTTTTGTGTGACCGTAGAGAAAGAAAATGAAGACAACGGAGAAAAAGAAGGTGAGCCAGGGGCAGGTGGCACGCGCGGCGTTGGCAGTAGAAGAAAAAAAATTCACAGCATATCCACGTAGTGAATGATGATGAGTGGGGCGAAGCTGCGGAGGAAATCATCGGTAAACCGTGAATCCCATCAATCTTCATATAAAGAGTGAGAAACTGTGTGTATATTACAAACATCAAACTTTTATTTTTCTTAATTAGATGATGCTTGGCTTGCGTTGTCCCTTCTTTATCACGGCTTTATGGTCCGTGAAATGAAGGGATAGCGGTTCCTGTACGGGTTGCATTTGGAAATCCGAAAATACCAGGTCTATACACGTCCCACGGATGGTCGTTGGTTTCATATGATGAAAGGACGTGCACGTGAGAGCATATTTGGCTGCCATATGTTGTATTAACCACTCTTTGGTCTTTTCGGTAATATCGACATTCAGGTCACCAACTAACACAAATGGTCTATTCTTGTACTTGTCATAATTACACAATGTCGTGTCTATGAATGTCTTGATATTCCCACTCGACAAATTGGGTGCAAGGTACATGGTCATGATGATGCATCCATCAAAATCGATGGCAGCATATTCACCGTTGTGGCTCTGTGTCGTTGGTAGTAGTTTCAGATCTTGTGCCTTTTCTGTTTGCTTGACGTATACGGCCACGCCACCTGCAGGACGCTCTGCATCATCTATGCACACGACTGGAACGTATCCTTTGATATACGGTCTTTTGGCGTTCCACGCCTGGGTAAGACAGATAACGTCCACCGCAGTAAGTATGGGGTCCCGTTCCACATCGTCTACGTGGGCATGCAAAGATCGAACGTTGAGGAGGGCAATGGTAAACATTCGCGCCGCAGCCGTGCAGCTTCGGCCTCGCGGGCTCGAACGGCGGGGTCTTCGCGCCGCAGCCGTGCAGCTTGTCGAGCAGCTTCGACTTCGCGGACTCGAACGGCGGGGTCTTCGCGCCGCAGCTGTGCAGCTTGTCGAGCAGCTTCGGCCTCGCGGGCTCGAACGGCGGGGTCTTCTCGCCGCAGCCGTGCAGCTTGTCGAGCAGCTTCGCCCTCGCGGGCTCTCACCTCAGGATTCTGTCTGCGAGCGCGCGCTGCCGCGCCGCCTTCCGTTCCCTCCGTTCCGCAGCCTTGTCTTCCATCCAACGACTCCGAGCGAAAGAGTTACATCTGAAATGTTGTCTTCGGGCGTCGTTGAAAACACGAGACATAGTAAAGAAGAAAGAACGCCACACAGGCGAACACGCACGAGAGTCTCACTCGTCAACGTCGTCTTCTTCTACTGCATACCAGAACGCGCGCTTCTCACGAACTAGAGGTGGCTACTACAAACAAACAAACAAACGGAGGATGGACAGACCCACGGCATAAGGAGCTTCGCCCCTAAAAACAAGAAAAGCGGAGTAGAAGAGAAGGAAGGGAAGCGCGTGTGGAACGCGCAGAGGAACAAGTCGGGTCGACGGACACAGTGCCGGACCAGGGCACTGTCCGTGGAGCTCCTCCTGCCTGTTCCAGGTGAGGCCGGTGCCAAGGTGCCTGCTTGGTGCTGCAGATACCAAGCGTGGCACTTCGGCTCCATAGACCAGCGCGTGGCCTACGAGCTTCTCGGAAAAGGACACGTTGGTTTCTAGTGTCGTTCCATACGTAAAGGCTACCATCAATGCTTAGTTTTATTGCGATAGCAATTATATGGACAGTCTCGGCTCGATTTTGCCGTCAGCCGTCGCCGCCGTCATGCACCGTATATGTATATATATATATATATATATATATATATATATATATATATATCAAAGAAAAATAATTCAGAAAAAATGCTTCCGAAGCGCGGAATCGAACGAACGACCTCTCGTTTCGCAGCGCGTCGCGCTAACCACTACGCCAGACAGCGCTGATCCTTCAGGAAGCTAACGGCGAGCGTTATATACACACCCTTACCGCTGGCAGGACTAGAGCACTGCACGGGCCGTGATTCTCAGCCCGGGCCCGGCCCGGGCCCGGAACTCGTTGAAGTTTACCCGCCCGGGCCCGGCCCGGTGACTCAAAGCGAGACCCGGGCCCGGCCCGAACCCGAAAAAATATTTCGCTTACCCGGCCCGGCCCGGCCCGACCGCAGATCGGGCCCGACAGGGGCCCGAGCCAATAATCTAGGTGGTGTTGCCCGTACATGGAATCTACAGCGAGGGGTTTTAATGGGCAAATGTCTACGCTTTGTTGGTGCATGCTTCGCTAACAATTATGCTTTAACCTACGGTAACTTCTTGTAAAAAAGGGCTCACTGTGGAAACATGTAGTTGAGCGGGGGTGTTTTTTATGCAAATACAATGGGGATCATCAAGAGCATTTTGTAGCAGATATTGTAGTAAGGAAAGTGATTTACAGCATGGGTTAAGCTTTGATAGGGAGCGCAATCGAAACAGTGGAGACAGAGAACAGTACGCTCTCTCCATTTGTTTTTATTGCACTCTGCATTGAAATTTAAAGCATCCTCTAACGACAAAGTAAATTGTGCACCCTTCTAGATAAGTAGCGCCTGTCTTCAGCATAGTAGCGCCTTGCCACAGCAAGAGAAATAGACGAAAAAAAGCCATATTTATTACCTTCGATGTAAATAGACTAACCTAGATAAAAATTATAACGAACTGTGTGCACCGCGTGTACTGTTGAAAGACGTATGTAAGCAGCGAAAAGAAGAAAAAACTATTTGTCAAAGCATATTTTTCGTATATATCACACCACTGCTAGTACAGTTTTTTGTGGCATAGTTTATAGTTTATTTTTTTTCACATGTTATTATCCCAAAAATCATATCAAGGGATTCCGGCTTGAAGCACGCCATGCGCTGTTGCATCCCATATAAAGTTTCTTGCACTGCTTGCGCTAGCCGCAGTGGCGCACATCTGCCTCGCGGATTGTGAAGGAGTCAGCAGTCGTTGTTCTTATCTTCCGCCACTGGAGCAAATTTAGGATGTCTTTGTGGACCTCTGCAGGATGAACATAGCAGCTGTACCTCATCCCTTCATTTCTCTCATTCCCGAACATCGTGCCACTCTTCAATATCATCTGTAAAACTCCTCTTTCGGGGCTTCTGCTTGCGGTTTTCAGCATTGTATGTTATGCCCGGTTTGTACCGTGCTCGTTTTTTTTCTCTATTATAATGGTGTATGCCTTCCTAACGGTGCTGTACCGGTAGAAGGTGGACATTGCGCTACGCGGGTACGACTGGCAGGAGGTGGACGAAGCGATTTCGGATTAATTTCGGGGGTTTTCCAGTTTAGTTATAAAGGCGCGAATAAGCTTCTCGACGTTTACTCATTGGATGCATATGGTTCGACGTAAGGTGGACATCACGCGGTACGGTGGACCTATGCTATTCCTGCACATTCAAACGCTGTTGCGGCAGTATCATGTAGCTCTCGCACTATATAGCGCAGGGTTCTCAAACACGTGGCCCTCGGCTGCCCGCGGCCCGTGGATCTCTCGCTAGCGGCCCGCACATCGACGGTCTTCGTCCAATTTTAACACGAAAGTGTTTTATGCCGGGGTCCACCACGGCTCCACTGACGCATTTCCGTCACGGATATGACGTTGTAAAATATAAAGACTAACACATGACAAAAAGAAAACTAGAAGAAAAAGTTCCGTCACCTTGAATCGAACTTACGACCTCTCGATCCCCAGCGCGCAGCGCGAAACAACTCCGCCACAAACGGCACGTTCTTCGTCATAGTAACGGCGTGCTATTTATATACACCATTTGCCAATGGCGGTACTCAGAGATCAGGGTACATCAGCGTGTTTTCGTTATCACTAGCGAGATGGCGCGAAGGCCTCGAAGAGCGCGCTTTAAATGTCGTCGCCCCCCGCATTGAGATGAGCTTGTGCCTCTACAGGGCGTGGTCGCTCCTGCGCGCGCGCTTATCTTGTACGTCTTGCTCTCTCACCACAAGTTTGCGTTCAAGTTACAGAGAGCACGAAGGTCATTTCGCTCACTGCAGCGGCCGCTTTTGCGAAAGAAGCGCGCGGCTCACAAACAAATAACTTACAACTGTGACAGCTCGCGCTCATCCTGTGTATACTTGTGCGTTCGTTTCGTGCGTCCTCCTTTGTATTTGACCAGCGCGCTTTAACTGTCGAGCTGTGAGAGTTGTTAGTTCGCGCTCATCCTGTGTACGTTCGTTCCGTGCGTCCTTTCTGCTTGAGCAACGCGTTGGAACTTTCGAGCTGCTTGCCGTTCTTCGCATGACATTATAACTTGTTGCTATAGCCTTCATTCCTTCGCCCTCGGGCCGAAACAATGCACAACAAACGCTCAACTACGTCTGTGAAGACACGTTTTACTTTCGTGTTATACCGATTCCTATGACAGAGGGATCAACCTTTTTTTTTTAATTTTCTTTATAAGTACTTTCCTGAGCTACATAGACATGACAGGCCGAAAGCATTTTTTTGTCGTGAGGCACCCCCTGCAGTCACCATGTATTGATACATAACCGTGAAACACTTTAGGCATTTTGGAGATAGGGATCGATATGTTGTTCGAATCCTGCCGCCAAATCTCCTTCAGAAATGAGCCATATGTGAGGTATGGGAAATTTCTTCTTTCAAATGGCAACGTGAGCTGACATTTTGTACAACCTACCCCTCCCCCCCCCTCCCTGATCCTCGCTCCTACCTTCGTCACTGTCCTGGCCCTGGAGGGAGCAAATTTTCGTGAATGCCGCCCGTTAGCTGAGGTGAGTTCGATAACCTTGACATAGCATAACTAGACGAAAGCTCAGACTTTAACAATGTGGGCACACAAAGCAGGCTGTGCATGTCCATCTCGAGTCACCACAGGGAGCCGTGACGGAAAAAGAATGTGTGTTTATAGGGATTCTATGTAACGATACCCCGCGCAGTCCGTGCATGTGTTTTAGTGAAAGGCTGGAACTTTGAAGAACGCTTCCCTGCTTTGGAGCTCTGTGATCGTTCTTGGGATTATAAGATGGGTACAAACTTCTTATATTACATTTATTACTGCGATTACAAAATAACAAATGGCACATAAAATAATAGCGAATGCAGTTATTAAACCACCGAATAGTTATATGTTAACTATGTAAGCGCCTGGTCTATTTACTTTAAACTCGCCCGTTTCAGATAGATAAGGTAGCCTTTATGCAAGAAGCAAGTGTAGTTCAGTACTTAACCCTCATAAAACTTCTCCAAATAGCCTGCCCCAGATAAAAAAGCGTTTTCTTTTCAAGATAAAATGTGGAACATATATATGCACAACGTATGTGTTACACAATTAAAGGGATACCAGGGATGTAGGCAGAAATTTTTTTTGGGTGGCGGCACCTCCTTGATCGGAAGTGGGGGCCGGGCAGGCAGATGTGGTCGAATCTCATTTTCTGTTCTGTATGCCATGGCAAAAAAAATTTCGGGGGGGGGGGGGGGGGGGGGCTTGGGCCTGGTGTTCCACCTCCTTGCTATGCCACTGAGGGAGACTAAGGAGAAAAACGATGTTATTATGATAAAAAAATTACCCTTTTAAAATTCCGAATTGACCACGCTCGCCGCGACAAGACTCTTGATGAGCGAGAAAACGCGCAAAAAGGAAATGCTGATAGCGACGCTACCTTGAAATTCGCGCAGCAAACGCCGTGACGTCACAGATTCCGACGGCGTCCACTGGGGCCTACGTAGTTCCTGATCGGTAAAAATGAAGTACATTGACCTCAGAGGGGGCCGTAGACCTAATATGCCAAGTTTCAGAAAATTTCGTTGAGCGAATGTCGCCAAAATACGACCAATACAGCTTGAAATCCGTGACGTCCCGCGCAGATATTTCTGCGCAAAATTTAAAAAAGGAACTTTGATCTACATTTTCTCCGCCATAAATAAACTTATGATGATGAAATTAATGACATTCGAGTTCAGAGTATACTTTATCAGCCTAAACCGATTGAATGCTTCACTTTAGTGCCCCCTTAAGAACTGAGCAAAGTCCAAGCCCGGCCCGACCCGAGCCCGCCACCTCAAACCCGGGCCCGGCCCTAAGCCCGGAGCTCCAAGCCCGAGCCCGGCCCGGGCCCGCCGTGAAAACTGCTTTACCCGGCCCGGCCCGGCCCACGGGCCGGGCCGGGCTCGGGTTTTCGGGTAGGCCCGAGCCCGTGCAGTGCTCTAGGCAGGACTCAAAGACGGCAGGTGCTTATAAGCGTTTCTTCATTACCAGCGAGATGGCGTGAGGAGCGCGACGGGCGCATTTAAAAGTCGTCGGCGAGCTCGCTCGCTTTCTATATTTACGCAGGGAGAACCTTGCCCTTCCGCTGTCTGCTCGCGCGGTTTTCTCGTGGTGAGGGGAAGAGGGATGTTTCGAGCTTTCACCGTGATGTCCGCGCTCATGTTACGGAGCGTACGAAAGTCACTCGAGCTCAAGGGACGCCGCTAAACGAACAAACAGAAGATGAGCGTGAACTATCAAGTGTCACAGCTCGACACCTGAAGCGCGCTAGTTTCCTTCGCTGCTTCGGCCGCCTTTGCAACAGGAGCGCTGCTCAAACTGTATCCACTGGCGAGCCTCACTTCGTATAGCATTAGTTTCTTGCTATCGCATTCATTGCTTCGCCCTTGCGGCGAAACTGTGACTTTTTTTGTTAGCAAGGAAAACTCGCTTTCCTTGGGACCTATCAGCCTGAGAAGTTTACGAGAACGGATAACTGGGCTAGTTTGTGGGAACTCATGTTAAGGCAGGTAGCGCAAAGAGACACGGACACAAGCGAAGAACAGGTGGCGCTTGTCCTGTGCACTTATTCTTCGCTTGTGTCCGTGTCTCTTTGCGCTACCTGCCTTAACATGAGAAGTTTAGCAGAGAAGGCGCCTTTTATGCAGGGTGTACTGACTGTAGTCATTATACGAATATATGTTAGCGCCTTTGAGCTTTTTAGCTTTTCGCAGGACAGCGTTTTTCTCTAGGAAATCTATGAAGTAAACGGTTACAGGTCTTCTGCCACGTTTTTGCCCAAGACGGTGGATTCTGCCAACAGAACGGACGGTTTCCTTTAGCTTCTTTGAGAAAAGCTCTTCGATCACATCGCGTCGCAGCGATTTTTCATTTTCTCCTGCTTGTTCATTAATGTCATGAATAATAGTGTTGCAGCGTAGGCTGCGATATCCGCCAGCTTACTGCTTTGTTGTTCAATTACTCGCTTTAAGCTTTGAACTTCAGTATCAAGTGATTATATTACCGAGTTTTTCCACGGATTTCTGTCAGCAGTTCATTAGCCCCTGGCCACTTAAGGATGACACGTTTTTTTCCGTAGTTGAAAGACGTTCGCGAATGCCGGCTAGTTCTGAAAGGATCTATGGTGGCCTGACCAGATTGAAGTGACGCAAACATTTCCTCAACTGTAGGACCGGGGCTAAGTTCAATATCACTGCAACGAAGTAGTTTACACACAAAGACAGTCATGTGCTATTAACAAGCATGTCCGCGGGCACGGCACAACTAACAAGTTCAACCCATCACTCTAAATGATGAGAAACTAACCTGTGTTATGAACAGGAAACGTCTGGTAAGCGACATGATGCCTCCGGTCTCGCCGTGCCCACTAGTGAAGAAGTATTGCTGCAGGCCTTTCAAAGCTGGGATCAGTGACGTCGTGCCATGCGTATGCTCACGTGGTGACGCCACTTACGCAGTGAGACCAAGATTCAGCTGCCAGTCAGACGCTGACGGCATAGGCGTGGCACACAGGGGGGGGGGGGGGGGGGAGGGGGGGGGCGGCCGCCCCTCTAGTCACCTAAGAGGGGGGTGCAAAATCTGCCCCGTACATTGACTTAGTAGGTTGGGGGGGGCGCTGCGATGAACCTCCCCCCCCCTAATGGGGAACCCTGCGCACGCCTATGGCTGACGAAACACAGTGACAGAAGACGGGATCAGATTTGGCATCATCGATGTAGTAGTTCAACGATGGGAGAAACAGCGCGAAACACGGGACAGTGAAATAGACGGACCAAGCGCTGACTTACAACCAAGGTTTTATTCCGTACATGGGGGCATATATAGGACACGCAACATGAAAGGAAGGAGAGGAGAACAGTGACGTGGAACTTTGTTCACGAGTTCTATGAAAGCTTCTGAAAAAAATGTAAAAACCATCATCCACTAGACAGATAGGCAATTTCCCTGGTGAGGAGCGCTAACGAAGGCACACTCGCGCACATATCACCTTTTTTGTCAATGCAAAATGCCTCATAAATCTCATGTGCTCGTTGATCACTGTATCGCCGAAGTATCTTACATTGATCGAACATTTCATGACAGCCGTATACGGAGCTGTGCGCAGCTAGGTGGCTGCCCACAGAACCCCGCATTAGATTGCGGTGTTCCCTGAGGCGGTCATTTACACACCGGCCAGTTTGGCCGATGTAGCAGCGACCGCATGAGAGGGGGATTTCGTATACCGCGTTATGACAGCATTCAACAAACTTTTTGGCGTGTTTCTTATCACACACGTGAGGCCCTCTGTCTGTTCACCCTATTGCACATACCAGAGAACTTATTTTTTGCTGAAAAGACAACTCTGATGCCTGCTTTTTGTGCTACTTTTTTTTGAACAATGCGACACCCTATACAAATACGGAATTACCACTGTTTTTGAAAGTGTGCTCTTTTCCTGATGACTAATCAGGTTTTTTGGCTGTTTTAAGCCTACTAGAAGACCTTCGGCAATGGAGCACAGCAGATCGTCCGGACAGCCTGCCATGCGCAGTCTGCGCACCTGCGAGTCAAAGCTAGTGCACAAATGTGTGATGGCATGATCGCGACAACGCTGCCTCTAGACAAGATTTTGCAATCGCTCGCTCCACAAGTTTAGAATGCGCAGAACTGTAAAGTAACAAGCTTTTCTTGGAGCGGGGGGCATACTGCCAGCACACGTGGTCAGACAAAAACATTTCAAGGTCAAGAAACCGAAGTCTGTTACCAGTGGGAAATGCAGTGGTTAGTTGCAGTTTGCTCATGCAAGAGCGAAACACTACAACAATTCGATCAGCACATTGCTGAGCGTCAGAGTCGTTAGCCCTGTAAAATATCAGAAAGTCGTCCACGAATCTAAACACTTTTACAGCGGTCGTCTGATGCAGTCATTCCATGAGGGATCTGTCATATTTGGCTAAAAGAATATCACTTAGGATCGGCGCGAGACATGAACCTATGCAAACACCTTCATTTTGAATAAAACGTTTGTCATCATGCTTTATAAATGTGGAACCTAAATAAAAGCTCAGCGTTTAAAAGTTCCTGACGCTGATTCCACACGAGTCCTGAAACATGACGCTCCCATAGCGGTCGATGCATTCGCTCACCTCTGCGCAGATCTGGTCCAACGGCAAGGAATAGTATAGGTCCTTAACATCGACTGAAAAGAAGCTCACTTTTGAAGGACACCCTTGCTGAAGAAAGTCGGACACTTCTTGTGGCTTCCTGATGAGGCAGGGATCCTCCACATCAAGGACGGATAGGGAATGTTGCAAGAACCTTCCCACAAGGCGCTGCCAAGTGCCAAGTGTCGGAACACAGTGACGCGGAAGGGAATCTCCGGCTTATGCGTCTTTGTATGCGTCTTTGCCGAAAAGAACACCGAAAGGTTCAAGCCCTTTGCCGACCGCACTGACGACGCCAGTTTCTGAAGTCCAGCCTCTTCACAAAGTTTGGCCGCCACTGCCTTGACCTTGGAAGGTTTGACATTCGTGACCTGGAAGTTGCTTGTGACAGCGGCATCCGCCTTCTCTCTGTAGACGCCTGTTGGAGCAAGGACATTTAGTATCGAAGCTTGGGCGTGTTGGTTAGACATCGGAGGGGATACAGCGCAAGAGAAGATGAGGACAAGAAACAGTCGCTCTGTGTGCGTCGCCTTTCTTGTCCTCGTCTTCTCTTGCGCTGTATCCCCTTCGGAGCAAGGACAAATCCACCTTCCTTGTCTGCTTGAAGCAGCTTGATATCTGCAGCGCGTGGCGACTTGATGACGGACGTTTGGCGTGAGGAACCGGCTTGCTTCATCCGTAACAGGCAGTCCACTCCTTCTTGAATGCACCTGTCTATATATTCAACAGTCGCTCTTGCCGCAGTGTTCCTTACCAAGCTCAAGAGCTCTACTTGCTCCAATTTCGGTGGTTTGCAAAATTTTGGGCCCTTTTCCAATGCGCATTTTACGCCTGGTGGGATGCTTCCATTCCCTAAAATCACGACTTCATGACCAGATTGATGTGTCGGTTTCTTTCCTGGTAAGCTTGGAAACAACTTCTTCCATAGGAAATCTGCCGTCTGGGAAGCAATACGCAGGTGGCCTTTTGCGTGGCCTTTTGACGGTGTTAAACCACCGAAAAGTCGAAGAACTTCTGGTGGCAAGGCTCAATTCTTCAATGCGAACGTATACAGACGTGTCCTGCAGGACGCAGTAGCCAGCAGATTCAGACACACAATGGGGGACCGAAGAAGGGGGTAGGGTAGAACAGTGCCCGATGTACTAGAAATGAACTGCACTAAGGTGCGTATTTGGGCCGGTTGGTACATGTTCAACGATACGAGAAACGGCGCGAAACACGGGACAGTGAAAGATACGGACCAAGCGCTGACTTACAACCAAGGTTTTATTCCTTACATGGGGGTATATATAGCACACACAACATGAAAGAAGGAGAGGAGAACAGTGACGTAGAACTTTGTTCACGAATTCTATGAAAGCTTCTGAAAAAATGTAAAAAACCATCATCCACTAGACCTTAATCGATGTAGTAGGTTTTACACGGGCTAGCTGCTTCTGTAACAGAAGCCATTGCAGGTTCTTGCAAAGTCACAAGGAGGTTGCGGATCTCCTCACGAACGACCTCGCAAATGAGCTCACGTAGAGAACCCTGACTGCCGGCCTTCAGGGTAGAGACGCTGATTGAGGCGTTGTTTGGTCGGTCGTAATAGCTGCACCGTTGCTGTAGTGCTCGCTCGACAGTTGTAGGCTCTTTGATGAATTCCGCAACCGTTGCCGGTGGGTTGCGAAGACCGGCAAACAGTTGCTCTTTCACGCTTCGCATTAAATGTCGGAGTTTCTTAGCTTCAGGCATCTCGGAGTCACTTTGTCGAAATAGGTGGGTTATGTCCTTCACAAATATGGCGACGCTCTCATGCGGTTTATGTATGCGCGACCTGGTGAGTTGCTCCGCAGAATCACGGCGGTCGTTGTTTGCTAAAGCGCTGAGAATCTGCTGCCGAAATTTGTCCTAAGAAGACAACATGGCCTAGCGGTTCTGATACCATGTAGGAGCGCTGTCCGCCAATGCTAAGTAGGCGCGCGAGAGCTTCGGTTTTACGGTCCAATGGTTTGCCTTGGCGACTCGCTCATACTGTTTTAACAAATCCTCGACGTCTTCATAAACCTCGCCATGGAAGGTTTCGGGAATCCGAGGCTGCTCAACAGTCAACTGTGAAGCGCCTCCAGTTGCCAATTCTCCAGGTGGAGCCCTTGGCTGGGAAGTTCCAGGGGGATTACCTCGGGACTAAGGCGTCGCTGTCGGCGACTGTAGTGGTGTACAGGAGTATCCACTGCAAGAACGAGCAGCGGTGTCGGACTGGAAGTGCCGGGTCATGGAGGCGTCTCGAGCATCAGATGTACGACACGAGAACCTCCACCAGTGTCGCAACGCAGAAAGAAAAAGATAGAGGACCACGGTGCGACAAGTCTGTATTCAGTTCTGTAATCAGGAAAGACAAGTCTGTATTCAGAGATCACAAGAGCACACGCTCCGATGTCGTCTTCCTCAGATGTAGATGTAGATGTAGATCCTGTACTGCTGGCTCACACCCACTCAGGGGGAATGGCCATGAATCGGGCAGCTTAGAAAAGATTATTTAAAAACTAGTAATGAGAATAATTTTCTATTTTGTTTAACAAAAAATTGTTTACAAGTTAATTTTGTGAGAATAAGAATTTAAAAAAATGAAAAAGGTGGGTGGAATTAATTTTCATCAAATAAGAAATACATAAATACAGAAACTAACCTTGCTGTACTTTGCTTCTCGTTAGCTATGGAACTTTTCAACTGTGGTTATTGTTTAAATCTCTTTGACTGTGGTTATTGTTTAAATCTCTTTGACTGTTCTATGAATCTTGCATGGCCTCGCATACTTTCCCGCTGCTGTGCCCAAGGGTAAGTGCGCCTAGAGATAGTAAATTTGAGGTTCTCAGCTCTAATCCCATGATGCCTAACGGTGTTTCTAGAGATGTCTTTCGTAATGTAGAAAACTTCTGACATGAGATCAGAAATTGTTCTCTTGTTTCCTCTTCCCTGCAATAAGAACAAAGGGGTGATGGTGTCAAACCGGCTCTATATAAATAGAAATTTAATGATGTAATTCGGCAACGCAACTTCGTAATTATAACTTCCAGATCTCTGTTATGACATGTTGAACTTTTCCAGGGCGTCATTAGATGATTAAAGTCCGGGGAATTTCTTAGAGATGATATACTGAATTCTCGCATCATCCTTTCCCTCCGAAATCTAGCCGCTACTATAAAAGCTGATGTAGGGGTAATATTATTAGCTGGTCCGTCTAACGCCGCTTTCGCTAATGTATCAGCTGTTTCATTTAGAAAGAGACCTCTATGCCCAGGTACCCATACTAAAAGAACATACGTTAAGTGCTCAGGTGTTAGGGATTTGAACTCTTTCAATGTTTTCATATCACCGGATGCCGTGAGCGCACTGCACACTGATAAAGAGTCCATTATTATTACTGCGGAATTTATTGATGTGGGCAGTTTACGATGGGCCAAGACTATCGCTAAAAATTCTGCAATAAAGATGGGTGTGTAATCTGGAATTCGGAGCGAAAAGGACCAGTCGAGAAGAGGGCAGTATATACCGATGCCACACTTTTCCTCTCTCTGCGACGCGTCCGTCGCAATGACTACGTTTGCTTGCATTATGACCAGGTAGTCCTGTAGGGTAGCTCTTAACATGTTACTCGGTAGGTGTTTTGCAGTGGTAGGGAAAATGTCATCAAAGTAGATTTGAAGAGAATTTGTCGCATTACTAATCGGAATAACCTCCCTTATTTGGACGGACAGTGGATCGAGGAGAGCGTGTACAAATTTTACTTGAGGTGTGTGAAATCTAGGCCAATAAAAATAAAAAAATAAACCCTGTTGCTCAATGAAAACTGTTTGGTTACGCCTTAAAGGGGATTCAACTGCCCTTAAATATGTTTGTACAGCCAATATTCTGAATCTAGTGACAAGTGAGGGAATTCTAGCTTCCATATACAAGACATTATTCGCTACAAATTTAGGTAGCCCTAAGCACATACGCAGTGCTTGCTTTTCCACAAGAACAAGAGAACAAGGGAAGGCAGGTGCCCCGGAGTATAAAACACTCCCAAATTCTAGAACCAGTCGTACATACATGCGGTATGTTAATAATAATGTGGCTCTACGCATTCCTGGTCTCCTGTTGCTTATTCTCCGTAGGATACCAACAGCCCGAAACACCCTTCGCTGCGATATATTCTATGTGGTTTCGCCATAAGAGAGAGCTGTCATATATCACTCCCAAATATTTGATATTTTGAACTTGTGGAATGATGTCAAGTTTGTATGATAGAGATAAATGCACTGGGTCTTTTATAGGGAATACTAGTACCGCACACTTGTTCACGTTTAGAGAGCGTCAAGCCAATGTTCTATTTCAGATAAGTACATATGTAGGTTTTGATAGAGAGAGGACCAGTATCTGCTGCTCGTGCTGCTCGCTTCATTGTCCTCTGTCGTCCTGCCGGCAAACATTCGTGACAGTATAGTCTGCGGCAGCTCGCGACAATATAGTTTACGGTAGCTCGCGAGAAGAACCATCTGGTAATACCTGAACAGTGTGATTCGTGGTGTGATTTTGCTGTATTATGAATGAAGTGACTTATTTTATAACAAGGGCTCACTATATATATTTCATTGTTCGAAAGGAGCAGTGTAAGGCACATCAATATGTTGAGAACCTAAACAAAGCATTCATTATTTGCCTCAAGCTCTATTTCTTTAGATGCGAAGCATCTTATGGCGGAGTTCAATTCGGTGGTGGCGCGCGGCGTGACCACCCCTACTGCGCATGCGCATGCGGGCTCGACGTGCCGAAACGCTGCTTCGCATCGCCTCATGGTCCCCTTTAGCGGAGATGGTGTGATTTTTTTATTATGCTTTTCAAATATATTTCAGGTTGCTTGGAGAAATACGTCTCTTTGTATAAGATTCAGTTAGAACCACCGAGGAACTAACGTGCTGCAGTGGTGAGGGTTTTCTACAAGGGTTCTGCACCGTTTAGGCAATGGAGTAAGCACAACACCAAGAAATGTAGAATAAACTTATTTACTGAGCCAGACTGTTTGCTGCTTCGTGCAAATATAGCATTACCAGACCTCCACACACCTCCTCTCCCACTTCCCCCCTCTCTCCTTCCCCTCTGCCACTTTCCCCATCTCCCCTTCCCCTCTCCCACTTCCCCTCTCCCCTCCCGCTCTCCCCTCCCCCTCTCCCACTTTCTCCCTCTACTCAAGAAGGGGCCGAAGTTCAGTCTTGAACCAGCCGTCCCGCCTCATGAGTTGTTGGCGTTTAATAGGCGTGTGGCGAGTAGGGCGCCTCAGGATCAACATGACCGGTGCCTCCTTGAGGGTGTCGACGCTTTGGCAAAGACTGTCAAAGCCAAGAAGGACTTCCGTCAGTGCCGGGCTCCGACAGATCTCGTCGTGAAGCATTTTAGGGACAATGACCTCCGACTGCTTCAAGCCGATAAAGAGGGTGGGTTTGTGGTTTTAGATGCTGTAAGTTTCAATGAGAAGGCTAGGAACGCCATTACTAAGAATTTTAAGGAGGTTAAAAGTAACGCTATTCGCGTGAAGACAAAGGCAGCCAATTTGTGTAAGGAGCTTCAGCTTGAGAAATTGGCCAGAGGCGTTATTGCATGCAAAGGCATGCAATAACGCCTCTCAGTGTTTTTTTACACTCAGTGTTTTTTTACAGCGAAAACGCACAAGCCGGAAGTTCCGTTTCGTACAATAATAAGTGAAAAAGGAACTTGGCAGCACCTAGTAAGCCAATTCCTGCTGAGAAATTTAAATGTGTTAACGGTCGACGACCCTTTCGCTACCAAGAGCTCAGACGATGTGCGTTTTCTGCAGGAGGAACATCGTATTGACTATATGTTCTCTGTTGATGTTGAAGATTTATTTTATTCTGTTCCACATAGCCAGTTATTTGTAGCGGTACGTGAGTGCATCAAAGCCGGAGGGGCCATTGACTTTCAAGACAACGCTGGTATGTCGGTGAATGACTTCATGTCGTTACTTGAATTTTATCTTCGCTCTACATTTGTAGCCCACGAGAACCGGTTTTATCTGCAGCGACAAGGGATTCGGATCGGGTCCTGTGTGGCACCTGCTTTGTGTAACATATTTTTAGCGGACGTGAATCGTTCTTTGTCTAACATCCTAGAGACAACTAATGTTTTCAAAGTTTTTAGATATGTAGACGATTTTTTAGTACTTTTAAAGAAACCCATTGATTTTAACCTTGACAAGTCTGTTGATTCTATCCTTGACGCGTTTCAGCAGTGCGGGAAGTGTTTGACCTTTACCCATGAAATCCCTTGCAATAACTCGTTGCAGTTTTTAGATTTAGGCTCTGTTTAAGCACTCACGTGTGCTGGTCTTACAGCCCACGAGCGCAGAAGGGTCTGCTGCCATATGATTCAGCGCAGTCGAAACTAGTTAAGTGGGCGATAGTGAAGCTTTGTCTGGGGTCTGCGCTTGGGAAAGTCATGACCACATGCTATGCAGGACAGCTTTAGAAATCAAGTACGGCGAGTGTTGGAAGCCGGATACCCTTGCACGCTCGTTACGGCAGTCGCAGAGGCTCTCCTGCGAGAGTCAAAAGCACCCCGTTCCGGTAAGACACCAGGGCCGCAATCCAGAAGCCGCCCTGTAGTATTGCCCTACATTCACCGCATTTCTCACAATCTGAAGAAGGTTGCGGGCAGGCACGATGTGCCGATGGTTTTTTCAGCCCCGCGCAAGCTGGCAAAGCTCTGCCCGAAAATTTCTTCGGCTAAGAAGAGTCCTGGAGTGTGTGGCATGAAGCACGAAATGCCTTATGTAGCCTGCGCGGTTGGTGTCGCCTATGAGATTCCGCTTTCATGTGGAAAGTCTTATGTCGGGCAGACCGGAAGGTGCATCAACGTTCGTGCAAGGGAACATGAATTGACCATAATTAATAAAGAGAACGCGCATCTACCAGCGCATGTCCGACATTGCATGTGCGCACCGAATTTCCGAGTGATCAGAGTTTTGGGCGGAAGCCAAGATAGCACCGCACGGGAACTTTTGGAAGCCTATTTTATCTCAACTAGAGGAAAGGCGTGTGTTAGCCAGCCTACTGTTTCCTTATTGCATGGTGAAAAGAGATTCTTGCGTGGCTTGTTGTGATCTGACAGTGAAAAGCGATTAGCGTTGTGACCACGTGACTGATGGCATATATATTGTTGATGACGAAAAATAAAGTTAGTTGAAAGTTTGCGCTCGTCCGAGTCTCCTGAGTCCGTGTTTTTTATGTGTGTGCGCATCAGTATTCTTTCCTTGCAAGTATGAACCAACTCGCCCAGCAACAAGTTTTATTGTGCCGCCTTTAACCAGGAAGACATATTCAGATGTAACCCAAGAACATTAAAAGAGAAATATTTCATCGACAATTATGCCCGCCATCTGCGTACCTGCCACCAACCTTGTACACCGCCGACTTTCGCCCCACCATCCACCCACCTAGGATACCACCCACTATCTACCCACCTCGCCCACTATCCACCAACCGAAACTACTGTCCACCCACCTTTTCCACCATCCACCCACCAACTACACACCAGGCCCGCTACCCACTATCCACGCACTACATTAATCCACTGTAATGCTGAATGGTGGTTTCCACTATTAGCCCCGAGAACGAACACTGGCGGCGCGGCAGTCGCGGCGATGTGACGTCACGGCAAGGACTCGCTTGCTCCGCGGCCGAGGATCGCCTTTTTCTGCGCCCACCGCGTACCCGCTCTTTGGTGATTACTGCTCATTCTTGCGATGCAAATCTGCCAAGGTAGAAGGTGGAAGTTTGCTCTACCAGCGAAAGTTTAGTAAGCTGTAGAAAGTTTGGATAATATAGCTTATAATGGGCGAATTCCCGTCCGAACGGAAGATACACCGTGAAAATTGTGATGCACGAGAGCAAGACATCCGTTGTTTTCACCGCGTACTCCAAGACATCGGTGCTAAATAATTTACGATAATGGTTCTAACTTCATTACATTACATTACAACGGTTAGAACACCCGTCCCGAAGATTACAAATTAAAGTAAGACGTTTTCCATTCACTAACTACATTGCGGTTTATCGTGCAAGTTATGTCTGCCTTTGCAGATTATATAGGTGATTTGACAGAATTGCGCTTTCTGCTACAGCAGACTTTAGATGAATCTGTCTATCGTAAAGAATCACTTAATACATCCGGGAAAATAAACAAAATAATACTGCCACGCACACAATGGTCTCGGAAATTCTGAGATTTGGTATACTTGGATTATGTAAACATTTCTTCTCAGCACTCGTCTGGGATTATGTGGCCGTATACCCTGATGTGCATGTACTGCTGGTCCGATCAACCGCCGGGTCACTAGCGGTAATGTTAAATTCTCCTGGGAGCACTGTTGATAACAATCGTCTGCAAAAAAAAACGCCTGAAAGTCGAAATGAGCGTTTTGAACTGCTTCGATGGCACTCTCAATAACGTGGCCCACGTATTAATTGAACGTCATTCGCCTTAATGAGTCAATTAATGGTCTCGCACGTCATGTCCACATAAAGGTTCACGATGCTCAGGGGTATATCAAATGCAAAGAAAATTATTTTCGAGCTCGCTACCTAAACTAGTACTTATACAAGTGTAACAGCGCCGTTGCTACGATGCTGCATGAAGACACAATCTGACAGCAATAAGAAGTTTCCGCAATTAACCTGAACTTTTTTATGTTGTGAAATGAAGCCCCGAAATTATTGCGAGAAAAACGCGAAACTAAACAACACGATGAGCGAGCGAGTACACAAGGAACGCGACACACAAACGCGACAACTGCGGCGGTATTCTCGGGCGAGCACTTTCGAGATATTTTGCGAAGCTCAATGCTGCATGCGCTTTCGTAATCGTGCGCGGGCCTTAGCACACTGGCAAGAACGCGGTCAGCCGATCGCGGATGCGTCCGATGCAAATCACACTTGTGGGGGCGAAGCCTTGATATTTTTTAAAGGAATCGCCCGTGAAAAACCCAACCTGATAATGCGAATAAGGTGTCTTGCGTGTCAAGACCGCGACATGATTGTGAGACACGCTGCAGATTAATTTTGACCGCGTCGAATTCTTTAACGTGCTCCTGTATCTAAGCAGAGGAATGTTGCTTTTCACACCCGTCGGAATGAGGCTGCTATGGTCGGGAATCAGACCCATCCCCGAAGTTAGCACCGCGGCACAACAAACCTGATCACCCCTTTCAAAGTGTGCACGACGGCGCGCGGATATCATTGGGGACTGTGAAGAAAAAATGCATATAACTTTTTGTCGTCTTACTAGGAACATTATCGATGCTGTTTTCGTCATTCATCTGAAGCTTGAGACAGGCAAAAAGCGAACGTAAACAGCGGAACAGCGCACGAAAAAAGCGCGTGATATGCCGGCACGTCACGGCGGGCGTCGAAGAGTCCTTGCCGTGACGTCATCCACGCCTCCCGCCAGGCGGCGCCACTCCAACTTCTCGGGGCTAATGCCCACCAATTGTCTTTTTCCAATAGGGTGGGTTTGCTTCGACGAATGCCGCTCTTTTAAGCGAAGCTATCAAAGCACACACATTTCCGCATCATGCCCGGAAAACCCGGTGCCCATGAGAGCAGAGAAATATGCGGCCTCCGAAGTTGCGCCGGTCATATGCGTATTTCTATGCGCCGTTTTCCAATAATTGATGTTATCTCAATCGTGGGCCTGTCGGCGATCAGCTGTTTCTGATACGGCAATATGATCCTTTTTCGACGTTGTGGAAGTGGTTTGTCATTTCATGTTGCCCCATTTCATTGTTGCCTGGATATGAACGCATGACCGTCGTTTTTGCCTGTATCAACTGACGTGATGCGCTGCTGAGCACGCGAATGAAGGTCCAATTTCCGGCATGGAGGCAGGAAACAGGAAGGAGCAATGCTGTCACGTGGTCATGACGTCGACGAAGACAGCACTCAGCACGTCCGAGATGAAACTGTTTATTTGGCCGAACTTGTGGCCGGGAAGCTGAAAGTCAAACTACAGCTGTACGTTGATAGCGGCGAACAGAGCGTCGACCGTCGATCAACTGATCATGGCTGGGATGCGCCGTCTTTTATACATCACGCATCGAACTTTCCAGTCTTATCATTGGTTGTCGCGCAAGCACTGGAATGATCTAGACTATTCGCGTCCTGCATGCAATCTTAACAAAACGATCCGCTACACTCGCGAAGCTTCTCGAACACTGCGGCGCGGTCAGCGTCGAGTGTTGATAACCGCCCTTGCTGGTCAAACCCGAATACATCAAAATAAAAGAAGAAACGGGCGTGGCGTTGTCCCCCTCTGAAAAGGCATCATCCCGATGCTTGCGACAGAACATAGCAGAGAAAAAAAAGAAAGAAAAAAGGAACAAGTGCATCCAGAAATGAATTACAATAAGAAAGGAAAAAGTAGAGTCCCCGGGTTTGCTAACGCGCAAAAAACGGCTTACGGCGCACGACATGGACGACTTCAGGTCGTGCGCGGCGTCGCTGGGAGTTCGTAATGCCGTCCGGGACGACCTCGTGGTCAAGAGCTCCGAGACA
Organism: Rhipicephalus sanguineus; assembly: GCF_013339695.2. Classification (NCBI taxonomy): domain Eukaryota; kingdom Metazoa; phylum Arthropoda; class Arachnida; order Ixodida; family Ixodidae; genus Rhipicephalus; species Rhipicephalus sanguineus. The sequence goes on from NC_051179.1 coordinate 191,868,024, forward strand.
TCGAAGCACCTTGTATGGCCCGACGTATCGCCGAAAAAGTTTTTCACTGAGCCCACGTCGGCGTATCGGCATCCAGACCCACACACGGTGACCGGGTTGGTACTCCATGTGGCGTCGTCGAAGATTATAGCGACCGCTGTCGGCCCTCTGCTGGTTCTTGATGCGCCGGCGGGCGAGCTGTCGAGCTTCTTCGGCGCGTTGCAAATAGGCCGCAACGTCGAGATTGCCTTCGTCGGTGGCGGTTGGCAGCATTGCGTCGAGCGTCGTTGCCGGGCTCCTTCCGTAGACCAGCTTGTACGGCGTCATTTGCGTCGTTTCTTGCTTGGCCGTGTTATATTCGAAGGTCACACACGGAAGGATGGCATCCCACGTCTTGTGTTCGACGTCAACATACATGGCCAGCATGTCGGCGATGGTCTTGTTTAACCGCTCGGCGAGGCCATTGGTCTGTGGGTGGTACACTGTGGTCCGGCGGTGGCTTGTTTGGCTGTATCTCAGTATTGCCTGAGTTAGGTTAGTAGTAAACGCCGTACCTCTGTCGGCGATGAGGACCTCTGGGGCGCCATGACGCAGGACGATGTTCTCAACGAAGAACTTCGCTACCTCGGCGGCACTGCCTCTGGGTAGGGCCCTTGTCTCGGCGTAGCGGGTGAGGTAGTCGGTAGCTACGATGATCCATTTGTTTCCGGTATTGGACGTCGGGAACGGCCCCAGTAAGTCCATACTGATTTGCTGGAACGGCCATCGAGGTGGCTCGATAGGCTGCAGAAGTCCGGCTGCCCTAGTATGGCTTGGGGGGCTAGTTGGTCCGTCATAAACTGGCATTTAGCATAGCGCGGGAAGACACACGGACAAAGAAGAAGAACGAGACGAACACAAGCGCTAACTTTCAACAACGAAAATTTTATTTTCAGGATCGGTCATATATACACACATGAAATCGCGTGACAGTAGTGGGATATTTTCGTTTGCAACTGATAGCGCATGGACAAAGGCGTTCAATCTTATCCGTCATACAGCAGTTTAAACATGGCAACCAACCTTAACTACCGGGCATGCGCAAATATTCAATTTCTTTGGTGGATAATGACATTGACACCTTGCTGATACAGTGGTCGCCGGCGGAAAGGGTGCGATCTGTCTCTATTATCAGTCTTACAGGCTCTGATTTACTTCTTGAAAGAATTGCAGTATTCTCTAGTACCGGGTGGCATGCACACGTTTTGCAGTGAAGTGCTAAAAAACCGTCACCTGACACACCTTTTACTTTATTTCGGTGTTCCCTCAATCGGTCATTAATGCATCTTCCGGTCTGGCCTATGTAACAATTGCCGCACGAGAGGGGAATGCGATAAACAACGCCCACTGCGCATGGGACAAACTGATCCTTGTGTTTATCCCACACCGACCGGGTAGTCATTACCGGATTAGTGTGATAAGAAACACAAGGATCAGTTTGTCCCATGCGCTGTGGGCGTTGTTTATCGCATTCCCCTCTCGTGCGGCAATTGTTACATAAGCCTAATCATGGTCATGGCTGGGATGCGCCGTCTTTTATACATCACGCATCGAACTTTCCAGTCTTATCACTGGTTGTCGCGCAAGCACTGGAATAATCAACGCTATTTGCGTCCTGCGTGCAATCTCAACAAAACGATCTACTACACTCGCGAAGCTTCTCGAACACTGCGGCGCGGTCAGCGTCGAGCGTTGATAACCGCCCTTGCTGGTCAAACCTAGAGTTACTGTATATGCTACCTTTAGGTAGCAGAGTTGCGCATCTGTCTTCCAACGCGGCTAGCAACCATGCATTGCAGAGAAGCTGCCGCTTGGGCCAATTTTTTTATTTCTCGACGCCGCCGCTGCAGCGAACTGAATTAACACTAGCCATCGACAGCCAATCTTTATCGCCGGTCTTCGACACGCCAGGCAGGCTAACCGGCGACACGGTAGGCATGTCGCCTGCAAAAACGAAGTGCGACTTCACCGCATAGCTGTGGTTGCTAGCCGGACCTATGCGCTACTCTGCTACCTAAAGGTAGCATATACAGTGACTCTAGTCAAACCCGAATACATCAAAATAAAAGAAGCGGGCGTGGCAATACGATAGAAGAAACATCTAGGCAGCTACGCACTAGTGGTGCGAAGACTAAAGGAATCCTGCTCCTTTCTCTCCTCCTTACCTTCACTTCCCTTTCCCACCCCCTTCCTACACCTACTATACATGGCTATGTAATACTTTACCCTTTCCCTCCTCCTCACATCACCCCTCCTCACCCGCACTTCCCTTTGTCATCTCCTTGCTATACGTATACAAAGTTGTGCTACACATTGCCCTTTCCCCCGCCTCCTTTCTCTCCTCCGCACCATCACTTCCTTTTCCCGCCAGCAACTCATTCATGACTCCCATAAATGCTTGTACTCGTTAGTGGGGCTTGCCCAATTCCTGTGACACATGCCCGCCCGAGTGTCGTCTGCGATCCACGTGGACAAACGAAAAGCTCAACAGTTGCAGTGCGTCAGTCACGCACAAACACCAAGCTTCGCTTGCCCCCGTTTTGCCGATAGGGCAAGGGTTCCTGAATTTTCGTAAATCTTGGTGCTCCATAGTTAGGGCACCCTGTATCAATGTCGTGCTATTGTACATTATCAGCGTACATTTCATGTATGAGATATTTGTGTATCGACATATTACCACGCACGCATATTCCTCTAGGTTTGATATAATCAGGTTTCACCCACAAGAACTGTTACCATTGCTCGTCCCGGTCCGTGCCGCAGTGTTTGGAAACTTGGAGACTGTTTCAGACTGTTCCGTTAAAGGGACCGACAACTGGCCAGAACGTGGAATTAGATCCTGGTATAAATGAAAACAGCGGAAAATATAGTGACCGATTCCAGCATGCTTTTCGCGTTGCGATTAGGATTTATATTTTTAAATCGTGTGTAAAAGTAACAAAAACCGGTATGTCGCGCAGCTTAGCGGAAGAGACTTGAAGCTGGATCATGAAGTCGATCACTTTGCTGTACGTAGTCTGATGCATTCATGTTAGAGTTAGAGTATGATGCATTCATGTTAAAGTTAGAGTATGTATAATATTATCCAGCCCCACTCAATTCTATGCTGCTTACGAGGTAAAAGGAGCTGCGCGGTGAGAAGCGGCGCTGCCTTCGCGGCCGCCAGTGGACCATGCCGAGCAGCGGCGCATCCGCGCGATGTGCACGCATGTGCAGTAACTCATCGCGCTCGAGCACGAAGCGCTCTCGCGCTCATTGTTTGCAGCATATGTTGTCTCGTGTGTATAATGACTTCATATTCGCCGCAGATGGAAAAATTCTTATTATAAATGTTTCGCGGCGTTTTCCCCGTTACCATTCTGTGAGTAGACACTCTCACTGGTGAGCTTTCCGCTGCGCAGAAAAAAATAGGTTCCATGAAAATTGGTTGTCGGTCCCTTTAACATTACGCGGAGGACACGAGTAACCGATTTTATTCTACAGCTAGCGCGAGCACCAGCGATAACGTTGAAAGGATTTCTGGAAGGATAACGCTGGAAGGAACGCTGGCAGGATAACCCTAAGGAATCTATAAAAGCCTACGCATTTAACCGACGAGAAAATTACCGACGGCCGACGACTTTGACTGATGCCATCAGTGTACAGCGTGTATTCTCATACATCTATCAGAACAATTTACACTGAATGTGCAGAGTAATACTATGCATTGGAGTGGTTACTAGCACTGTAGGATTTCATAGTTACATTCCCACCCCGCTTTTCCTGTCTCCCCATGCAGGGCTGCCAGGTTTGGCTACCTTGTGCAAAATTGGCTATTGTTTCCGACTGTCGGTGGGAAAAAATTTGGCTTGGCTACTTGGATACTTTTTGGCTACTTTTGATACAGCTTGGCTATTGTAAAATCTGAATCGAAATGTGTGTAGCTCATAATATGCAGCAACTTCAGCAAATATTTGACCCACCAGCACTTCAAACCTTTTCAAGCTTGTCCATCGGCATTGAGAAACCGATCAACGCGGGCGCTTTCATTTCAAACAAGCGATCCAAAACTTTTCATGTTGGCAGCTTCAGCTGTAACGGGAGTTGCGGTATCTATAGGTGCAAGCTATAAGTACGTGAAACCAGTCGTCGATTTTTGGACGAAGATACAGAACTACAAAAAAATGTCCGGCAGAAACCATATGGCGCTTCTTGCAAAGAGAGCAGTTAAGCATCTTCTTCTGCTGGTCTCAAACGCAGAAGCGCAGCGAAGTTTCTAGTTGACAACCTTGACGAAAAGTGGCCTTAGGAAAAGAATGATGGTCTGCTTAGAATAACAGAGAGCTGAGCTAGTTGGTAAGTATTCATTCTGAAAATGTGTTAAAATGTGTTAATGAATGTATTAACGAACAAGAGCACCAGACGGTTTTCACCGAAAAATGTGGTGTTTCTACCGGGGCATTTCTAGAAATCCTATCCATGTATTTAAAGTCGACGCTGGTAGGTTGGAAGGAAGGCGTTTATGTGCAGAAATCAGGGATATGTATTGGTTCTAAAGTTGCTCCGGTTCTTAGTGATTTATACCTTCGCAAGATTGACAATCTTTTGGAAGGCGCCTTAGGTAATTCGGTTATTAAGGTTTTTCGTTATGTGGACGATTACTTGATTTTTTGTAGTGGTGAGGACTTTGAAAAGGTGGTAACTTCCGTGAGCGAAAAATTTGAAATATATGGAGGAGGGCTGAGCTTTACTAAAGAGGTGCCTCAGAATAATGGAATACAATTTCTAGACATTTCCTTAACGTTCCAGAAGAACCACGTGTGCTGGCAGTATTCTCCTAGATCTTCGAAACCGCTGTTAAATTTTTCGTCGAAGCACTCGAAGGTTGTAAAAAACGGCATCGCCATGTCTTGCCTTAAGTCAGCCCTCACCAAGTCGTGTGAGCACAAAATGAGTGATAGCTTTAACGCACAGGTTACACGTCTTTTAGATGTAGGGTATCCTCGTGATGCCGTGGCCACGGTCGCTGAACGTTTAAAGAAGTCTATTGTGTTAAGCCCGAGCATGGTTGCAGAAAGCGATAGGAAGAAACGTGTCGTAGGTATACCGTACATTCATCGCGTATCTCAAAGGCTAAAGAAAGTAGGAACTAGATACGGCGTTAATGTTGTTTTCACGGCTGCCAATAAGCTAGGTAAGATTTTTGCCGCTGTGCAGAGGAAGAATGAGGGAGTAAAAGACAAGAAGCGGACCGATATTTGTTTAGTAAAACACACCAACAAATTCACTGATTGCCGTACGAGTGTGGTGTATAAGATCCCTTTCAGCTGCGGCCGCTTCTACGTAGGACAGACGGGCCGATGCATCAACCAGAGATTGCTGGAACCTAAAAGAGATCACTAACAGGAGGTTCACCTTCTAATCTATCTTTACATTGTCGAGATTGTAAGTGCACGCCAAAATTTGATGAATGCACAATGTTGTACCGGCATAGAAATGAAGAAACGCGCCTGATGATTGAAGCATGGCATATCGAGAATAGTGGTAGCGCATGCGTGAGCCAACCGTCGATTAACTTGCATAAGGATGAAATCAAATGCCTTAACAGTTATCTTTCACGTAGACCGCCACGCGTGCCGGATTGATAGGTTCGCATGTTGCATGGGCATGCGCAGATAAGTTTTCGTGCCTTCTTTCTTTTCAGCCGTTGTGCGTCCCTTCAGTTGTTAGTCGGCGTTTGTGGTGTCCTGAGTTCTTTCTTGTGTCCGTGTTTGCACGCCCTGTCTTTTCAGAATGAATGGTCTGCTTGTCTCGGTTCTACGGATAAAGTTGGGATATACACAGAATAAATTCAGCGGCTGGAAAGATGGTGCCCAGCTTGCAAGGCCTGTCGACGTCGTCATCTTTCTTGTCTTCCTTGTCATCCTCTTCCGCCCGTTACATTATTTACCGGCAGCTGAAGCACGACCCGGTGCTAATCAAGAGGCAGTCGAGTGATATGGCTTGAGCCGCGTAACATGCACTATGTCAGTACGAGGGCGAACGACGGTGGGGTCACTAGGGGCGATTTCGTAGGTGACGTCGGTCACTTGGCGTAAGATGCGGTAACGACCGGCATAGCGTCGAAGTAACGTCTCCGAAAGTCCAAGGCGGCGCGTGGGGGAACAAAGCAGAACCAGATTACGGCGCGCGTAGTGGACGTCACGATGGCTAGCGTCATATATACGCCTCTGGTTGTCCTGTGAGTCCGATAGTTGGCATCGAGCAACTTGATGCGCCTCTTGGGCCTTGGGCCAGACCTAGTCTTGACTACAGGAGTGTGTCGAAAGGCAGCGTAGGGTCGCGGCCGAACAGAAGAAAAAAATGGAGAGAACCTAGCGGTATCGTGTCGAGAAGAATTATAGACAAATGTGACAAAAGGTAACGTAGTGTCTCAGCCGCGATGGTCAGCGGAGACATACATGGATAGCATGTCAGTAAGAGTTCGATTGAGGCGCTCGTTTAGGCCGTTGGTTTGCGGGTGATAAGCAGTTGAAAGCTTGTGTTTAGTGGCGCAGGAGCGTACGAGGTCATCAATCACTTTGGAAAGGAAGTAGCTGCCTCGGTCTGTGAGGAGCTGCCGAGGGGCGCCGTGGTGTAGGACGACGTTCTCGAGGAGGAAGTCGGCGACATCAGTTGCACAGCTAGTTAGAAAAGGCCGTGTGATCGCGTATCGAGTTTCATAGTCGGTTGCTACTGTAATCCACCTATTTCCCGCAGCTGACGTAGGAAAAGGGCCAAGGAGATCAACACCGACGCGGTAAAATGGCTCTGATGGTATGTCGAGCGGCTGCAGGCGTCCGGCAGTATCGGTAGTAGGTTTTTTCGGTCGTTGACAAAAATTGCAGGCAGCAATATAACGGCAGACGTCGCGGTACACACCAGGCCAGAAAAAATCACAGCATATCCACGTCGTGAATGATGATGACTGGGGCGAAGCTCCGGAGGGATCATAGGTAAACTCTGTCATAAATCCGTGACACGCCGAGGTGATCGGCTTTGCCATATAGTGAACCTGTGCGAAAAGCCTGGCGCATGTGAGGAGGAACGACGAGTAGCCTGTCGGGGCCGTCAGGCCGCATGTTTCAATGGTACAATACACCGTCATGGAGCTCAAACATTCGAAGAGAAGGGTCGGGCGTCGCCGGTGTTAGCCTTTGGGTAATATCGCACAACATGGTGTCCCGTCGTTGCTGGATTCCAATGTCTCGAAAAGCGAACAGAGAGAGAACGTTCGTAGAGAGGTTGGCCATAGAACTGTCTGCTTGTTCAACAGGTGGGTCAACAGGATATCGGGACAAGCAGTCTACATCTTGGTGCAAGCGGCCGGTTTTGTACACACTGAGCAGTCGAATTCTCGGAGGCGCAGAGCCCAACGACCAAGGCGGACTGAAGGGTTTTTCAGGGAGGAAAGCCAGTACAAAGCATGGTGATCAGCGATGACTGTGAAAGACCTTTTCCGACTGCCAAACGAGCGTCAGACTTTCGCGCTCAGTAATGCAGTACTTGCGTTCAGCAGGAGAGAGAAAGCGGCTGGCATAGGCAACAATGCGTTCCCGACCTTGTTGTGTCTGGGCCAGGAATGCACCGGTGCCCTGACCACTTGCATCGGTACGGACTTCTGTTTGAGCTGATACGTCAACGTGAGCGAGAATAGGGGGAGACGTAAGCAGTTGTACCAGGTTGGAAAACGCATTCGCTTGCTCAGGACCCCAGACGAAGGCAACGTCTTTCTTGTGGAGCTGAATGAGAGGGTGAGCGACGTCGGCAACGTTTTTGACAACGCGACGGAAGTAAGAGTAGAACCCGAAGAAACTGCGAACGTCTTGGAACGAGTTGGCACAGGAAAATATTTCACTGCCCGTATTTTATCCTAATCAGGGCGAACCCCGAAGGAATCAACGAGATGTCCGAGCACAGAAATTTCACGACCGAAGTGGCACTAGGCCGAATTTAGCTGCAGACCCGCCTTACGGAAGACAGATAAGATTTTCGACAGCCTTTCAAGGCACGTCTTAAAGGATGGAGAAGAAACGATTACGTCATGCAGGGAGCATAGGCTGATGAACCACTTGAATCCATGTAGAAGGGCATCCATCATACGTTCAAACGTGGCGGGCGCATTGCATAAACTGAATGGCATCGCTTTAAACTGGTAAATGCCGTCCGGAGTGATAAAGGCCATCTTCTCACGGTCCATGTCGTCAACGGCAATTTGCCCGTATCCGGAGCGGAGGTCGATGGAACAAAAATATTGTGCGCCGTGAAGGCAGTCCAGGGCATCGTCAGTGCGTGGTAGAGGATAGACGTGCTTCTTTCGGATATTATTCAAATGCCGATAATCAGCGCAAAATCACCAACTCTTGTCCTTCTTAACAAGTACAACAGGAGACGCCCATGAACTGCAGCAATACTCGTTATTATTCCGAGAAATCATTTTGTCGACTTCCTGTTGGGTGATGTCTCGCTCACTATATGAGACTGGGTAGGGCCGCCGATGGTCTCGCATTGGTCTCGATGGTCTCGATTGGTCTCGCATCGCCTGTGTCAATCCGATGTTCAACAATTGACGTTTGTCCGAAAGGGCGGTCGCCATGGTCGAAGATGTCCCAAAAGAACGCGAAAAGAGCGCGCAGCTCATCAGCATGTTGGGTCGGTAAGTCGGGTGCAATCATCTTAGTGAAGGCACCTTGTTCTGATGGAGTAGTAGGGGAAGGTTTCTCTGCACACGAATCTCTGTCGTAACTAAGAGTTGAAATATGGCAGCCTGCGGCCCGTATGATTGCCGTGAGTGAAATGCCACGAGGGAGAACTTGTGTACATAGGCCAGAATTCACTAGCGGTAGACAGAATGCGTTGTCAGTTATAATAACGACAGTGTGCGGAAATCAACGTTGTGCGAAAGCAGGACATCAAGATTGGGAGACACTATTGCCACGCCCACTTCTTGTCTTGTTTTGATGTATTCCGGTTTGACCGGCAGGGACGGTTATCAACGCTCGACGCTGTCCGCGAAGCAGTGTTCGAGAAGCTTCGAGATTGTAGTAGATCGTTTTGTTAAGATTGCGCCCCGCACGCGAATGTTCCAGCTTTGTCTAGAGATAACGCCGCCACCAGTGATATTGCTGGAAAGTTCGATGGCGCCTGTATAAAAGCCGACGCGCTCAACCGCTTGTCAGTTGATCGACGGTCGACGCTCTGTTCGCCGCTATCAGTGTATTGCTGTAGTTTGGCTTTCGGTTTCTCGGCCACAAGTTCGGCCAAATAAACTGTTTCATCTCGGACGTGCTGACTGTTGTCTTCGTCGACGTCACGACCACGTGAAACTATGTAGTCGCCGTGGGGTACAGGTGGTACGGGTGAGACGCCGATGTAAGTAACTTTCCATTGAGGAAAGCGAATGTGTTCTGCGGAACAGAGCCGGCTCGGAGGGCAACCGGGAGGATCAAGAGCAGTACGTAGAGCGAGTTGCATCACACCCGCAGAACAGTCTATGAAGGCCGAATGTTCTGTCAAGAAATCAAGTCCCAAAATTAGGTCGTGAGGGCAACGTTCCAGGACGTAAAACATAACTGATGTGTGGTGTCCGGCGACAGTCACGGGAGCTGAACACACACCAATCACGGTAGGTGTTCCACCATCGGCAGTTCGGACCACAGGAGTTGGCGCAGGAGTAACGACATTTTTCAGGCGTGTTCTAAGGTCAGCGTGCATAACACACTCGTGCGCGCCAGTGTCAATTAGGGCCGTAACTGGCACACCGTCCACGTCTACACTGATAAGGTTCCGATCTGCGGGCAGGGTCAGTAGAGGATTTTGGCATCGGGTCGTTAATGAAGCATCACCTCTAGGAGCAGCTCCCGTCAGTTTTCTGGAGGCGAGCGCCGGAAGGAGCTTGGGGACGGCGATCGACGAGATGGGGACGAGCGGGAAAAACGGCGTTGCGGCGAAGGTGAGCGGCTGAGTCGAGTGGGCAAAGAAGAGTCGTCAGGCGTGAGCGGCTGTGTTCGCTGCGATGAGCGTAGATTACCGTGAGGTAGGCGATGGGACGGACGGAAAGGCCATTGCGTCGAGTTAGAGGAAGAACGACAGTGACGAGAAATATGGCTTACACGACTGCAGTTGAAGCATATTCGCCGGCCGTCTGGTGAGCGCCATTCCACCTGGTTACGATAACGTTGGGGGAGCATGAAAACGTCGGTTTGGTGTTACAGTGACAGGTGGAGTTGGTGGAGCATATTCAGGTCGATGAATAGAGCAGATGTTGTTCAAGCCGACGTTGGCCAATTCCTGATGCACGATGGTCTGGATGAGGGAGACGGTGGCGTGATAGTTGTCGGGGTTGAGGGTTGGTGACGTGAGCGGAGCCGCGGCTTCGATTTCCCGGCGGACAATGCGGAAAACATCACTGGAACTTTCCGCGGAAGGCAGGCGGGGGTCTTCGCAAGTGGACTTGGCAGCCGTGTGAGGTAGGCGTGCAAACTGGTGGAGAACACGGCGGCTCTGGGCTTCCTCAGAGCGCCGGCATTCAGAAATGTCTTGTACAGTAAATAAAGTCTTGAGTACAAGAAGGTGAAAGGCATCATCTGCTATACCCTTGATGACATGGGCGATCTTATCGGCTTCGGACATGTGGCGAATCCACCCTGCGGCACAACGCGAGCATGTCCTGAATGTACGTAAGGTAGGATTCGGTGCATGTCTGAGCACGAGACGCGAGCTCTTTTTGGGCGGAGCGCTGGCGTCCCACAGGCCCGCCAAATAGCTCCCGAAGCTTTTGCTTGCATAACTCTCAGCTGCTCAGCTCTTCCTCGTGTGCTTCATACCAGATCTTCACGGTGTCTCTTAGGTAGATCAAATTGGCCAGCATGAGCGTTGGGTCCCATCGCATACGTACGCCCACACGCTCGTACGTCTTTAGCCAGTCTTCTACGTCAACTCCATCGGTGCCCGAAAAGGTACCTGGGTCTCTCGGGGGCTGCAAGATGAGGGTTGACGGGCCGGTTGGAGAAGGCACAGTAGCCGCTTTAGGGTCGGCATTGTTGACTTCGGTCGCCATTGAAGAGCCAACTAGGCGCCCGCTGCGAAGCTTCGGCATGCGTGAAGTGAACACCCCGCACCTTCCACCAAAGATGTTACGGGGAGAATATATTTACACTATATGTACACAGAATAAATTCAGCGGCTTGCAAGATGACGCTTGCTTGCTTGTTCCTTGTGTTGGCTCTTACCCACTATTGGGGATTGGCCATGATACCGGCGGTTAACAAGATATTCAAAAAGGCTTTTTTTTCAGCTAAAGAATGAGGAGAAAATCAATTGCCGAAATAATAAATGAGAATTTAAGAATGACTTGTCGATATGGAATAAGCAGCAGAATAATACAACAATATGAGAAACAATCAACGAATGAAAGGAATTCTGGAGTACCACATTTTGTTCAGGAATAAGTTAACAAGGAATTCTTCGTGTCTCACCGAGAAATTTGCATAGGGCTGAGCAGACGTTCCTGTTGCTGAAGCCAAGAGAAGCGGCCCCAAGGGAAAGAATAATTTGAGTATTCAGATTATTTCTTAAGTTTCTGAATAGCATTTCGAAATGTTTTTTTTTCTTATGCCTAATGAATCGACGGCAGGTAAGCAAGAAATGATCAATATTTTCAGATTCCTGACAAAGATAGCACATAGGAGATGGCACCAGACCAGAGCTGTATAAATAAAAATTAAGTGGGGGTATACGGCGCCCAGCTTACACGTTCTGTCGACGTCGTCTTCTCTAGTTGCTGTACCCTCTGCCACGTGGCTCATACCCATTGTGGGGGATTGGCCAAGAATTGATCTTCTTTCTTGTCTTCGTCGTCCTCTTCAGCCCTTTAATATATTGCCCAGAAATGATTACCGAAACTAACGCGAACATATTACACCTGAACTGCAGCTGCGATTCGAATTGTGTGATGGTGTTAAAGTGTGCCATGTCCTCTATATTTGAGCAAAATTATCAAAATTAATAATATCTGGTGACGTCTTAGCCGCTGGCTTTCGAGTATGCGGCAAAAAAACACGGCGTCCTAGCCGTCTTTTCAGCTCCCGAAACTGAATTTGGCCCTCGACTTACACAAAAGGAAATGTTCTTGAATACATGTCTGAGACTCGAGGACTGTTGCTTGGGGCCTAATTTTGCAGACCACCTATTGCTGAATGTGACTTTAAACCGCAATTGGCAGTGGACGGGACAATCGAAAGCGCTCCGCATCCAATGCACTCTGTATTAATCGGCATTATAAGTCGGATGTCTCAGGAACCGATTTTGCAATTTGTTAGGGTCAAATTCAGACTGCGACTCAGGGATATTAACTGCTCGGACGTCATCATCCAGCAAGAAATGGTAACTGACTACAATCTGTGCTCCAATCTAGGCAACTGTGATTTTGAGCAAATTTATGTACTACTCCTTTCTATTGTTGCCACAAGGCCGTTTCTTCTAGCCCTTTTAAGAAATGTTACGCAATACACGTTAACAGAGTTCTGTTTTTGGGAGAGCACAACAAACTTTGTTCCAGGGGCGTAGTCAAGGGGGGTGAGGGGTGGGGGGGTTTAACCCGCCCCGAAATTTTTCAGTTTTGCTTGCATATATATACACGCACACATACGCACACATACACGAACATACATAAAGTATGGTTGAACCATCCCCCTTCCCGAAAAATTTTCTGGCTACGCCCCTGTTTGTTACCCTGCATGAAATTGTTGCTAAAATCAACAATTTATCATGTTTAAGAAGTGCGAAGAAAAACTGGGATCAAGCGGAGAATACACACAGGACAGGCGCTTTTTGACAACTGATTTTATTATCGGAAAACTCAGACATTTTATCTGTACAGAACTGCGCAAAGCACTTCTGGTACCACCTCAGCGCACATAGCGAAACCACATGAAAAGACAATCACAAAAAAAAAACAGAAAGTAGGGTGCAAGCACCTGTATGTAGGACACACTGGAAGGACACAAAATTAAGAGAACACATAACCAGCTTAAAAGGACGTCCTAGCACACACCTAACCTTTCACTGTAACAAATTGGAGTGACCGCCACCCTAAATAACACTAATGTTCCTCTTTTTACACATCATAACCAACATGTAGAGAAATTGTTGAAGTATTTTTCATTTCACAGCACAAAGATGAGTGCGTTGAAAGATGAAATCTTCTTGTCTAATAGAGCAAATGCCCTATCAGACACAGAGATTTCCGTACATTCTGTTTTTTTTTTACTGTCTTTTCAAGTGGTTTCGCTATCTGCACTGATGTGGTACCGGAAATGCTTTGCGCAGTTCTCTACGGATAAAAAGTCCGACTTTTCCGATAATAAAATCAGATGTTAGAGAACGCCTGTCCTGTGTGTATTGTCCTCTTCGTCCCCGTTTTTCTTCGCGCTTCTTAAACATGAACCAATTCCAACTAGGACAAATAGCCATGTTGCAACAATTTGTCGTCGAATATCCGTATTTCTAATTTCGAAGTGTTCATGCTGTATTTATCAACGTTTTCGCCACAAGGCTTTTGCATTTAATCATGTAAACAAGAATGTCGCAGTTATTACGTGCGCCTGGCTACTTCTGGCTACCTTTACTGGCCTTGGCATACTTTGGCTACTTTTTGGCTAGTTTTTCCCACTTTTCGGTTACTTTTTCTCGTTTTGACCTGGCAACCATGTCCTCATGATCTCAACAGTTCTGGAGTATCCGATTTAATGACAGTGATGTTATTGACCTCTTCGCCTTTCCAACAATAAAGAGTTTCTTTCCTTCTCATAGGATTGCTAACGCCTGCTGAGCTTCCTCTCATCCTCGTTGCACTCCGCATCGCTATGTCCACGTTCACCACGCGCACTGTTCGCCTCGCGATTGATGGTCATAGGAGTTCTGCTCTCCTCCATGAGCGCTGTCCTCGCGCTCTCGGCATCGGCCTTTTCACGGCTAACATTGCATTGCGCTTCACCACTCTCACACCGACCGCTGCTCCATTGACTTCGTTCGCCTGCAGCCTAAAAGTCACGTATCTGTCGCCCTCAAGATGCCCCTGACATCTGCGAGCACATGATGTCCTAATAAGTTCGAAATGGTATTTGTTTTCTTAGTGTAAGAATGACCCGTTTTCTTGTTTATCTTTAAAAAAGCCGTGTTCAAATAAAATATGAGGCATATGCGCGGCATTAAAAATGAAGTGCGGAAACAATAACCAGCATGGCTTCTGTTACGTCGAAATTTATAAAGCCATTCTGGTAAGGTCATGGTTTATTACCTGGCACACTTTTGCTCCAACGCAATCTGGCACTTTCAATATTTAGTTATGCTTGACCTCCCATCGCGACACAATGTCATTGCTGCGCATTAGCCGATGGCGAGAGTTGCCCAAGTTGCCTCCTACGTTTGTTGTAGGAGGTCATGGGGTACTAGCATAGCCAGAACTTTTTTCGAGGAGAGATGGGGGGGGGGGGGGTGTTTGCCCCCGTCCCCAGCACGGGGCCCTGACCTCGGTAGGTCGGGGCCCCGTGCTGAGGTAGAAGCTAAAATAACAACCAGGCGTCACGCAATGTGTTGGTCGAGTAAGGATAGGCTTGTTTAACGCTTCCAACCCATTACAAAGGGCTCCGCCATAATTCTTCATCGTCATCAGCCACAACATCAACAAAGTGCACAGCCTTGCAGATGTGTAGCGGGTACCTCGCTTCTCCTCAGAATAATGAAATAGTGTGTGGATCCCTGCTTCATAAAAATTATGATTTTTCGCGTATTGGGCCCCTTGCAAATGTACTTTTAGTGGTTGCCCCAAGAGACTTTACAGGGCGCTCTAGAAAGGCCACTCTTCCAGCTTTCGCTATTACTGTACTGCCCATTCCGCGCAGGCCTGGAATTTTTTTTTATGATAACGGCAGCTGAAGGCCCCTGATGTTGCATTCCTCAGAGCTGTTTAGTTCCCATCTTTACTCCACAAAAGCAAAAGACGAAAGGCAAGCCATTGGCGAGGGAGGGAGGGGGGGGGGCTGAGATGAAACTCTACACCTCCCCTCTTACGGGGGACCCTGCGCACGCCTATGCGTTGAACTATACTGGTTCTGTTTGGCCATGATACTGCGAAGAGCTTGTGTGCATGCACACACTTTCCATTCATGAATGTGGATTTCGATGAAAAGATGGGCTAATGGCTCGTACCAGTGGGGTTCCATCACGCGCGACACAATTGAGAAGAACGGATTGACGCTGGGCGGGTCTACTCACAGCATGAGGGTAGGTTGCGCTGGACGGCTGTATCCAGAGCCTCTACTGCCGTTGGCCCGCGGTCAAAGACTGATAGCGATTACAGCACGAGGAGCCCCCATAAGTGCAGATAAGCGCCGAAACAGCCTCTCTACTTTTTTTTTCTGTGTGCGATGCACTGGCGTGCCCTTTAGCTAGGCATAGACAGCTAGGTTGCATGATTGTGAATAGCATTGCCGAACATCGTTCAAGCGCACGAATAAGCACGCACGAACAGAGAAAGACGCTAAGAACGCCAGATGTCCACTTAATTTTATTGCACAAAAAACGCGACAGTGACGTTCCTATCCATGAACGCGGGCGATGCAGAAGCAAACTGGTACTAACTCCTGATGGATTGCCCGTATAATGCCTCTTTACGTTCACCAGGGTGGCTTTGACACACTCAACGACGGTCATTTGACACAT
This sequence comes from Rhipicephalus sanguineus, assembly GCF_013339695.2. NCBI lineage: Eukaryota > Metazoa > Arthropoda > Arachnida > Ixodida > Ixodidae > Rhipicephalus > Rhipicephalus sanguineus. The sequence continues at coordinate 191,883,783 of NC_051179.1, forward strand.
GCCCCATTTATGCTTGCACATAAAATGGTTTCACCCACTACCTCTTGACGCGAGCACTGGCAAATCAAATGTTCGGGGTCATCGTGTTAGGTGTGTTCTTGTTTGTGAAACCAGACATCACGGTAGTTAACGTAAAGAGTGCGCGAATGTTATTCCTGCCAACCCGCGTTGTTCTTCTCGGCTCATAAGCGCCTCCATCACGACGCTTCGTCTTTATCCGCGTTTACTCTATAGGTGACGTTGCTTGTGCGAACACGACGGACACTGGATGAATGGGGCATTTACGCTTCCACGTAACACAGGCTTTATCTTCACAGGGAGGAGCCGTCATGCACCAAAAGCTCAATGTACTTGACAGGCCCGTAGCCAAGAATTTTTTTCGGGGGGGGGGGGGGGGGGCACTTGCTGAAAGCCTTGACTATTTGAGAAAAACGCCCATTTTTATTATTTATTTTCCATAAAACGCCATGTGTCATAAAAATTTCGGGGGAGGGGGGCGCCCCCCCCCCCCCTTCTACGGGCCTGGTACTTGAGCCGGGCCGCAATTATAAAAGGCGACCACAAGTTTTCATGTCACAGAGCTACACTCTCGAACATCTCCCTCCTTGCGTACCTGATGCGACAAACAAATTTGTCCTTAGATAATCTAGTTTCTGTTTGCCCAGCCCAGCAGAAGCAACACTAACTCAGAAATCTTTGTTATTAGCGATTCAAAGAGGTTCAAAAATATCCCAGTAAACGCCGACCGTGACGTAGTATATTTGGACGGCGCGTACTACAGCCTACGCAGTTCCTAATCGGTAAATATGAAGCACATTAACCTCTCGGGGGGCAATAGACTTAGTATACCAAGTTTCAGGAAGCTTTGATCAACCAACGTCGCCCTTCTCAAGCTGGGCCAGGTGGCGCTGCGGCGCGCTCTGGTTTCGATGGGCAGAGAAGGTGTTCCGTTATTTGTATAGGAAGAGCGTGGACACACAGTGGAGGAAAAGAACTAGGAGGCTCACTAGTAAATATACGGCTGGTAGTGTAAGCAATATGTCAACAAAGAGCGTTAAGCAAAAAGTCAAAGAGGCGGAGAGGATTTATTGGATGGCAGCTATAGAGAAAAAAACTGGCTTTCGTAACTACCGAAAGGGCAAAAACGAAATAAGAAGGGAGGCATTTTACGATAATTCAAGGAGAGGCGCTTTATATACTGTTTGAAGCGAGATCGGGTTGCCTTATAACGCTTAGTTATAAAGCGAGATTCAGTAAAGAAGAACAATGCACATGCTGTGGGGAAGGAAACGGCGGAGCATGTTCTGATTGAATGTGGAGATATCCATCCAGGTGTACGTTTGGGCACGAGCCTACATGAAACCCTGGGTTTTAGAGACGACAATGTAAAGCTGAACACACCCACGATTGAAATAAGTAAGAGACGGTTACAATATTGGTGGCAGAAAATTAGAGAGCAAGATCAAAACTAAATATTGCAAAAAATAAGGACATTCTGTCGTAAAGGGCAGAGAACTGGGCTGAGAATTTAAGTTTTTTTTTCCTGTAGTAAGATAGATTTATTTGAAGTAGAGACACTAGGCCAACACTAAGAAAAAGGAGAGCAAAGGAATTTTTTTTTTTGTCAAGTGTGGTGGCACACTTGTCAGCGCCCCGTTATAAAGGGGACGCTCATAGCATCCATCCACTCGCCGCCTTTCTTGCAAAAAAAAATCAGGCGAAGCTTGCACTAAGCCGCGCAAGGCTTGAAACTGGACGATTCTGAAGACTAATCTGGTTGTTTCAAGGCAGGGCTGGGCAGTATGGCGATAGAAGAGTATCGCGATAGTATTGTAGAGATACTTTCGAGTATTGGTATTTCTGTATCGAGATACATTTGAAAAATGTGTCTCAGCAGTAAAATACTTTTACGATGTGTCGAATGTATCGCCATATCCAAGTGAAATTGGCCGACGGCCGATGGTTGGCAAACAATTGGGCAGCGCTCGGCAAGCGGTATTGTAGGCCGACCAATGGCGGCCCAGAGTGGGGCCCTGATTGGCAACCAATTACGCTGGTTATTAGTTGGCCGAAGACGTGCAGCCAACGGTCGGCAAATGATAGGAAAAAAGTCGGCACCCAATGCTCGGGTGACCAAACGTGGTCCTCCGCAGAGCCATGCTTTGCTACCTACTACGTTGGCCAGGTACGTACTATGAGCCAGCGACATCGCTTTATGTCTGTGGGCGCAAACTTTTTTCCTCATCCGCGCGCATTATTTCTCGGTCGGCGAAAATTTCTTGTATGAGCGTTGAGCGTCGGCAGTCATGTTTTGCACTACATTATTAGCACAAAATTATTTGATCCAGCTGTGCACCGTCCGATGTCTACAAGGTCGACCTGCGGCCTTGGGCATATGTTACCAGCCAAAGCTCGGCCGGTGTACGGCCATTAACCAATCCCAACCCCGGCCCAACTCTGTCGGTCAAGCTCGGGCCATGGCCACCAGGTCGGCTATGCACGTTGGGCCAGCATAGAGCCGAGGTCATTTTTTCAGTTGTGTACTGTGCAGGACACAGGTATCTTGCTACTTTCTTTTTAGGAATTGAGCTGATGTGTTTCGAAAAAGGAAAGGAAGGCTGTTTTGTGCCAAGTCAAGCAAAGGCGCGCCGCCGTTCGGCGACGCGGGCGAATGGCTCCCTACACGCACAGAATGGCCGGTGTGGTAAAGTATCCGACGCCGCTGACGGCAGAATCCGGGAGGCAGTGCTGACGAAAGATCTCTCTCAAGGCCGGTACAGCGCCCCCAATTTTTTGGGGGGCGGCATTTCAGTATTTATTAGTTGTAACACGAACTCGTGCTTGTCTACAGCGGTCGAGGGACTTTTGTATTTCGTGAGTTTTCTGTTGAAGCTGAAGCGACGCTGTCAACAAGACAGCCTATTTAGAGGCTACTGTTACTTAAGTGCAATTAACGCAATAACCATCTCAGCAAAACGGATGGTGTGTATGAAATGAAGTTACGCTTTTTTCTGAATCCACTGTTGTTCGTAAGTGATTGCAGTGATACGGTTTATTTGCGTGTTTTCATGCACTGCAACATCATTAACAATATTATGCTGCACTTAATAAATGTAATTGCGGAACATCAGCATCCACATAACTAAAAAGTATTTCAGTATCTGTATTCTTGTATCACCTGTATTTGTATTCAGGGATACTTTTCTCGTCGTCTCGCAAAAGTATCTTTGAAATATCCCGTCAAGTCAAAAACAAATGTGTCTGAGTATGTATATTTTAGGCTTCCTTGATATCTCTATTCCGGAATACATTTCTGAGTATCTCTGCCCAGCCCTGCTTCTATGTTGTTTCTAGGCCTTAGCTAGGTAATGCAGGTCGTTTCTAGGTTGCTTATAGTTCGTCGCTATAGCACAGATGGAAATGGAAGGCCAATTTGCAGCTCGGAATGAGTTTTCAAGCATCGTTTCCAGCTGGTTTGTCCAATAGCAGCTGGAATGAAAGTTTTCCAACAATAAATGTAGCTGGTAATCATAATATCCCGCTGCGCCTGGGTCCAGCTAGATATTGCCCAGCTGGAAAGTGGTTGCGGTACCTGAAATTTTTCCACCTAGGGCAAGAACAGCTAGGAAACCTATTTCTAGCTGGAGAATGGTTTATTGCCCGCTGGAAACTGTCATTCACAGAATAAGTGCACAAGAGCTTTTCAGGAGTATGAAAGGGTAAGTGAAGCTCTTGATGGTCCTCTATGGAGAGAATTTTTGCTCTCGTTGTGACACTAAAGTTGCATCAAAAAGCTGCACAATGTTTATTTGCATGCATGCAGCATCAGAAGTTAACGGAATGTGGCTTTCACTAAAATATAAGATTAATTAACACCGCTGTTTTAGTTTGCAGCTACTTGTGAAACAGCACAATACTGTCTGGATTTACTCGTATATGCAGCCCATTTGAAATTCAGGCCAAGCTCAGTGAATATATAGCTTTTTTTGAAATCCTGTTGGTTTATTTTTTGGTGAATTATATGTGCATACTTATATCTTAGTATTCTTACGAGCTCAAGAAAAAAATGAAGTGTTTTCAATGTAGTTGTAGGTTTCAGTAAGACGCACTATATTTAGCAGACAAGGAGTTTGCTTATCTCCTTGGCTCACGCAATATCAAGTGACATGTTTGAATTTTGTCTTGTGAACGCGCACCTGTTGTCGTTTAATGATTTCTTCTATTGCCTTATGCGCATGTCTGCTATGCCCTGTATTGTTTCCCCGTTTTGTTCTTTCGAAATAAATCTTTCATTTGCGAGACAGCGCTCGTCCTGTGCACTCTGTGTTGCCTTCACCTTCGTCTTTAGCGCTGCGTCAGTTGTGCTATATTTAGCACACTACTAAATATAGTGCTTGCTCATTCTCTTGCTCATCTTCAAGAGACATCGCCGAAGGTACAAAATTATTTTTTCTTTGGTTCTTATTTAAGACATCACTGACTTAATTCTACGTTAAGTGCTTCGGAAAATATATGTCCCTTTAGCAAATATGAGTGCAAATTTTCAATGCACTATACAAGCATATAATTTTTTCAATTAAAACTACTGAATGTTGTCATGTCAACATTATTTTACTGTGACATACAGAAACACTCACGTGAAATCACACAGTAAATAAAACAGGAGAGCATTTCTAAATACATACGTGCAAAGCATCAGGCATGTACTATTGACCTATATTAAAACTATTTTTCATGAACCTTCCGACATATTAGCCATAACTGCTTTGTGCGTAACTGCTTTGGGATCGGTGGCTGTGCCACAACACACACCAGTAACCCACTTCTGCTCATCAAGCAGGTTTTCCTTTCTGCTGTCACACGCGTGCTACTGCCTGAGGTAGTAATGTCAGCGATCGTCTTGAAGGAACCGCCAGACCTGCGCACCGGGATGGACATGACTAGTTGGTGCATACGCGTCGACAGTCATTCCGCTTGTCCAATTGCGCCAGCACCTCGAAACTGCATGCTTGACCAAGTACCGGGAGCCCTGCTGTCATAGACAACCATCGCAGAGCCAGCTATAAAGGAACCATCACCATCGCCCGCGCCGTTTGGGCTCGGGGGCTGTGCCACAACACACACCAGTAACCCACTTCTGCTCATCATGCAGGTTTGTGAACCAGACTGCCTTTATACTAAGAGAACTAGCAATTACTTTTTGGTGCAGCTTCCGAGCCCGCAGTGCTGCTTTGATATTGCATGTTAGTGTCTTAGTGTGATAGGTCTATTTTGCTAAAGTCAGGGGATTTTGAAACGAACCCTGGTCTTGATAATGCTGCTGTACTTGCTGAACTGAAAGAACTGTCCGCTGGCCAAACCACAATAATAGCCGACATGCAGGACTTTAAAAGCCAATGCACGGCTACAAGTGCCGCATTCGCCAACTTAAGCAAGAGGTTAGCGGATCTAGAGGGCCATTATCAGAAAATACTACCACTGCAAACAGAGATACAGACTATACGGGCGGATACCGAGCAAACTGCAAGGCTCGTTCACTCCCTGAATGCCCGAGTTGACGATGCAGAGAATCGATCAAGACGAAACAATCTTGTGTTTTACGGCCTTCCTGACACAGCAGCATCAGAAACACCGGCCGCGTCTGAAGAAAAAATTATACGTCTATGCTCAGACCACTTGGACGTGCCACTTAAACATCAATATATAGAGCTAGCGCATCGTGTTGGTCGCTGTTCAGCTAACCGCCGGCGCCCATTAATTGTTACGCTCAATCATTATAAGAAAAAAGAAATGGTACTCTCAAATGGGCGCAAACGGGCACCGACCTCAACATCGGTGAAGTCATTTCCCCAGCAGTTCGGAACGCCCGCAAGGAACTTGTTTCCTCTGCGAAACCTAAATCTGTGCCATTTTCCTTGCGCTTTAAAACTCTTTTCATTGGTTCTAAGCGCTACGTATTCGATGATGCATCGCAAACAATGAAAGAAATATAGCAGTCGCCACGTCATCAAAAAAGAAGCCACTCCCCTCGAACAAAACCTATATCTGCCGTTTCCCTTTCAATAATTTATACTAACATACGAAGCTTTCTTCCCAAACGAGAACACGTGCCTAACCTTGTACTGTCTTCCAGCAGCAACGTTCTTCTACTCACGGAAACGTGGCTTTGTAGCGACGTCTATGACTCGGAAGTGTTGGCTGATCTGCCAAGCTTCAGCGTCTTTCGAAAAGATCGTGCCGAGACTAGAGGAGGAGGTGTGGTCATTGCAGTTAGTCAACAGTTGTCGTGCTCTGCTACGCACGTCACATCAAAATTAGAAATACTGTTTATTCTATGCCATGCCGCCCCACAGTCTGTAATTCTAGGTGTTTGTTACAGGCCTCCGCGCAACAGCCTCGACTTCGCTCGTAAACTAAACAATGCACTAAATGTGGTTTGCTCTCGGCACCCAAATGCCGATCTTCTTCTTTTTGGAGACTTTAACCTACCAGACATTGATTGGCGCAGCACCGTACCCTCTCTAGTAAACCAAACCGAAGTGAGAGATTTTCTGGACGTTTGCCTCAACACAACTCGTATCAGAGCCGACGCGCGTTACCGAAGACACTGCAAACACTTTAGATTTAGTACTGGTCAACTGTCCAGACAGTTTGTCGTTCATAACTTTCTTAGAGAAATAAGCGATCACAATGTCATCCATGCTTTTCGCTTTGCTCCAGCCCTGCGGCAGAAGTGCGAAAAAACTATACACTTATACGACAAAGGTAATTATGAGGCAATATGTGAACATTTACAGAATTTTCTACTTTCCTTCCAAGATACGTTTCATAACCGCAGCATTCATGAAAATTGGCAGATATTCAAAGAGAAAATAAACAACTTAGTGAACCGGTACATCCTGCAAATTACCTTTCGAACGCATTAACAAAAACCATGGTTTAATAATTCACTAAAAAGACTAGAAAACTAAAGAAAACGCATGTATCGAGCCGCAAAATGCAGGACGAACACGTGTGCATAGGAAAAATACTACGCTGATGAACGCGCATACCTATCAGCAATTCACAAGGCGAAAGATTCATTCTTCGGCGATGACCTTGGGAAACTTTTAATCAATAGCACATAGAAATTCTGGCAGGTGATAAATCCTCAAGAAAGGCACAGTGTAACACTTACAAATGAAGGAGGTGAAACGGTCGACGATGTAGAGTGCGCGAACCTTTTTAATGCAGCCTTTGTCTCTTTACAGAAGAGCTCACCACACCCCCTCTTTTTCGCGTACCAATGCAACAGTGCGATGCCAACCATTACATTTTTCCCAGATGGCATCTCATCGTTAATCGACAATGTGAAACATCTGTTATTCTAAACTCACATCGTCAGCCGGCGTGGACAACAATAATTCGAAACTGTTAAAGAATACTAAACATGTCAACGCGGTTTTCCTGTGTTTGCTGTTCTCGCAGTCACTTTCAACTGGTGAAATGCCATATGTCTGGAAGGTGGCAATGGTTGTTCCCATCCACAAAGCAGGTGACAGGAATTGCCCGCTTAATTATCGCCCCATTTCATTAACGAGTGTGCCTTGTAAGCTCATGGAACACGTCATGTACACAAAAATTATGAAATTTCTTGACTCGAACAAATACTTTCACTCTTCACAGCATGGGTTCCGCAGAGGCTTTTCCTGCGAAACACAACTGGCCATTTTCCTGCATGATATTCATACCAACTTAGATTCTAACCTCCAACAGACGCTATATTTCTAGATTTCGCAAAAGCGTTCGACAAGGTACCACACCAACGTCTATTACTAAAACTTTCTCTTGCGAACATTAACCGCGACATTTTGAGATAGACTGAAGCTTTCTGGACACACCGATCTCAGTTCGTTACAGTTAACAACCGCGCATCTAGCTCCCTACCAGTGACCTCCAGTGTGCCGCATGGATCTGTTCTCGGACCTTTACTCTTCTTAATATACATCAATGACCTGTCTCTACACGTGTCTTGCAAGGTTCGTTTGTTCGCAGACGACTGCGTCATTTATCGAACACTTACTAACACATCGGATCAAGACTTACTTCAGGAGGACATCCACTGTCTACAGCAATGGTGCGACCGTTGGTTAATGGAACTTAATCCTAAGAAATGCAAACTGATGGTATTTTCTCGTAGGCGCGATCCATTTCCTTGCAAATACACAATCAGGAACATTCCCATGTGTGCTGCGCAGTCTTACAAGTACCTAGGTGTTACTATATCGAACGACTTGTCCTGGTGCACACACATCACTAACATCATTTCTTCTGCTAAACAAATCACTCGGTTTTCATAAGCGTCATCTGAAATGCGCCCCCATACCGGTTAAACTACTGGCCTACCAGTCAATAGTCCGTCCGAAACTGGAATATGCATCCGCCATATAGAATCTACACCAAACATATCTCATCAGCGCACTCGAAGCCGTTCAAAACCGTGCCGCAAGGTTCATCCATTCTAATTATTCATATGACGTTAGCATATCTTACTTAAAGAAAGAATTGAATTTGCTTCCCCTTGGTACGCACTGCAGCCCTCTCACTTTTCCACAAGTTTTATCACACCTCGCTTAATCAACCACCCTATATCCTCCCTGCATCCCGAACATCTCATCGTACACGACACACTTTTCAAGTGGTCCACGCTCGCATGCGCACCTTTTCCGCCTCATTCGTTTGCCATGCCGCTACACATTGGAACAACCTTCCCCACCAAATCGCCGCCATCACTTGCCCGTGTTCGTTTACGGACAGTGTCGCTGCGCACTTTTCGCAATAAAAGCGAAATTATAGTTTGTATTAGTTAGGTCGTATTTGTGCTGACTTATGTAACACCTTAGCCCATGTATTCTTGTGTATTTTTTCCGTGTTCAGTTATGTGTTATGCAAATTATGTACTTTAGCGCATGTAACTTTCTTTTCTTTTTTGTGTGTTCAGTTATGCATTACGCAAATTATGTACTAGCGTATTCCCGCCCCTTATGTAATACCCCTTTCAAGGGGTCTTTAAGGTAATAAAGTGAAGTGAAGTTCTTAGTAAATAGTACCAAGAACGGTGGCAGCCTCGAAACAGTGTTGAGAACAAGGGCTTGTTCATCTCTGAGTGCATTTCTAAGCCTTATTGCATGTTTTACACAGCTTTTGTAAGATAGCATGCTTTTACATTGAACACACAACATTCTTGATTATCTAGATACAGCTAGACAATCTTTATCTATAGTTAAACAATCAAACAAATAAATAAATGCGGCTTCTAACAATTGTGCGCTACCTTAAAGGGATTAAAGTGTCCTGAAACAGCTGCTTATTTCCTGGTTAGCAAATGTACAGGAGGCAGGCTACAAAGTACTTAAAAATTAAGCACGTTCAATGACACAATCACTAAAATCCAACAGCGGTGAAGGTTACTGAAACAAAACAAGTCACGTATCACCAGGTTAAGTGAACTCATGACGTGAAGTTGCGACTAAATATCCCAAATCCGGCGCCTACGTGTGCTATACAGAATTTTAATGATAAGGGTCCAATACCTACATAGTGCACAACTGAGTCGAACACATACATGTAAGAAAATTGCTCAGACTGCCAACAATGCAGAATACTTGGGAGAGCATTGCTTCTATACGCAAACCTTATAGTGAGCCACAAGGCATGTCCAGGGAGTAATAATACCTCCGCACATGTAACCAATTTATTTAAGCTGACAATACACATATATGTTCACAATAACCAATGGCTTCATTAGATAAGCGCAACACCAAAGTTCTTGTAACACCATACGATTAGTCGACTGCCGTGGTACAATGGTTGCGGTGCTCGGCTGATGACCCGAAAGTCGCGGGGTTCAATCCTGACTGCAGTGGTCGCAATTCGACACAGGCGAAATGCTAGTGGCTCGTGTACTGCGCGATGTCAGTGCGCATTAACACCAGACGGTCAAAATTTTCGGAGCCATCCAGTACGGCATGCGTCATAATCATATCATCGTTTTCGCAGTCAAATCACATATATTGTATTACCACACGATTAAAGGAACATGTGCTTACAAGCACTATTGGCATCTATGCTAATGGAACACATCTGATGAAGCATGTGCACAATGCGTACGACGTTTCAGTTTGTGCAAATAGTTTCCTTGTTGGGACTTGGTAGGTGGCCATCACAAGAAGGTTAATGCATACCCTTTAAGCAACTTGCCTCATGTAACGCGACTAAAAGCAGCTACACGTTTTGGTTTTCGCACATTCTTCCTAGGTTATTCAAAATTATTGATGAGTTTCTGGGCAAACTCAACCCTCCGGCCAGTTACAGGGTTGTCAATACCACTTGAAAACGACAATACATTAACCCTCTGTTGCAAAGCGTCCCATATATTTGGCACATACCGAATAACATTTTTTATTGAGGGCGCAAGAGACCCAGTTGAGAATGTGACACTGCCAGAGTAATTTCCATAGTTATGCACACTTAAGATAAAAAAGTGCTGCCATCCATGGAGCCGTAACAAAAACAGACGTGAAATAGATTTCGCAGTGCACGTGCAAGTTCGGTATGCGAACAACAGCGATTGCGATTTTTTTTATCGCATCTTTTTTTTTCGCGGCAGAAGCATGAAAAAATTATTCTGGGATATCTCGTGACCTTAAAAATTCATGCTCTTTATTACTTTTCTCAATTTCTTTTGCCACTACGGTATACAGCCGGAAACCGGTATGTGCCATATTTGGCACAGTATGAATATCAGTGACGAAATGCGCAATATGCTGGCCATCTCTGTTGCGCTCCACAATACAAATATAAATAAAGCACAGCCTCTGAGATCGTGTAGCACAGCTCTGTTGTGCAGGATTTAGGTTGTGGTGGTGGGTATTTAGCTCCTTCACGAAAGTCTGAGGTGCCAGCAACAGTACCTGGCAATTTGTTTGTTACAATATTGGCGTGGATACATGAAAAATTATGTGAGTTCCGACCAGTTCAAGTCGATATTTAGCTTTTTCGATTTCCTCGGCAACTGACGCTCCCAACTGCAAATCAGTGGTTGGTAATTCGAGCAGGAAAGTATAAGGTGGCAACATCGAACAGACAAACGTGTAAGCGGCCATCTTGTACATAGATATCGGCGATCAGATGCACTAAGTGAAATGCTCGATTATGCCTCCAACACACGAAGCAAAGCTTTACTTCATTCCACTCATCACCTTAAAAAAATCTGAATCAGTGATATTTTGTTTTTCAGCCATGGCAGCAATATCGCTCGCCCATCTGCATGGTGTGCCATATTTGGCACAAAGCAGTATCTTCATTATTACAGTCACAATAAATCTGAAAATTTTTGCATATGGGCTTCTTCGTCTATCTTATCATAAAAGGCGAGAAAATAATTTTTCAAATGACTTTATCGTAATTCATGCAATAGAGGGTTAATACGTTTAAAAAAAATACCTTGGCATTAAAAACTTCGGTACCGACACTTCGTCATTGTGTACTGTCACATAATCAAAACGGTTCATAGGAGTTAACGAAATCACAAAAGTATTCATTGTTATTAAAACAAAAGCATTATACATAGTTGTGTTTGCGTATCAATCTCGAGGAGACATTCTGATGCATGGCTTCGTTTGCTCGCACTCTTAATGTGCCCACTTGGCAGGATGGAGTCAACGCTGTATGCCCCAGCGATAATGTAGAAGGGTTCTTCTCCAGATGATTCGCTCGGGTAGAATATGCTTTTTTCCCTGGCATAAGTGCCACCTGAAAGGACACATGCTTTCTGTACATTTACGAGGCAATTACAGCACCCAGAAGCTTCACCCTACGAAACTCAACTATCTTTTTTCCTGCAGTTGCGTATGCGCAGAAACATCACGTACCACTTCAGGCTTGCCTAGAGGAGTGATCCTGTCCAAGCATTCTTTCGCAGAGCTTTCTTGTATTAACGAAAGCGCATGGCTCCTTGCACGCGCCTCCACAACAAACAAACTGCTGCGCAGCAGAAGCCTGGTAGCAATCTGCAAGGCCACTCAATTGACAGATGTAATTAGCTGCAAAAGTCTGCCCATATTTGTTTCGAATGTGAAACAAGAATGCGCCCATAAAGATCACATGGATGCTACGCAGGATGGCGCGAGCTTCTCGGGAACACGTGTGTTTGCTCCGAGCTCGCTCTACGGCGGTCATGATAGGAAGACAGCGCGAAGCGCGTCATAACAGCGTTGATAAAAATGGCTACAAGAACAAGCACGGCGTCACGGACGCGTGTGCGACATTTGCGGCGGTTTTTAAAGGAGTGGTGACACAAAAGTTCGGACACAATTTGACTGTTGAATCACACTAATGGTGCATATAGGTGCCATCTGTACAATATCAGTCACAAATACAGCCTAAAAGGTATTTTAATTGAGTTTTGAAGTTCGTGAAAGTGCCGAATCGGAAATAGAAGCAAAAGACGATGAGGTCTTCGAGCGGATACCATGTACGTCACGAGTTCTAGCCGGGTTACCGGAGGCGTGTACGAGACGGACAACGCTGGTAGCGACACCTGATGATGCATAGCCTAACCAGAGACCTACAATATAACATCGCAGCGACTTACCCGCTTACTCATTCTGTGTAAAGCATTAGCAGTGAGATATAGCAACTCACAGTATTTTCATTGCTTTTTTTCCCGACAAGAACAGCAACGCGACGGAAAAAATAGAAAAAAAAACATGGTTGATCCCTCCATCATAGGAATTGGAATAACACGAAAGTAAAATCTGGCAAGGTGCCCGTGATGAACGGAACTTTAAGTCGACCCATGCTCTCCTTCGCATCCCCACACGGTTCCTTTTAGTGGGAGATGGTGAAATTTAAAAAAAAAAGCTGTCCAAAGTGCGCGAGAGACAAGACTTAGGACAAACAAATGTACAAAACGGTTGCACCGAGACAATAGTCTGTCTGTGGGAGTCCCTAGGCATAGGGTACTTTATTACATTATATTGTATAGCTAGCACCCACACCTGTAGCCTGCTCATATAAACAGCACCCACGTTCTCTGATCCGTTGATATGCTCAACGCGAAAGGTGTACTCTTGCAATGAGAGACTCCAGCGTAGATCCTGCTGTTCAAATGCTTGGCTTAAAGGGACTGTCTACCGCTCGGAAAATTTTTTCTCATTGTGGTGAAAATGAAAAGATCGTTCCTCACATTGGCTGCAACGATCACGCTTTTGTCCCATAAAAAAAAGGAATTATATTTTTAATTTGACGTTGAAAATCGTGAAAGGATGACCGCTAGCGCCACCCAACAACGATGTGGCTCAATCTACTGGTATGACATGAAATCCTAGCAGGTAAACTCATTTTGCTTAAAAACAAACATGTATAACTTGAAATTGTATTTTACGCAGTTGAGGCAGCTTTCGGTTGCGTCAGGGAGTAATTTTTCGCTATTTTTTTTTCTCACGCGTCCAAAAAGGCGCCCGGTGGCGCTGCTTTCAGCGCCGTCTTCGATTTCGTCTGCTTCAGCTCATGCACTCTGCCACGCAGCTACCGCGATGTTCGTACCGTGCCGCTGTATTGTTGTTAGGATGTCTCATATGCGCTGCGCTGGGAAGGCGTGCATTTATCGTCTCTTTTCGATGACTCAACTTGGCATGGATTGCGGCAGCAGTGCTAAAATAAACGCATAGACTGCGATTATAGCAATACAAGTATTCTGTAATCGTATAATAAGGCCTCATTTAACCGCTAGAGCGAATAAAAGGACTGTTACATTCATCACATTAGTGTTCAGCGAAAATAAAGTAATCCTACAGAAATCACATGTGCTTTCGGTTTTAATTTTTACCGGCACTACAATCGTCATCGCGTCCACCAACCATTGTTGTGGGCATGTTTCACACCAATGGAGGAAGACCGAACGCAGATCGAAAAATTCTGTCTTAAAAATTTCTACGCACTTTCCAGAGAAACCACTGCAAGGTTGGGCACTTCAGACTGTATGCTTTCGATTTCAGTACAAAACCGAAAAGCGATGAAGGACGGTAGACTAGAGCACTGCACGGGCCGGATTTTACGGCCCGGGCCCGGCCCCGGCCCGCTTTTTGAAGCCCGAGCCCAGCCTGGACCCGTGGTTCCAAGCGCGGGCCCGGCCCGGGCCCGGGCGTACATGACCGAACCCAGCCCGAGCCCGGGCCCGGGCGTACATGACCGTACCCAGCCCGGGCCCGGGCGTTCATTACTAAACTAATCAAGGGCGCGCTTGTTCATGACCAGACCCGACCCGGGCCCGCTAGAGGATATTAGTTGTTGATGATGATAATTAATGATGTCGTGCGCTTTGTAGCGGGCGGTCGGACGGAAAATCCGGTGTGTACATGCATCGAAATGTTGATTTGCCTGCGGTGGTAGATCAGCGGTTAATCTGTTTCGCTGTTAAGTCCTAGGACGCGGGTGCGATTCCCGCGGCCACGGCGGCCGCAGTTTGATGGGGGCGAAATGCAAGAACACCCGTCCATATACTTATCTTTAGGTGCACGTTAGAGAACTCATGGTGGTCGAAATTAATCCGGTGCCACTACGGCGTGCCTCGTAATCATATCGTGGTTTTGGCACGTAATACCAAGGAATATAAATGAAATGTACCGTATGTGTCAACCTAGAATAAAAGCCCGAAATCTTTATTCCTCCCATGGGAACAACCGTGATCTGGCCCATTGTTAGTGCTGTTAATATATATATATATATATATATGTATATATATATATATATATATATATATATATATAATATATATATATATATATATATATATATATATATATATATATATATATATATAAATTTATATATATATATATATATATATATATATATATATATAATATATATATATATATATATATATATATATATATATATATATATATATCGTCATGACGAGCGACACAGAGAAATAGACACAACGCCTGTTGATTAGGCCGGCTGTTCTATTCTCCTAGCTTCGTCGTTCTCTTCCTCGTGCTGGTCAAGCACGAGGGCCCAAGCTAGGCCGCTGCTCATCGTCATGACACTCGGCCATGACTGCGAAATCTGGCTGTGTCGAAATCTGGCTGTGTCGCTGTGGTCGGTCGCTACAATGCTGCGGCTTGGCTTGGTGCTTTGCCGATGACGCTTCTGGTGGGCGGCATTGACTACATCTCTGTGGTCTGTGCCGGCCACGCTGCGATTTGGTTCGGGGTTGCTCCATACGTGGATCTGGAGGACGAGACCGACTGTATCGCGGTGGTGGGTCTCGGCCACTCAGGAACTTTTTGTGGACAACTGCCATACATACATCTGGCGGTGGGCTTCGGCTGTGTCGCGGAGTAAGCGGCGGACGCGGCACGGCCAAAGAAGCTTGCCGGAACAGCATCCGAGAACACACACCGGGTGCCTTGTCTGGGGCTCTAGTGCAGGTTTTTTTGGGAAAGAAGATGGTATTTCAATGGGCTCTGGAATTATCCACAGGGTAACGTTCTCGCGCTTGTCCCGGAGAACCTTTTCACTCAATGTGAAGTGATGTGGCGCGCATTTGGTCAAGGAATGCTCTGGAAGCGGCTCCGGTGGGTCTGTGAGCACAGTGGTGTGTGCCATGACATCTTCCGGTACACTCGCAAAAGGCGCGCCAGACACCAGAGGTTCTGGCACCTGCGCGAAGATGGTCGTAGTCTCTGGCAACGTTGCGGAATTCGAGATCCTTGGCGGAAAACCCTGCTCGCGGTCGGGATCGTCTGCCGCGCGGCCTTCTGCGTTGCTCTCGTTGGAGATGTTGCTGCGAGTGTCTTCAGCGCCGAGGTTGTGACCCTCATGAAGCTCGTCATCGAGCACAGCGATGGATGCCTTGGGCTCTTCCGACGCCTGCACCGTAGGCGTGTGAAGCACGACAGCAGATGGTGTCTGTATGTGCCCCAGCGAAGGCGAATCTGGGGCCGGCTCCTCCAACTGCGCTGGACGAGGAGTGGTCTCGGCCTCTCTCAGTGATGTTAAGATGCCGTGTACCGGCGCAGAGGCGGAGACCAGCAGTGGAGTGCAAGACCGGCGTACAACTTCAGTTTCAGGGCAGCCCGAGAGGGTTTCTGTCGTGGGGCTCGAGGGCACCGAAGCCCCATCGAGCTGGTGCCCCAGATGAGCTCGATCCCCGAGAGAGGGCACGTTGGTGAAGGGCACAGCTACATCATAGAAGCGCTGTGCCTCGTGTCTCGGGTGGAGGGCAGGTTTGTGCACGCCCGAGCCGCGCCGTCGAAGTGGTGTGCCTCACAGCCCCCATGTACGGTCGAGAGTGGGTCTGGGGAGATAGGGTCACCGGCATGTGAAAGAGGACGAAAAATATTTGTGATTTTAGCACACCATGCCGACCAGGATGGCTGCCTGACGCCCTCGTAGGCATGCCATGCCTTAGCGGCATCGCGAAGGCTGTCGATGGCAATCATCCATTCTTGATGGTCCGTCCAGGCGTGGCGGGTGCCGAGCGAGTTGATGGTGTCAATCCAAAGGAAAACGTCGTCCTGGAAGCCGCGGAATTCCGGTAGTGCGCAGGCAGCCGGTGATGGTGCTACGGTAGGCGAAACTCCGGGGCATGACGACGCCAACCAGTCGAGTTGGTATGAGAGCTCCGTGAGGGCACACCGCAGCTCTCTGCGGCTCTCGGGTGAGCTCTCTTCATGGTCTCGCGAGGCGGCGGCGGCCAACGCAGCATTGAGCGAGTGCAGTGCTGGCATTGCGGCAGGACACAGCACGGAGATTGACGCTGCCAAGGCGTTCACCGTGACTCGGAGTCGTGCGATGGTGGCGGAAAGCTCGGCGGCGCTCTCGGGCGATCCGCGCGTGGTGCCTGTGGTGACGTCCGAGGAGTATGATACGATCAGCGTACTCATAGAGGAGGGACCCTTGTCCGAGGGAGCTTGGACAGCACCCCTAAGCGGCTCGGGTGCCGATGGAGTAATGAGTAAGCCGTTGTCGCTGCGGGAAGCGTGGACGGCATTCCCGGGGTCCTTGCCGTTGGAAGCGTCAACCGCGTTCCGAGGTAACCGGTACCCGTGCGATGGCTTGTCGTTAACTGGTACTGCGGCGTCGATGAAGGAGGCTTGAGCCGCCGAGGAGGCCTGGACGCCGTCCACGGACGGTGCCTGAAGCGCCGACAGATTGGCAGGTGGTGGCGAGGAGGCATGTATGCCGTCCCTGGGCGAGAGGAGCCCGTGCGCATTGTTGCCGCGAAGTAGCACGTCACCGGACAAGTAGTTCCCCGGAACCACAATGGAGGCCTGGACGCCGTCCGCTGGTGGTGGGATGGATGCCGCGGTGGTCTACTTGCGGGTTCCATCAGCGAGGAAGCGTGACGGCGTTCCTCTGGAAGACGCGTTGCCTCAAGCTAATAGCTGGGGTTCGCCGAAGCCTTTCGACGACTGCGCCATTGTCATGACGAGAGAGACAGAGAAATAGACACAACGCCTGTTGACTAGGCCGGCTGTTCTATTGATGATGATGATGATGTTCCTCTGCACATGGCTCATACCCACTCTGGGGGATTGGCCAAGAATTGTAGATATGAAGATTTAAAACTACTAAGTTAACACAAAAGACCAGCACACATAAAAAGAACTAGTGCAATAATTATTTCTACATTCAGCCCAGACTTCTCATCCTAACTAGAAATTAGAATAATGAAATTACTGTGGTACCGAACGTCTTCTTTTTTATTTTTTTTTTCTTATTGATTCATTGCTATTATCGGAACAGGTTTGCATTTAAGATCTTAAAAACACATTCGTTTTGTTTCCTGAAGGAAAGCAATTACGGCATCAAAAACATTCCTGTGACTGACGCCCAAATCCGAAGCACCGAAGGTGAGAATAGCGTCTATTGTTAAAATTATCCCCAGCTTAGCACAATGAGCTTCAAGAAGTCTTTTTCTTTGTAATATATATCGGCGACACGATAAAAAATAATGCTCTATCGATTCGATTTCTGAACAAAAGTGACAGAGGGGAGATATCACCAGACCAGCCCTGTGTGCATATAGATTCAACGGGCCACTCGGCATCGTAATCTAGTTAGTAATACTTCTAACTGTCTAGTTTGACACCACTGAATTTTCCATGGAAATTTTAAATGTCTAAATTCTGTCCATGAAGTTATTGATTCTATGGCGTCTGCTCGAAGGGAAAATTTCCTATACCTAATCGCAGTTATGCTGGCTACTACAGGGAGGACCGAAATTATTGGACCGTTCAATGCCGCTCTCGCTAGTGTGTCGGCCATTTCATTTATTTCTCATCCACAATAGCCAGGTACCCATAATAATTTCAAAATTTTCAACTGTGGAGGCACTAGCGTAAGGAGCGTTTTTAAGGCAATTGATTTTGATGACATTGTTAGAGATGTACATACTGACAGGGAATCTGTTATTATTATTGCGCAATGGTCGTTCAAATCTAGTTTTCGCAGCGCCAGTATAATTGCCGAGAGTTCCGCTTCAAACACAGGGGTGAAGTCCGGCAGTCTTAATGAAAATGACCAGCCATGCGAAGGGGAGTAAATACCCACGCCTGCCTTTTCGTCAATTACTGAAGCATCTGTGGCTACTATATTTTTTGTTTTCGCGTGTGTAAGGTAATCTTGCAGCCGACTATTTAACACCCTGTATGGTTGAAATTTAGGCTTAGAGGGGAAAATCTCATCGAATTCTATCTTAAGATTCTGATTGGACACATTTGCTGCAGGCACATCTCGAATCTTCACGTTTATCCGGTCTAGCTGCTTCTGAACAAAAATAATCTGTGGTGTACGAAAACGTGGCCAATGAGCAAGAAAAAAGGAGTCTGGCTCATTTATAAAAGCATATTCGGATCGTCTTAACGGAAAGCTATAAAATTTTAAAAATGTCTGCACCGTCAGGATTCGGAATCGACAAGGCAATGTTGGCAAGCGCGCTTCCTGATACAGAACGTTGATTGCTACAAACCTAGGGAGTCCCAGACACAATCGCAAGGCTTCTCGCTCCAGCATAACCAGATGCTTAAGTTTGTACGCAGGGCCACCCGAGAACAAGACACACCCAAATTCTAATATTGGGCGCATGTACATTTTATAGACCATCAACAGTGTGTCCCTATGTAGTCCATATCGTCTGCTGCTCAGCCTACGTAGTATGCCTAAGGCACGTTGTGCCTTAGGTGCGATACTCTCTATGTGTGGAGTCCAGTTTAGTGTCCCATTATAAATGATTCCCAAATATTTTAACGACTCAACCTGCGGAATAGGCTCTTGTTTATAGAATATTGAAATTGAAATTGGATCTGCGATTGGAAATATCAACAATGCGCTTTTATTTACATTTAAGGAATGCAAATTGTCTCTAGCCATACCTCTAGCATACTCATATATCTCTGTAATTTCTGATGTAGAGAATAAATATCACTATCAGCCGCGAAGAATGCAATATCGTCGGCATAAACATATACCTGCACATCCTGGCAATTGGGGATTGAGCTCATTAATACATTAAATAATACTGGAGACAACACTGCTCCTTGGGGGACTCCGCGAGTCTGTTTGAACTTTAATGATGCACAGCCGTCCTTATAACAATAAAATTCTCTTGCCCTCAAAAATTCGCCCAACCACGCAATGATATATTGAGGGAAATTACGCCTCTGTAAGTGGTCCAATAAAACTGAATGCTCCACACTATCATACGCTTTGGCGACATCTAACGTCACCAAAGCTGCGTGTTGCCTTCTTTTCCGAGCAAGTTGAATACGGCTTTCTAAATCGGCGTGTGCACACCATATTGAACAGTCTGCTCTGAAGCCAATTTGATTTGGATTTAACAATAAATTATCCGCCATCCAGATTGAAATTCTATTATGGAGCACCCTCTCTATGAGTTTTACCATATTACAAGTAAGAGAAATAGGTCGAATGTTTTCTATGGTATAGCCTAATCCTTGTCTTTTTTGTACCGGAATTATTTTAGCTAATTTCCAGTCATATGGAATCCAGGCATTTTTAACGAATAATTTATTGTATTGATGAGGTCACACGGTGATAATTTGAATAATATCTTTATCATAGCAACCGTAATTCCGTCCGGACCTGGAGCTGACGAGGGTAAATCTTGAATCACTAGACCTAATTCTTCCAATGAAACTTTAGTAAAATCCACCGTTAGCGCTGGTACTTGCAAATTGTATAACTTAGTTGATGTAAATCTACATTCCAGGCCTTTAGCTATGCCTTCCAATGATTTCTTCATTTCATCTGATGACATAATTTCACAGTCTATATTACTTGGTGATGGTAAACTTTTTCGTGATCTCATAAACCTAAACAGCGATTTTTTGTTCTTAGGTTTCGATAGGTAATCATAGTGTTTCCTATCGTATGCTTCTTTAGCTAAAGAAACTGTGCGTTTAAATATTGCAGCGTAAAATTTGTAATCGGACCAATTTTGGGGGGACTGGTTATACATAAGCTTCTTCCAAGCTGCCTGTCGTCGACGGTAATCTCGTGTACAATCTGAATTCCACCAAGGACTACCGGAAATGGACTTTGCAGACTCAACAACAAATTCTGCTTTTTTGTACGTCCTTTTAATTATTGCACTTAGCCTCATAGCTTTTATATCGTCTCGCTCATCCGAATGTGTGGTCAACGCATTTTCTAGATCTTTTTTAAATTTGCCGTAATTTATAAATAGTCGAGTCTGAGAACAGGATGAAGTTACTGGACAAGCAATCTCAAATATTACTGGCAAATGATCGCTGTGGGTGGCACAGTCCATGGCTGCCCATGACAAACTAGTGAGAGACGAACTTACAAAGCTTAAATCCAAGGCTGAACGGGATCGCGCACGAATAAAAGTAGGCGTTCTAGAATTAAGGCAAGACAGGCTGTTATCTACTGTCCAATCCCACAATCGTTTGCCACAGCTATCTGTTCGAAAGCCCCAACACGTATGATGGGAGTTGAAATCCCCCACCAGAATTTTATCTTTACACGGAGTTGTAACTGCAGAGTCAAAAGACAGAGTATCTTGTACCCCTGAAGGAAAGTATGCATTTATCAACAAGAAAGGCAGGCAGCCTGGCAAAGTTATTTCTAATGCAAAAATTTCGCTGTCAGGTGTCATATGCTTATATGCAATTTTTGCCTTGAGGCTTATTCTATTATTGATAAAGAACGCTAGACCTCCGCCTTTCGATGGTCGGTCTAGCCGGAAAGATCTGAATCTACTTAATTGAAAAGGCTGATGCATTGAAAGCCAGGTTTCTTGTAGTGCAATAATATCTGGAGTGAATTTCGATGCCAAGTACACCAAATCAGTTACTGCTGAGTGAATTGATCGGCAATTCCAGTGAAGAATTTTGAGTGAACCTATGGTTTTGATAAAATAGACTCTGTAACTGCCTTGCTTAAAATGCTTTCTTTTAAGAAAGCGCTTTTAGTCAGGCTATCCTTCTGGTACTTCTTGGTCTTTGAGTGGGTTGGCGAAGTACCTTTTTTAGTCAAAGGGGATCTTGAGCGTTTTTAACGATCGTGGATCCATCTCCATCTCATCTGAGTCCTGCACGTCATCTATATCTTCACCTTGATACTGTCTGACAACGGCGGATGTACCTGCAGACTGAGTATCCGAGATGAGATAACCGACACCTCCTCCTTTGATGGTCGTGAAGTGTCACTGTTTTGAGGTGTTAAGTTAACATTTTCTGCTGTGCTAACTATCTGTGCCATCTGGTTAGTGATGATTTGGGCCAGAGACTCGCAAAGTTTCCCAGCAAGGCGTTCCATCGCTTTTTTCCATTGCCTTGTCGATCGCTTCAGCAATAGCAGCGGATAGAGACCCTTCCATTGATGGCATATGGCGAGCAGTAACACCAGCGTAACCTTGTGATCTCGTCTGTAATTCAGCTATTGCTTCTCTGCGAGAGCAACGTCTCCGTTCTGCTATTTCAAGAATTTGCAGCTCACGAGCCTTTGCGGCACAGCTTGCACAGTCTGCAGCATGAGCTTCGTTACAAAGGCAACACTTTTCTTCCTTACTTGACAGTCACTAGAATTGGGATCCTCCCCACATACTCGACACCTGACATTAGACCTACAACCTCTTATGGTGTGCCCATAAACGCCAACACTTTAGACATTGGAGAGGGCGAGGGGAAAGGGGTTCTACCTTGTAAATTAGAGGCCATGCCCTTAATTTCTGATGGCCGAACTCTCCCTGCAATGTTACTAGTGACAGTCCTCGGTTGGTACTTTGTTCTTGTCTACCACACGTCCTACACCGATAAACCGAAATAACACCTGCTGGAGAGAACATTCTAGTATTTCAGATGGTGTCATGTTCACGTCTACGCCACGGACTAGACATTTGGTGCATGCTAATGTGGAGGAGATGAATGCGCTCACCGAGTGGATGCGAACATCGAACACTTTAGAAGGTCTTGCACACAGGACTGGTCTGGGGAAAAAGCAGATTATACCCCCTCTGCCGAACTGACGGACACTCAGTGATGCTCTGGAAATGGGCCGTCATCGACCGCAATTCCGTCTGGGATCGCTTTCGGGTTCTTCATTCGAATGACGCCGTCATTGGTAGGGACGAGAGCCACAGGAACAGAAGCGATGCCGTTACGCAAGAAAAGATCCACTGGCAACTCTTGGGGGAGCAATGGAATCCGACCAGAGGAAGTCCCTGGTCCTGGAGACGAAAAGGGCATCCTGTCCGTTCTGATCTGCACAAAAAAAACCCAAAAAAGCAGCTACTCAATTCTTCGCCACTACCCCAAGAGCAGGCGAGCTCTGCTTCTTGTTCTTGTTCGCCTTCAACTATGGCTCACACCCACCGCGGGGGATTGCCTTTCGACAACTCCTCTTCTTCCGTTCTATTCTCCTAGCTTCGTCGCTGCTCATCGTCATGACATATATATATATATATATATATATATATATAATAATATATATATAATATATATAATATATATATATAATATATATAATAATATATAATATATATATATATATTTATTACTATATATATATATATATATATATCTATATATATATGTCGAGAAAAGATTATTCTAGGTCCGGGGTAAATATACGCATGAAACAGACGCGCGTACGAAGCGATTTATTGACGTTTCGGCCGCGGGTCCGGCCTTCATCAGAATGATTCTGATGATTCTGATGAAGGCCGGACCCGCGGCCGAACGTCATAAATCGCTTCGTACGCGCGTCTGTTTCACTGCATATATATATATATATATATATATATATATATATATATATATATATATATATATACGCGTGATCTGGCGTGTTTGTAGTAACCCACCACGATGTACTTGTTTACTTTGACAAAGTCTGGTCCAGCAGACGAAACAACCGTCGCTTTGTTTCCTGGGAGAATGGCACAACTCACCACGGGGGATCGGCCACGAAACGTGCGGCAGTATAAATTGTGAAAAGAAAAAGAGAAAGAAGGGGGGAGGAAATGCGAAAAAGATAATCTATTGGGAAGTAAAAATATTCGTGGTAATTTTGGTTCCTTTCAATAAAATGCTACTTAAACTAACGCGAATATCTAAAATAATTAAACCAATATAGATAAGATAAATAAATGAATTATTGATAATATTTTTAGATGTACCGTAATTGGTAAACTATAGAATATGGTCCAGTAATGTTGCAAGGCGTGCTTGTGGCTTTTGCTACCATAGTTATTCTACCTTTGTGCTACCATAGCTATTCAAAAATAAGAATATGGGAGGGATGTGGCGCTTTGTCCTGCCCAACTGGGTACAGACTGACTGAAAGCCCGCGGAGCGGCCCTGCATTTCTCCAAGAAAGATAAAATAAATATTTTCAAAAATGCAGAAAAGCAATTAATCGTAGGAGATGTGAGCGAACAATTATTCTCAACGTAAAAAAATCGAATTCATCGCGAGTCTTCTTTCCTAAAAAACAACTCCAAAAAATGCCTGCGCATAAAAACGAAACCGAAACCGCGTTTGCACTAGCCTCTTGTCAGAAGGGTCGGCTACAGTGCCATTGCCCTCATGTCATCGCGATGAAGTCGACAGCGCAGGATGATTCCGTGCGCATGTGCTCGTCCTAATTGTTGTGAAGTGCAAGTGGTGACGTGCCGCTGTTATTACGAACGCTAACGTCAAGAGAAAGTGGTTTTACACGCTGAAGTAGCTCAGTCGCGTCTTTTTTACGTGCTTGAGGCCTGTGACTGCGAGTGTCACTAGGAAAGGGAGAAGATCTTCAGCTGTATGTCGACCAGGAGAAAGTTTCCACTGGCCGAGAACCTGAAAATATCTCCCGATCTCGAATACCACCTGGTCGACTCGCTGAATCTACTCCGTGTAGATCGAGCTTGTTTAGGTAACGACCCTCGGATACTCCCGCGATCGAGGCGTATCTAAAAGTGATCTTGAAGCCAGGAAGTATGGTTAACAGAAGAAAATGAACTGCCAGGAGAATAAATTTTCCATTCTGTGATGGGGTACTGTACCTAGCTCACTGTTTTTTTCTCATTGTCCACCCAGTGGCACGCAAGGTTCTATTTTGCCCCCGGAAATAATTGGTTGGCATTAGATACGAGTGAACAAAGCAAACTTGTACGCGTTACAGAAAATGAGTAACCAATTAAAATTCCTTGCAAATATGATTGATTACAGCGGTCAGTTACAGCCCAGAAAAGTAACTGAGCAATGACAGAGATATAATGGGTTACTTTCGCGTTACCTTCCTTGAAAATTTTATTGTCATAACACAATAACACACGTTACTCAAACTACAACGAACTATTGTGGTTGCATGGTAGGGAGAAGGCTGGAGGCTTAATGTGGCATCTGTGATAAAGTGTTACACGATAACTTTCAACAGGAGTTGTTTTTTCAAAGTTATCGCTCATTCCTTCACGTTTCCACGTTAAAAGGCCAGCTGCTACACTGAACACTCTCTCCATGCATGTGCTGTAGGGAAGGGTGGTATTATAATGTAGGAACACTTTGTGCACTAGCTTGTAGTTGTGCAGAGCTTCAATGCTATTGCAAAGTGAAACGATGTGCTGCATAGATGAACCGAGATGAATGACACAAGAACACGCAACGGACAAGGACCTTGCGCACTACTAAACGTGGAAGCACTACTAAACCTTGTTTCAATGCTAGTGTCCGTATTCTCTATGAAGCATCACGCTTGGCTGTTGCTAGCACTCGGGTAAGGCGTTGTAGGTAAGGCCGAGAAAAACGTGATAGAATAGTCTCTGTAGGGACCCTGCCTTGTCTGACAGGACGGGTGTTCCCTACAGGGTGGTCGCATGTTTATTTTTTGGGATGAGAACTGCTATAGAAGGCTAAGTTAAACCTTTATATTGAAAAAAAAATGTAGTTGATTACCAGTAATCAAATACAATAAAATGTGATTAAATCACATAGTATGTTACAGTTTCAAAAAAGCAATCAATTATATTACAAAATTATAACAAAATGTAATTCATTACAAGTAATTGTAATGTGTTATGTACAGCTCAGAAAAAAAGGCGATTTTCTCCTCTGGCAGTAGTGGAGAGTCGTCGTACGATGCGGGGTCGGCGTAAAATTTCGACTTATTTGAATTTGCTATTTCTATGGGGATTTTGCCAGGACCAAAGCGATCACATCTACCAGGACCAAAGCCAGGACCAAAGTGATGACAAAGAGGTCACATCTACCAATGCGTACTGTTTGTTTATATTCCTCCATCTCAGTAGTGAAGGTATATGCATACCACTAAATATGGCCGTCTACAGGCCTAGAAGCGGAATGCTCCCGTCTCCTACTGCAGGCTAACATGCCAGCTATGACCGCTGGACACCTGATAGCAGAATCCACAAAGCACTGCTTCAATTCATTCACAGCACAGGAGTTATAACATAAAGAATTATGCCCGAAGTGCAAGTCTTCCACGGAATTAAAACAACAATATACTGAAGCAGTGCAAGCTAAAGCGAAACAACCAGAAGTAACGAACATTCAACAATTGATGTGTGAAAAAGCAACAAAATGCAGTCACAAAACTTTTGTAAACACCGTTTTCAAAATCTGGAAAGTCAGGACGTTCAACTCATCTTGTGCTAAGCTGTTCCACTTGTCAATGCTTCCAACCAAAAATGAGTACTTCAAGGATTGTGTTCAGTAATCAAGTGATTCAATATGCTTTCAGGGCTTTGTTCTCCAATTACCAGGATACTGTAGTGTGATGTTAGCCTCTCAACCTGCATTTTCTACTTGGCCAATGTGAATCCAGCTCTGACCTCAAAGCTGACTGACAGTCACACTGCTGAGGTCGATGACATGGCTTATTCCCAGCCACGGCAGCCACTTTTCAATAAGGGTTAAATGCAAAAGCTTTGATTTCCCTTTTGAAAGTGTCAATGGAGAATGGGTTAGGCTTGTCTCAGAAGCTCCAAATTCTACTTTCAGCCCTTACATTACCTTCAAACGTTCTAAATTTTATACAACTATATTATATTCCAAAGTCCCCGCTACTGCATTATCGTAGTGTGGTTTTGGCACGTAAAAATGATTAAAGTTCACTGTTCACTGACTATTCTAGCATACGAGCTAAAATAAACCTCAAGACCTTATTTTGTACATGCTTACATTTCTATTTTCTTTTAGCACACAATTCCCAAGTAGGACTTGTAATGAGCATTAGGTATGCACTAGTCTGGAACAGTCTACAAAACTAATGTAAAGTTGAAATTTAATTCATTGTCCTTTTAAAACCATGCAGCTTGCTTCATATAAGCTCAGCCACGTTCTGTTAAGTTGGGAATTGGACAAATGTAGTCCTCTCTGTTATTCAGAGAGATCAAAACGCAAGGCGTAGCTATGTCAGTGACGTTAAGAGGTAGTAGGAAATATGCTAATGAAAAAAAAAAACAGCCAGAAACATGTGGAGGAAAATCTGCTACATTGTTGTCGGTGATTATTTTTGTACAAAGGAGGACACCCTGGCCATTTGAAATTGAAGACGAATCAGTGACCTCAAATATTCTCTTAATTAAATAAAAATCACTACCTTTAGACTCAAATACTGAGCTTTTTTTCTTGCCTTTCTATAGTTTTCACTATGAAAAATGGTTCCAAGATAAGAAAATCTTAAATGCTATTGCACTGATGGCACGTGACCAAAAAATGCCTGCATGCAATAAGCCTCCTGATTACTCAAACAAGCACCGTCTTTTCGCGTTCAAACATCCGCGCGGCTCCAATACGTCGTGCGTGCTCGGTTCTTGGGTTACCTAATATACTTGTACAAGAATTTAGAACGTTTGACGGTGACGTAAGTGCTGAAAGTAGAATTTGGAGCTGCTGAGAAATTACTACTCTTTCAATTATCTGCTCTGGCACAGCTTTTGCAGCATTCACAAGCCTAACCAATTCTCCATTCCCACTTTCAGATGTGAAAGCAGAATGTGCCCACAAAGGCCCAAATTTTCTCCTAGCTTCAGCCAAACGAAGAAGTTGGTGATTGTTGAATGTCATCCACCGCCGTCCATAGAGCCCAGCTGCTCGCGACACAAAGGCAACAAGAAACTGTTCTGTAAACAGACCAAAATAGGCATCCATGTAAATCACCTTTTTCACACTACAGCAAATGGTCACAATAAAGCATAGTCTACCCTGCAGTAATGTCTTAAGGTACTCTCAAGTAGATAAGTTGCAATCACTGCACAGCTGAGCTGCATTAAAGCCACCTTTGCTGTGACGGCAAAATATTCATCAACATAAGCTCAATACTTAGTTTCACTGGAACGAAGCAAATGCCCTAGACAAAAATTAGCAAACAGGGCTTTCTTAGCAGGGGGCGTCACAAGGCGTTTGGCACCAGAGCCATATATACCCTTCGGGAGAGTTTGGCGATTGTTTCATCTCGCCGCTCTCCGCGCCCCGCCCCTGCGCCGCCTTCTTCTCGTGACGTAAACCCTCTCTCCTCGCCGGCTGCGGCGGGCGGCAGGGGCGGCAGCAGCGGAAGCGCGGCGCGGAGCCGCGTCGGCGCATTTACACGCCGCATTTACACGATTGCTGAGTAGCGCGCGTAGGTCGTAGGTTGCGAAGCTCTTGTGCGAAGCCGCGTATGGTCTCGTGCGCGTATTCATGGTGACTGCTCCTCGCATTCACGTTTGAATTTGTTGCGTGCGATGGGCTGTTGTCTAATCCAAAAGCGACAACGCCTTTGGATTAGAGACATCAGACGCAGCAAATTGGACCCCGACCCTACTGCTCCGTGTTATGCGAGATACGTACTTGAGTATTTCGCTTGAATATTGCTGGTATTGCAAACAGCGTACCATTAACACAAACTTATTATTCTTTGTGCAATGGGGCCCTTTCAGGCGCACAAACTTTAAAAATCATTTTGGCACGCTGAAAAAAGGAGTTTTATGGTTTCCGTTTCGAACGCTTGGGCACATTGAAATTTTGAAGCGATCACGCTAAAAGTGCAAAGCCTGATGTGTTGCGTTTACGTAATTTAACGCGCGTTCTGAGCACGAGCTTGGAATGTTACCGTGATGTTGTGAGGGGAAGATATATTTCGATATCGCGGGTTAGTGCCGCCGCGCGTCAGCTGCGGCGTTTATCTGCCATGTGTTGCACGTTATGTGGTCTGCGCGTCTGTGACTGTCAGCCTATGGCGTCATTTACCGCAGTGTGTTGCTGCTTGTGCACATGCTACCAGTTTTACGCTTAATTCGCGCAGGTGAATTTATCCGCGCCTCTGTGCTAAGCGAATGTGCCTTGCGCTTTTTATTCATTCACGTATGTGCGCGATGTCTGTGCTCGTGCAGGAAGCTCTTCTACTATTGCAAGGGGCCCTCATGTACTCGATGAAATTGTGATTAGGAAGTATAGCGTGAAGTTGAGCAGAAAAATGATTTCCTAAAGTAAACCAACAGGATGTCCGCTATCACAGACTAGCAGTACGAAGTAGTGTTTTCATCTAACACTCGCCTTCTAGGGGCCCTGCACCTGCTCTGGCGAAAACCTTAGATGCCTCAGCAAACGCGAAAATTGACCGCCGGCGTCCGCGGTGTCGGCGTCCGGCGTCGGAGGCGTCAACACGAGGAATGTTAAAAATCATCACGTAATGACGTCACCATACGACCAAAGCTTGTGGCGTCATGATGACATCGAATAACGTGACTTCACGTGATGACGTCATCACATGACTTCGTCGATTTGCACTGTCTTCGTGATTGGCCCACCGATCACGGAGGCTGTGCAAAGCGCCGATGTCATGTGATTTCGTTATCAGGTGATATAACGTAAGCTGACGTCAACACGACGTCATTGTGACGTCACAAAGTTTAGCTATCTGTGATGTCCTAGTGAAGGGATCACATGATTTTTACTGCCTCCAAGATCGGAGGCGTTGCAAGCTTTCTGCTCGTCCCCAGGTCTTGCATCGCCTCCGTGATCGACCGGCGATCACGGAGGCTGTGCAAAGCGCCGATGTCATGTGACGACAATAACAGATGACGTAACGTAATCCGACGTCAGCATGACGTTCACACGTCACAAATTTGAGCTATCTACGACGTCCTGGTGACGTCATCACAGGATTTTTTGCCTCACTCTTGTTGGCGCCGAAGCTTCGGGACTCCAGTCAATTTGCGCGTTTCATGAGGCATCAAGGCGTTCGCCCTAAAAGCAATGTTTTAATGCCCATGACATTCAACAGCGCGAATTCCGCTTGCATGAACACCCCCACACTGTTGAAAGCGCGAGCATGGGAGATCCGATTTCTGACTGTATAGTGATCTTGCGCACTCGCCGGTACTCCGCTCCCGAAGCAAATAAAGAAATCAATGTTATATATATAGTACACAGTTCAGGAGAGTATAGTACACAGTTCGGAGCGAGCATCATCGCTGGGTCAAAAAACTTCTCACGAGATCACTGTGCAGAGAAGCGCCAGCCGCACCGTACTAAACATCTTCAGCGACAGAAACATTACCAAGCGTCGTTATTATTGAACTCAAGCTTTAAAAACTTAATCAAGAAAAAAAACAAAATAGACGCAGACACACAGATCTTCATAGCTGGAAAAGTCACCGATGATCAATATACTCCACCATGCGAATTCTGAGCGCAGCTTTCTGTTGAGGCAACGCGAACTGTGTTTGAATTTCTGGCTATCCGCATTGGAACATTCGTTACATATTGCCACAGAAACTACCAGCGCTCGAGTGCTACCCACGCCACTCTGTGCATTGCAGGCGTCATCGACATCCCCGTCACGACAAGCGAGACAGTAGCAGCGCACCCGCCAGCCCTGCATGCGCACGAGCTCCGACCGAAGGGCGAGCCCGCATGACGGAGGAAGAAAGCGATGTTAGAGGCCAGTGGCTTGTGATATCGACATAATCCACGTTCGCTGTCTTTCGTCCTCGTTCGCTCTATCGGTTACGCCGACGACGCCAACGGCGATGCCGAACAACGCAGGAACAGGCGCCTAAGAGCTGCGCTCTAAAAGCACAGCGCGTATCGTAGAACATCGTGGACTCGAATCGGCGTACACAACTCAGTTTCACAATGATTTGGACACGTCTAATTCACTCCATCTTCTTCATTAAGCTTGTATAACAATGTTCTTGCACAATTTCGCTTTAGCAGTTTGTTTAGGAGCGCTAGATTTCACGAACGAACAGCGCGTACATAGCCTCAGCCATGCGCCCGTCGCGCGGAAAGACTATATATGGCGGACGGCGCCGGAGCGGAGGCGTGGCGGTGACGTGAACAGCGTCATCGCCGCGCCGCGACGTCACTGCCCCGCCCATTCGCCAGACTCTCCCATCGACGGCTCTGTTTGGCACGCTACATGTCAACTAGACAAGGTGCGAAATGTAACCTACAATAACATTCAGCTGACATCTGATGTTTCAGAAATACACCACAAAAACTCACCAAAATTTTCACAACCGGACCTCGTTTCGACTCACTCACCAAGAAATTACTCAGCTGAACTCACTCAGACTCAAACTCATGGCTCGATCTCAGTCTGAGCGAGTCGATTCGTGAATACATTAGCATATAATTAGCTTTTTCAAGTATGGTGTCAATGTTCTTTTAACACCAATATATCGTATATTCGGTGCTTTACGTGGCATCTTATGATCTCGTACCTTAAAAAATACGAATTATCAGTGGTGGCAATCCACTAAGGGCATTTTTATTGAGAGACAGGACACACATGAGATATTTTAATGAAGAACTTCTCGTGTAAGAAATTGTGGGGAAGTGGTGGAGGTCAAGGCACCCCGCACTACCACCACCCTCCGTGACTCAAGTCTCTCATCAATCAATATTGGGCTGACGTATAAAGGCTAGCGCATTGAAGTATGTTTGTGTAAACAGTAGACATGAGCTGACTTAAGGCTGATAGCAATGCTGAAGTTGAATAGATCGTCAAAAAAAGTGGAGCTCATTCAGACTAACTCGAGAAATACATCTTGCATTTAGGTCTCACTTGGGCTCGGGCTCACCCAAATTTTGCTCAACCGGACTTACTTGGACCCAGGCCCACCAACATTTTTTCACAACTGGACTCTCTCCGACTCAAACTCACCAAAATATTGCTTACTCTGACTAAGACTCGTGGTTCAATCTGAGTCTGAGTGAGTCGACTCATGTGTGAGTGAGTTCGCCGACCTATGGTTCTAGCTTGTATTGAAGACCCACATAATGAAATGCAAAAGATTTTCAAAGTGCTCTTACCTGCCCTGTCAATCTAGTCAGATGACAGCTCTTGTAACAGCAAGACAAAAATTGCTTCAGATAGGAGAGAAAAATGACGAAAGTATCTTTGTGGAAGGACATGGCGACAACAGGGCAAGCAGTAGAATAGCAGACAGTTCCGCCACCCATGAGCATTCCAGTAGCACCTTTCGTGCAGTGTGCGGGGTAGTCGGGTAAAATTATGGGGTGGTCGGATACTGAGCAAGCGTTGGTTAATTAACTTGAGAGTCCTTGGACTTCCTGTTTGGGGCAGCAAATAATTCTGGTTAAAACTACTAATCAGCTCTTCAAACTGCTTAGAAGTCTCGTGAAACACACCTGAGAATGATGATTGGGCAGCACTGATAACAATATCAATTTCGTGTCAATTCTATGCATGTCGTGTTACAGAAGTGACATGGAGTAGCATCAGGATCATTGTTTGAAACTATGGTGCAGTTCACAATTTTTCACTCTGATCAGTACTTCAAAAAATATATGGCATCGCATTTCAGAACTATTTTAAGTATCACAGAAACATACATTGAAGCCGTAGCGCTGTTAAGACAGGGACCACAGGAAGAGGACGGGACGTGTGCTACTCACAACTGAAACTTTATTTCGGAAACAGTGTGTACTTATACAGCAATGAAAACAGCAAACATCAGCAAAAAACCGTATCAGAAGCACAAGCCTGCATCATTCAGAAACGCGATTTTCTTTGCACTTCCTGTGGTCCCTCTCTTAAGAGCGCTAGGGCTTCAATGTACGTTACAAACCAACTAGCCCAAAAGTCTGTTCACCGAAACACGCAGAGGCCTTGCAAACAACTTGGCAAAGCACTTGGCTCACCAGCATTTCCTCACAAAAACGTTTATGGCAACATGACATCTAATATCAGTATGAGTGCCGCCCTATTAAAGGGGCCACGTGAATACCAACAAGGTGAGCAGGCATGATAACCATAGATGGCTATTTCTTTAAATTCCCTCCATACGAGTAACTAGAACCAAAGTAACTCTTATGACGCCACCAGAAAGTTGCTGTGAGCTATGCATTTGCCTAACACAAAAAGTTTATGTAAGTTACATCCTACTCTATGCATTTATACAATGAAATATTGGCATAACACAACTGAAATTAAAATAAATTTAAGAAAAATACCACAAGGTATTGGAGTGCATTATTGTAATCTTAAAGGGGTGCAGACACATAGGTTTTTTGGCAATATAATTTTGATTGTGGAAAGGGATTTATTGGGGGCCTTGATAAGAACCAACAGACACGATAACATCGGCTAAATATTACACAATTTAGATGGAGCATGAAGATTCCCGCCAACAAGGTGGAAGCCTCCGAGTTACGACGTGAATAAGTATCATGTGACGGCAACATCACATGAGAAATTCGTAAACATGGGGTGGGCATGCTGGAGCCGAAGTTTTGACA
Source organism: Rhipicephalus sanguineus (assembly GCF_013339695.2). NCBI lineage: Eukaryota > Metazoa > Arthropoda > Arachnida > Ixodida > Ixodidae > Rhipicephalus > Rhipicephalus sanguineus. Next base: position 191,917,073 of record NC_051179.1, read on the forward strand.
AGTGGACTTGGCCTTTTTAAAGGCTGCAGTCCACTTGTCGAAACGTTGGCTCCAGCAACCACCCCCTGTTTACGAATTTCTCATCACAAGCTTCCATCCTCCCCTTGTCTTTCTTTTTGGCAGCATCACATGGAGCACGAATGTGGTAACACTATCAAGCGGACGTATTATCTGCTACATTTGACATGCCTGCTATCGCTTTGCTGCTTTAGTTCTACCGAAGCTTGAAGATGCAACTCCTGGCAATGAATGAGACCATGTCATCATTTTCATTGTAGCATTAATCCAACCATGAGCTGGACGCGAGCAAATGGAGATAAAAAGCTATTTCGTTTTTGATTCGTTGGCATTGCCCGTGGAACTGTTTTAATACTAGACATGATCGTGGTAATCCAGTAGTTACGTTGCCTCAAAAACATCATATTTGCCATACACATCTCCCAATATCATGTGTTTTGCAACTCTTTCCTGACATTTTGCTGATTGTTATCTTGAAAATTCTGGAAAAGGATCCACACCTATAGTTTGTAGTCATAAAAATTCAAATAAATTGCTGTCTCTTCTCTATCAAAATTCATCACGTCATTTCTTGCAAGCATGCAAAACTCGTACTGCAGTCGGTTCACTGTATGATAGTCGCGTTTACTCTCCTTTAAGCCGCTTTCGCAACATCAGAGTTCACTTGTTCGCAATCACAGATTGCTATCCCTGATTGCATAATGTTGTGGTTGCTGAAGCTAACCTGTTCATTCTGTACATATGCACAGCTGTTTAGTTATCATAGTTCTAGGAAATTATACAACGAAGTTCGTGAGCAATATTAACACAGTCTGGAAAGTGCACCTGCACTGTTCCTGTTGGGTACATGAGAATTCCTGAAACCTAGCTGCCAGGTTATTCTAATGGAAACATAAGGTTTTGTGATGAGTGTTTATCATGTTTCTCTGTGCATTTCTTTTCACAAAGGGGCTTTCAAAGGCATATATACACTAAAAGTTGCCCCAATCCTTCTGCATGGACCACCATGCACGGAAAATAAACCCAGTGAAATAATGAATTATTGGAGATCAGCTTAAATTAAAGATGAATACATGAAACAGTGATCAGTGGTCTCACAGCGGCCACAAATGATTCTAGAGTTCAACATGAATAATGTCGAATGCACAACCCCTAGGTACATGCACATAGTCAAAATTAAATGTTTCTAATTGTAGCTTAGTTTGCATCATGTATGCTTGAACTTTGGCGACGATACATAAGAAGGCAATATGATACATTCCTCTGCATGTATCGCTGGCCTGCTGGCGGGCGTTATGACATCGGTGGTGGCGGCGGTGGTGCCTCGCGGCGGAACTGCTGGGTCGGCGCGGCGTCTTGACGTGGGCGAGGAGGGGGGGGCGTTGCGTCGGGCTGCAGCAGCATAGCTCATATCTTGCAGCTGCGGCTGCGCTGGCTCAGGGACGCCCAGCGACTGCTGAATTTCCTGTCGGACGATGTCTGCGATCGAGGCATCTTGAGGCTGGCATGACGGGAACATTCGACGAAGTTCTTCGCGCACTAGGGCCCTTATGGTCTCGCGCAGATCGTCGGTGCTGATAGCTTGAACTGCTGCGCTGTCTTGGATCAAGCGGCGGTGTATTGCCGGGTGCGCATTTCCAACGTGCCCTCGATTGTTGTGGCCTTGGAGACAAATTCCTGGACTGCCTTGGGTGGGTTACGCATGAGCGCAGCGAAGAGCTCTTGCCTTACTCCTCGCATGAGGAAACGGATCTTCTTCTCCTCGGTCATGTTAGGGTCGGTGTGGCCGAAGAGTCTGGTCATTTCTTCCGCGAAGATTGTCACTTTTTCGTTCGGGAGCTGTACCCGTGTCTCCAGTAATGCGGCGGCCCTTTCCTTTCGCACGACGCTTGTGAACGCTGCGAGGAAGCCGGTCCGGAAGATGCCCCACGTTGTCAGGGTAGACTCCCTGTTCTCGAAACACGTCCTGGAGCTGTCTTCCAAAGCGAAGCACACTTAGTGTAACTTGTCGCTGATGTCCCAGTTGTTGAAGGCCGCAGTCCTCTCATACGACTCGAGCCACGTCTCTGGGTCCTCACATGATGATCCCCGAAAGATCGGTGGCTAACTTGGTTGCTGCATCACGATCGCGGGCGGTGGCGCAGTGGCTGTCATCGTTGCCGCAGTCGGGGTCCTGGCCTTGGTCTTCCGAGTCTTGTCGAGTAGAGGCCCGTACTTCGGTGGTAGATCTTGTTGCCTACGGCTAGCTCGCTGGTCATGGTTGGCGTCGATGTCTTCTCCGCGCTGTGGGCTGGTTTCACGGCTTGACGGGGGCGTCCGGAACATGAACGACCAGCACCTCCGCCAGATGTCACGTGGTCGTGACGTCGACGAAGGCAGCAGTCAGCACGTCCATGTTGAAACTTTATTGGGCCGAACTTGTGGCTGGGAAACTGAAAGTCAAACTACAGCAATGCACTGATAGCGGCGAACAGAGCGTCGACCGTCGATCAACTGACAAGCTGTGAAGCGCGTCGATAGTTATACATGTGACGTCGAGTATTCCCGCGTTATCACTGGTTGCCGCGCAAACTCTAGAATAAGCTCGAATGTTCGCGTCTTGCGCGCAATCTGAACAAAACGATCTACAATAATCGGGAAGCTTCTCGAACAATGAGGCGCGGTTTGCGCTGAGCGTTGCTGACAGTCTTTGTAGGCGAAAACCGAATATAGTGGAAACCCGCGATAACGAAATCCCGAGGGAACGAAATTCTCACCGCAACGAAATATTTTCGGAGCACCGGCGAACGCCCATAGGAGTCAATGCATTTCGTAACTCGCGACTACGAAAAATATTCATACCGCAGTCCCTCATTAACGAAATTTTTGAAACACGAGTGCGCAAATAATTTACTCTCGCAACATTAACTACATTCTAAAACTGCTGAAATGCATCCATGCTACACTTAAATTGTGCAAAACTATCGCTACAGCGCACTTGAGAAGCAGCAGCCATCATTGTTTACAAAAAAACATAAAGCTGGCGGCAATGATGGTGATGATGGCAGATGATGGCTTGCCGAAACACCTGCTCGTTATCGCGGACTACGTAGCCAAATCCACATTCCTCATGGAGTTTCGATCGTTGGCTTGGCTCTGTGCTTGGCTTTGTCGGCTGCGCGCACATGGTTGCGTGTGTGGAGTCATTTGTGGAGCATTTGCTCGGTCGCTTGGTGCAACGTGAACTGCGTGTTGCGATTGCTTCGTCCGATTTCGCTGACTGCTAAGATGCCGCCTCCAACGAAAAAGCGGAAGTTCATCACGCTGGAAGATGAGGCTGCATTCACCAGTGAGGTGGAAAAGGGCAGGGAAAAAATGGACATTTCCGAACAATTCGCCGTTGCGTGCAGCTCGCTGTCCACGGTTCTGCGCTGATCCGCGCTGATCCAGCGGAGCCAGAAGAAGGTTCGCCTGTAGGCGCACTTGATGACGGTACTGGTCACAGCGCAGTGCCGCCGTCACTGAACAGTGCATGGGGCGAACTTTGTGCCGTGGCAAACGTGATTCCCGATCGAGAGGCATGAAATTGCTGCATGGTAAGGCCCGTCAAAGCAAACTTACTGACTTTTGGAAA